>NC_089221.1:25190331-25562419 GCF_963924675.1 Phocoena phocoena
TCCTACTAGTTCTGTTTTTTGATTGGACCCTGACTGGCATATAACTCTGGAGATTAAAATTTTTCCATGATTATTTGTTAACCTCTTTTAGCTGAAGCACCTTCAAGTCACAAAAGTACCCTAATGCTAGTAGCTCCCTAATATTACCATCTTTTGTAACCATGGTACATTTGTCAACACTAAGAAATTAATATTAGTACATTACTATTAACTCAACCACAGACTTTATTCAGCTCTTACCAGCTTTTCCACGAATGTTCCAAAAGACAATCTAGGATACCACATCATATTCAGTCATCATAATCGCCAAGGTTTCTTAGTCTTTTGTTTTCCTGGTTTTTTCCCCATAAACTTGACAGTTTCAAACATTCTACTCATGTATTTCTTTACATATATTTCCTTAGAGCACCCTTCACTTTGCATCCGACTAATTTCTTTTTCATGATGAGATTGGAATTATGAGTTTTCAAAAACACCACAGACCTGAAATTCCCTTATCATCATGCCATATCAGGGTTATGTGATATCAACATGATGACTTGGCTAAGGTAGTTACTAGCAGATGTCTCCACTATAAATTACTCTTTTTCCTTTTCATACTCTTATCTCTAAATTCTTAAAAAAAATTTTATAAACCTTTAGTTTTTTCCTTCATGGTTGAGTAGGATGTTTTTCAAGTTTTTCAGAATTAGATGCAATTCTGCAATAAGTACATCAAAAATATAGGTTCAAATAAAGCTAAATAAAAAATCTAAACATAAAAGAATTTCCACAACGTATCCATGTATCTGACCAAAAGAGAAACCAAACAAGGATAGTTGGTGAAAGGAGGGGAGGAGGAAGAGATAAAGAGGGGAGGAAGAAAAGTCAGGGAGGGAGGAAAATAAATAAGAAAACCAGGCCCATCACAGTTTACAGTAATATACCCAATGGCAAACATGCAGGACGGTTATTCAGACAATCATTTTGTGGATATTTATTTATGGCCTCTTTTTAATAGCTATCTAGATCATAAAACATACAAATATTATAAAAGTTATGTGCCTTCAAGGAATTCATTTATGAAGAAATTATCTGTAAACATAATCAAAACCACCCTGGAAAATGGTCAAATGACCCTCATTTTTCTCCTCACCAGGTTGCACACACATACACTGTACCACACATGATATCCATATACAATGAATGACATGAAAATACACAGATGTCCCCGAAGAGGTAAGGTCAGGATTTGTGTAGTGAACACTACGGCCCATCACCCAAATGCACCCCTTTTACGAACTAAGCACTTATTAGCTGCTGCTGCCTGCTGGAAATGTTGCTTGTTGACAGCGCACAAAATGAGGCCCTCCCCACATACTAGTTTTCCCAGGATTACCACCCTCCTTGACAGCAGCCTGTAGTTAATGATCACATAAGGCAAGAAAGCCATAGCTAACTATGTTCTGTGAGGGGGCCAGGAGGAATCTCATTTTCCGATGTGATAAAGAATGGGCTGGGCATTGACAGACGATTGATTTAAGAAGATGAGGCATATAGAATGGAATAGTACTCAGCCATAAAAAAGAATGAAGGAGGAGCTTCAAGATGGCGGAAGAGTAAGACATGGAGATCACCTTCCTCCACACAAATACATCAGAAATACATCTACATGTGGAACAACCCCTATAGAACACCTACTGAAAACTGGCAGAAGATCTCAGACTTCCCTAAAGACAAGACACTCCCCACGTACCTGGGTAGGGCAAAAGAAAAAAGAAAAAACATAGACGAAAGAATAGGGACGGGACCTGCACCAGTGGGAGGGAGCTGTGAAGGAGGGAAGGTTTCCACACACTACGAAGTCCCTTTGTGGGCGGAGACTGCGGGTGGCGGAGGGGGAAAGCTTCGGAGCCGTGGAAGAGAGTGCAGCCACAGGGGTGCGGAGGGCAAAGCGCAGAGATTCCTGCACAGAGGATCATGGCCGACTGGCACTCACCAGCCCGAGAGGCTTGTCTGCTCACCTGCCGGGGTGGGTAGGGCTGAGAGCTGAGGATCGGGCTTCGGAGGTCAGATCCCAGGGAAAGGACTGGGGTTGGCAGCGTAAACACAGACTGAAGGGACTAGTGCACCACAGCTAGCCGGGAGGGAGTCCGGGAGAAAGTCTGGAGCTGCCGAAGAGGCAAGAGACTTTTTCTTGCCTCTTTGTTTCACCGTGCGCGAAGAGAGGGGATTAAGAGCGCCGCTTAAAGAAGCTCCAGAGACGGGCCGGAGCCGCGGCTAACAGTGCAGACCCCAAAGACGGGCATGAGATGCTAAGGCTGCTGCTGCAGCCACCAAGAAGCCTGTGTGCAAGCCCAGGTCACTATCCACACCTCCCCTCCCGGAAGCTTGTGCAGCCCACCACTGCCAGGGTCCCGTGATCCAGGGACAACTTCCCCAGGAGAACACAAGGCACGCCTCAGGTTGTTGTAACGTCACGCTGGCCTCTTCCGCCACAGCCTTGCCCTGCAATCTGCATTCCTCTCTCCCTCCCGCCTCAGTGAGCCAGAGCTCCTGAATCAGCTGTTCCGTTAACCCCATCCTGTCTGAGAGAAGAACACACACCCTCAGGCGACCTACACACAGAGGCGGGGCCAAATCCAAAGCTGAACCCCAGGAGTTATGCGAACAAAGAAGAGAAAGGGAAATCTCTCCCAGCAGCCTCAGGAGCAACAGATTAAATCTCCACAATTGACCTGATGTACCCTGCATCTGTGGAATACCTGAACAGACAAAGAATCATCCCAAATTGAGGAGGTAGATTTTGGGAGCAATGATAATTTTTTTTTTTCCCTTTTTCACTTTTTGTGAAAGTGTGTGATTTTGCCTATACAGCTTTGCTTTTACCATTTGTCCTAGGGTTCTATCGGCCCGTTCTTTACTTCTTTTTTTAGTATAGTTTTTAGCGCTTGTTATCATTGGTGGATTTGTGTTTTGGTTTCGTTGCTCTCTTCTTTCTTTTTTTATTACTTTTTAAATTTTTTTTTAAAAATTATTATTTTTTTTTTTTTTGCAGTACACGGGCCTCTCACTGTTGTGGCCTCTCCCGTTGCGGAGCACAGGCTCCGGACGTGCAGACTCAGCGGCCATGGCTCACAGGCCTAGCCGCTACACGGCATGTGGGATCTTCCCGGACCGGGGCACGAACCCGCGTCCCCTGCATCGGCAGGCAGACTCCCAACCACTGCGCCACCAGGGAAGCCCTATTTTCTATTTTAATAACTTGATTTTATTTTATCTTTTTCTTTCTATCTTTCTTTTTCTCCGTTTTATTCTGGGACATGGGGATGACAGGCAATTGGTGTTCTGGCCAGGTGTCAGGGCTGTGCCTCTGAGGTGGGAGAGCGAAGTTAAAGACATTGGTCCACCAGAGACCTCCTAGCTCCACGTAAAATCAAATGGTGAAAATCTCCCAGAGATTTCCATCTCAATGCCAAGACCCAGCTCCATTCAACAACCAGCAAGCTATAGTGCTGGACACCCTATGCCAAACAACTAGTGAGGCAGGAACACAAACCCACCCATTAGCAGAGAGGCTGCCTAAAATCATAATAAGGTCACAGACACCCCAACACACACCACCAGACATGGACCTGCCCATCAGAAAGACAAGATCCAGCATCATCCACCAGCACACAGGTACTATTCCCCTCCACCAGGAAGCCTACATAACCCAAAGAACCAACCTTAGCCACTAGGGGCAGACACCAAAAACAATGGGAACTATGAACTGCAGCCTACAAAAAGGAGACCCCAAACACAGTAAGTTAAGCAAAATGAGAAGACAGAGAAACAAAGTAGATGAAGGAGCAAGGTAAAAACCCACCAGACCTAACAAATGAAGAGGAAATAGGCAGACTACCTGAAAAAGAATTCAGAATAATGACTGTAAAGATGATCCAAAATCTTGGAAATAGAATAGAGAAAATATAAGAAACATTTAACAAGGACCTAGAAGAACTAAAGAGCAAACAAATAATGATGAACAACACAATAAATGAAATTAATTCTCTAGAAGGGATCAGTAGCAGAATAACACAGGCAGAAGAACGGATAAGTGACCTGGAAGATAAAATAGTGGAAATAACTACTGCAGAGCAGAATAAAGAAAAAAGAATGAAAAGAATTAAGGACAGTCTCAGAGACTTCTGTGACAACAATAAATGCGCCAACATTCAAATTACAGGGGTCCCAGAAGAAGGAGAGAAAAAGAAAGGGACTGAGAAAATATTTGAAGAGATTATAGTTGAAAATTTCCCTAATATGGGAAAGCAAATAGTTAATCAAGGCCAGGAATCACAGAGAGTCCCAAACAGGATAATTTCAAGGAGAAACACGTCAAGACACATATTAATCAAACTATCAAAAATTAAATACAAAGAAAAAATATTAAAAGCAGCAAGGGAAAAACAACAAATAACATACAAGGGACTCCCCATAAGGTTAACAGCTGATCTTTCAGCAGAAACTCTGCAAGCCAGAAGGGAGTGGCAGGACATATTTAAACAGATGAAAGGGAAAAACCTACAACCAAGATTACAATACCCAGAAAGGATCTCATTCAGATTTGATGGAGTAATTAAAACGTTTACAGAAAAGCAAAAGCTAAGAGAATTCAGCACCACCAAACCAGCTTTACAGCAAATGCTAAAGGAACTTCTCTAGGCAGGAAACACAAGAGAAGGAAAACACCTACAATAACAAAACGAAGACAATTAAGAAAATGGTAATATGAACATATATATGGATAACTACCTTAAATGTAAATGGATTAAATGGTCCAACCAAAAGATGTAGACTGGCTGAATGGATACAAAAATGATACCCATATACATGCTGTCTACAATAGACCCACTTCAGACCTAGGGACACATACAGAGTGAAAGTTAGGGGAAGGAAAAAGATATTCCATGCAAATGGAAATCAAAAGAAAGCTGGAGTAGCAATTCTCATATCAGACAAAATAGATTTTAAAACAAAGACTATTACAACAGACAAAGACACTACATAATGATCAAGGGATCAATCAAAGATGAAGATATAACAATTGTAAATATTTATGCACCCAACATAGGAGCACCTCAATACATAAGACAAATACTAACAGCCATAAAAGGGGAAATTGACAGTAACACACTCATAGTAGGGGACTTTAACACCCCACTTTCACCAATGGACAGATCATCCAAAATGAAAGTAAATAAGGAAACACAAGCTTTAAATGATATATTAAACAGGGTGGACTTAATTGATATTTATAGGACATTCCATCCAAAGACAACAGAATATACCTCCTTCTCAAGTGCTCATGGAACATTCTCCAGGATAGATCATATCCTGGGTCACAAATCAAGCCTTGGTAAATTTAAGAAAATTGAAATCATATCAAGTATCTTTTCTGATCACAAAGCTATGAGACTAGACATCAATTACAGGAAAAAAACTGTAAAAAATACAAACACATGGAGGCTAAACAATATACTACTTAATAACCAAGAGATGATTGAAGAAATCAAAGAGGAAATCAAAAAATACCTAGAAACAAATGACAATGAAAACACGATGACCCAAAACCTATGGGATGCAGCAAAAGCAGTTCTAGGAGGGAAGTTTATAGCAATACAATCTTACCTTAAGAAGCAAGAAACATCTCAAATAAACAACCTAACCTTACACCTAAAGTAATTAGAGAAAGAAGAAGAAAAAAACCCACAAAGTTAGCAGAAGGAAAGAAATCATAAAGATCAGATCAGAAATAAATGAAAAAGAAATGAAGGAAATGAGAGCAAAGATCAATAAAACTAAAAGCTGGTTCTTTGAGAAGATAAACAAATTGATAAACCATTAGCCAGACTCATCAAGAAGAAAAGGGAGAAGACTCAGATCAATTGAATTAGAAATGAAAAAGGAGAAGTAACAACTGATACTGCAGAAATACAAAGGATCGTGAGAGATTACTACAAGCAACTATATGGCAACAAAATGGACAACCTGGAAGAAATGGACACATTCTTAGAAATACACAACCTTCCAAGACTGAACCAGGAAGAAACAGAAAATATGAACAGACCAATCACAAGCACTGAAATTGACACTGTGATTAAAAATCTTCCAACTAACAAAAGCCCAGAATGAGATGGCTTCAAAGACGAATTGTACCAAACATTTAGAGAAGAGCTAACACCTAACTTTCTCAGCCTCTTCCAAACTATAGCAGAAGGAGGAACAATCACAAACTCATTCTACAAGGCCACCATCTCCCTGATACCAAAACCCGACAAAAATGTCACAAAGAAAGAAAACTACAGGCCAATATCACTGATGAACATAAATGCAAAAATCCTCAACAAAATACTAGCAAACAGAATCCAGCAGCACATTAAAAGGATCATACACCATGATCAAGTGGGGTTTCTCCAAGGCATGCATAGATCTTCAATATACGCAAATCAATCAATGTGATACACCATATTAACAAACTGAAGAATAAAAACCATATGAGCATCTCAATAGATGCAGAAAAAGCTTTCAACAAAATTCAACACCTATTTAAGATAAAAATCCTTCCAAAAGTAGGCACAGAGGAAACATATCAACATAATAAAGACCATATATGACACCTACTGCCAACATCGTCCTCAATGGTGAAAAACCGAAACCATTTCCACCAAGATCAGGAACAAGACAAGGTTGCGCACTCTCACCACTATTATTCATCATAGTTTTGGTAGTTTCAGCCACGGCAATCAGAGAAGAAAAAGAAATGAAAGGAATCCAAATCAGAAAAGAAGAGGTAAGGCTGTCACTGCTTGCACATGACATGACGCTATACATAGAGAATCCTAAAGATGCTACCAGAAAACTACTAGAGCTAATCAATGTATTTGGTAAAGTAGAAGGATACAAAATTAATGCATAGAAATCTCTGGCATTCCTATACACTAATGATGAAAAATCTGAAAGTGAAATTAAGAATACATTCACATTTACTACTGCAACAAAAAGAATATAATACCTAGGAATAAACCTACCGAAGGAGATAAAAGACCTGTATGCAGAAAATTATAAGACACTGATGAAAGTAATTAAAGATGATACAAATAGATGGAGAGATATACCATGTTCTTGGACGGGAAGAATCAACCTTGTGAAAATGACTCTAATACCCAAAGAAATCCACAGATTCAATGCAATCCCTATCAAACTACCACTGGCATTTTTCACAGAACTAGAACAAAAAATTTCACAATTCGTATGGAAACACAAGACACTGAATAGCCAAAGCAATCTTGAGAAAGAAAAACAGAGCTGGTGGAATCAGGCTCCCTGACTTCAGACTATACTACAAAGCAACAGTAATCAAGACAGTATGGTACTGGCACAAAAACAGAAATATAAATCAACAGAACAGGATAGAAAGCCCAGAGATAAACCCATGCACATATGGTCACCTTATATTTGATAAAGGAGGCAAGAATATACAGTGGAGAAAAGACAGCCTCTTCAATAAGTGGTGCTGGGAAAACTGGACAGATACATGTAAAAGAAAGAAATTACAACACTCCCTAACACCACACACAAACATAAACTCAAAATGGATTAAATACCTAAATGTAAGGCCAGAAACTATCAAACTCTTAGAGGAAAACATAGACAGAACACTCTATGACATAAATCACAGCAAGATCCTTTTTGACCCAACTCCTAGAGAAATGGAAATAAAACCAAAAATAAACAAATGGGACCTAAAGAAACTTAAAAACTTTTGCACAGCAAAGGAAACCATAAAAAAGACGAAAAGACAACCCTCAGAATGGGAAAAAAATATTTGCAAATGAAGCAACGGACAAAGGATTAATCTCCAAAATTTATAAGTAGCTCATGCACCTCAATATCAAAAAAACAAACAACCCAATCCAAAAATGGGCAGAAGACCTAAACAGACATTTCTCCAAAGAAGATACACAGATTGCTAACAAACACATGAAAGAATGTTCAACATCATTAATCACTAGAGAAATGCAAATCAAAACTACAATGAGGTATCACCTCACACCGGTCAGAATGGCCATCATCAAAAAAATCTACAAACAGTAAATGCTGGAGAGGGTGTGGAGAAAAGGGAACCCTCTTGCACTGTTGGTGAGAATGCAAATTGGTACAGCCACTATGGAGAACAGTATGGAGGTTCCTTAAAAAACTACAAATAGAATTACCATATGACCCAGCAATCCCACTACTGGGCATATACCCTGAGAAAACCATAATTCAAAAAGAATCATGTACCACATTGCAGCTGTATTTACAATAGCCAGGACATGGAAGCAACCTAAATGTCCATCAACAGATGATGGATAAAGAAGATGTGGCACATATATACAATGGAATATTACTCAGCCATGAAAAGAAACAAAATTGAGTTATTTGTATTGAAGTGGATGGACCTAGAGTATGTCATACAGAGTGAAGTAAGCCAGAAAGAGAAAAACAAATACCATATGCTAACACATATATATGGAATCGAAAAAACAGAAAAAGAAAAGAAAATGGGCAGAAGAACCTAGGGGCAAGATGGGAATAAAGACGCAGACCTACTAGAGAATGGACTTGAAGACATGGGGAGGGGGAAGTGTAAGCTGGGACAAAGTGAGAGAGTGGCATGGACGTATACACACTACCAAAATTAAAACAGATAGCTAGTGGGAAGCAGCCGCATAGCAAAGGGTGGTCGGCTCTGTGCCCACCTAGAGAGGTGGGATAGGGAGGGTGGGAGGGAGGGAGATGCAAGAGGAAAGAGATATGGGGATATATGTATATGTATAGCTGATTCACTTTGTTATAAAGCAGAAACACACCATTGTAAAGCAATTATAGTCCAATAAAGATGTTAAAAAAATGAAATATTGCCAGTTGCAGCAACATGGATGGGCCTAGAGATTATCATACTAAGTGAAGTAAGTCAGACAGAGGAAGACAAATACATATGATATCATTTATATGTGGAATCTAAAAATGATGCAAATGAACTTATGTATAAAACAGAAAGACTCACAAACATAGACAATAAAATTATGTTTACCAAAGGGGAAAAGGAGAGGGGAGGGAGGGGTAAATTAGGAGTATGGGATTAACAGGTACAAAGTAGCATACGTAAAATACATAGGCAATAAGTATTTACTGTATAGCACAGGGAACTATATTCAATATCTTCTAATAACCTATAATGGAAAATAATCTGCAAAAAATATACATATATAGCTGAATCACTTTGCTGTATACCCGAAACCAATCCAATATTCTAAGTCAACTACAGTTCAATAAAAAAGAATGGGCTGGAGAGATGCACACCAATAATCATTGAGAAGCTCAGTGGTAGCTAGATTGTTTTGCTGGCCAGGGTTTTGGTGAGTGATGCTATTATGGAACTGTGCTCTCTGTTAGCACTAGTGATGATGGAGTCCCAAATAATAGAAGCTAGGTGCAGATCTCATTGATAAGAAAAAACCTATGTGAAATTATGATAATGAAAGGCAAACTTGGAGTGGAAGCTAGTGAGGTCTGATCAGCAGAGACCTATGAAGAGGCTTAACAGAGCATGAAACTCTAGGGAAAATTTAGATGGGAACCTAATAAGGGTATTCTAGCTCAATCTGTACAACAAACAAATCAAGGAAAAATAATCAGAAGTGAGACTGCTGCTAATTAATGGCTCACAGCCCAGATATTCCCCAGAAATAGGCATCTGTCAAAGGGAGCTGCCTCAGTTTCTCCTTGGGAATATCTTGCTTCCAATGACTAGCAGAAACAATAGAAGAAAGGTCAGATCTCTTTGCCTCAAGTTGGGACTTCTCGGAAAGCCACCTCAGCCAAAGTCTGTCTTGCTTCTTCCTTCTTCCTCTGGTCAGTCCAGCTTCCCTCACTCCATTACAGGTATTGTTTTTGTAAGCATGCCTCTAATAACTCCACTTGTCTGTAAGTCTGCACCTTATATCTATCCCTAGGAGAACCTGACCTGTGACTTCAGACCCTTTGTTTCTGTGTCTTAGAATAAGAAGCTCTATCAGGGAGTGCATCATACCTGGGAGCGATCATGACTATTTCTTTCACAGCACATTCACTTATGCCCTGCAATTAACTCCATATTTTAACCATGTTCTCAATGAAATTATCAACCCCAGTTCTATCTTCTTGATCATTGTATCCTGTGGCATCTTTTTAAGTTAAAAATTTAATCTTACAATTCATTAGCAGTCATTCACTGTTTTACCCACCACCGCTATCTAGTGCCAGAACACTTCCACCACCCCAAATAGAAACTCTGTACCCCTTATGCACTCTCCTTTCCCCACTCCCCCAGCTCCTGACAACCACTAAACTGCTGCCTCTGTTCATTTAGCTCATCTGGATTTTTCATACAAGTGGAATCATACAATATGTGGGCTTCTTTCATTTAGCCCGATGTTTTTGAGGTTTATCCATATTGAAGCATGTATCAATGCCTCATTCCTTTTATAACTGAATAATACTCTGTTGTATGAATGCATCACAGTTTGTGTATCTATCCATCCATTGATGGTCCTTTGGGTTGCTTTCATGTTTTGTTTTGTTTTAAATAAAATTATGTATATTTAGGTGTAAAATATGATGTTTTGATATACAGATACATACATTATTACTATGGTCAAGTTAACATTAATTCATCTCTTCACATAATTACCTTTCTTTTCTTTCTTATGGCATAAATTTAAAAGGAAGAGGAAAAAGTCAATACTTTAGGTTTCCTCATTGAGTTTTGGATAGGAACAAATACAGTGGAGCAGAGCGATCAAACTGGGCATAGAAGAAATATATTTCTGTCTGTTTCCTTCCTTTTTGTTTTTCAGAAGTTTCCTTCTACACTGGCAGCTTTAGGACAGGGGCCAAAAGGACTTGGCTCACTGTCAAAAATCAGTTCTCTCAAATTGCTGTTATCTTAGGAGGTTAAAAAATATTTTTTTAAAAACTTGTTTTTAAACAATTTAAATCTATTAAACTTTTCCTGACCTAGTAGATATGGTTTTCAAAATCAATTCCTTTTAGAGAATGCACTTTATAAATAAATAAAACATTTTCAGATGACCCCTTTTAACTCATTCATGTTGCAAACCAAAAGTGAATTCTTATTGAGAGCATCAGCTCTATAATCATGCTTCAGGCCTACTAACCTCCAATTTTCCCTTGGGATTATCATCTGTCCACAGCCTTTTTAGTAGCATATTATTTGTACTAACTTTTTA
Organism: Phocoena phocoena; assembly: GCF_963924675.1. Taxonomy (NCBI): domain Eukaryota; kingdom Metazoa; phylum Chordata; class Mammalia; order Artiodactyla; family Phocoenidae; genus Phocoena; species Phocoena phocoena. Next base: position 25,201,629 of record NC_089221.1, read on the forward strand.
ACTTTTTTCCCCTGTATTTGTTTTTCTTATATTTCAAGCCATGCATTCTTTTTATTCTTCTGATATTAGAGAATAAAGGCTACATGCAGGAGGATCACTGAGGTTTTATAACGCAGACTCTGGCAAAACAGAAACTGAGATTAGGAAGGTAGGGGCACATACACCCAGAGTCACTTGAGGCCAATAAATTATGACCACAATTGCAGCCACTATCATTTAAGTACTCTTTAGTTTCTGATGATAAAGCACTAGCTTATCATGCTGACAACTGCAAACCTCTGTGGCCCTCAGGTTCTGTCTTTTCTGTTACTTAGTCAGCCACATGGAATTTAACAGCACACACAGTAAAGTATCTTTCTAAGTAGATCTCAGTAAAAGACATGGAACAAAGCTAATAAGTGCTTATCTCTTGTCAGGTGAAGAAATTGTTTCTTCTACCTAAATACCACCTCCCAGTTGTAGAGAGGAAAAACAGATATGAAATTACTATATTGTCAGTGAATGTCTCTGTTTTATTAACTGTCTGTTTTATTTATAGTGGAGAAAGAAGAAACTCTTTGAGCTTGAATATTGAAATGTAAAAGATTTCAGAGTTATATATTTTTGTTTCCTGGTTGTTATGTCTTCTTGGAAAAAAAATTCTTTATGTCTACAGGATAAAGACTTTTTTTGCAAATATTGTTTTTCACTTAAAATAATAGGGTTTAAAATTAATATGTATATTCCTTTGCAATTATGGATTTGTCAATCAAATTTAAATGGGCAGAAGACCTAAATAGACATGTCTCCAAAGAAGATATACAAACTGCCAACAAACACATGAAAGAATGCTCAACATCATTAATCATTAGAGAAATGCAAATCAAAACTACAATGAGATATCATCTCACACCAGTCAGAATGGCCATCATCAAAAAATCTAGAAACAATAAATGCTGGAGAGGGTGTGGAGAAAAGGGAACACTGCTGCACTGCTGGTGGGAATGCAAATTGGTACAGCCACTATGGAGAACAGTATGGAGGTTCCTTAAAAAACTACAAATAGAACTACCATATGACCCAGCAATCCCACTACTGGGCATATACCCTGAGAAAACCATAATTCAAAAGAGTCATGCACCAAAATGTTCATTGCAGCTCTATTTACAATAGCCCAGAGATGTAAGCAACCTAAGTGTCCATCATCGGACGAATGGATAAAGAAGATGTGAATTAGAGAAAGAAGAACAAAAAAACCCCAAAGCTAGCAGAAGGAAAGAAATCATAAAAATCAGATCAGAAATAAATGAAAAAGAAATGAAGGAAACGATAGCAAAGATCAATAAAACTAAAAGCTGGTTCTTTGAGAAGATAAACAAAATAGATAAACCACTAGCCAGATTCATCAACAAAAAAAGGGAGAAGACTCAAATCAATAGAATTAGAAATGAGAAAGGAGAAATAACAACTGACACTGCAGAAATAAAAAAAATCATGAGAGATTACTACAAGCAACTCTATGCCAATAAAATGGACAATCTGGAAGAAATGGACAAATTCTTAGAAATGCACAACCTGCCAAGACTGAATCAGGAAGAAATAGAAAATATGAACAGACCAATCACAAGCACTGAAATTGAAACTGTGATTAAAAATCTTCCAACAAACAAAAGCCCAGGACCAGATGGCTTCACAGGTGAATTCTATCAAACGTTTAGAGAAGAGCTAACACCTATCCTTCTCGAACTCTTCCAAAATATAGCAGAGGGAGGAACACTCCCAAATTCCTTCTACGAGGCCACCATCACCTTGATACCAAAACCAGACAAGGATGTCACAAAGAAAGAAAACTACAGGCCAATATCACTGATGAACATAGATGCAAAAATCCTCAACAAAATACTAGCAAACAGAATCCAACAGCACATTAAAAGGATCATACACCATGATCAAGTGGGGTTTATTCCAGGAATGCAAGGATTCTTCAATATACGCAAATCTATCAATGTGATAAACCATATTAACAAATTGAAGGAGAAAAACCATATGATCATCTCAATAGATGCAGAGAAAGCTTTTGACAAAATTCAACACCCATTTATGATAAAAACCCTCCAGAAAGTAGGCATAGAGGGAACTTTCCTCAACATAATAAAGGCCATATATGACAAGCCCACAGCAAACATCATCCTCAATGGTGAAAAACTGAAAGCATATCCACTAAGATCAGGAACAAGACAAGGTCGCCCACTCTCACCACTCTTATTCAACATAGTTTTGGAAGTTTTAGCCACAGCAATCAGAGAAGAAAAGGAAATAAAAGGAATCCACATCGGAAAAGAAGAAGTAAAGCTGTCACTGTTTGCAGATGACATGATACTATACATAGAGAATCCTAAAGATGCTACCAGAAAACTACTAGAGCTAATCAATGAATTTGGTAAAGTAGCAGGATACAAAATGAATGCACAGAAATCTCTGGCATTCCTATATACTAATGATGAAAAATCTGAAAGTGAAATCAAGAAAACACTCCCATTTACCATTGCAACAAAAAGAATAAAATATCTAGGAATAAGCCTACCTAAGGATACGAAAGACCTGTATGCAGAAAATTATAAGACACTGATGAAAGAAATTAAAGATGATACAAATAGATGGAGAGATATACCATGTTCTTGGATGGGAAGAATCAACATTGTGAAAATGACTCTACTACCCAAAGCAATCTACAGATTCAATGCAATCCCTATCAAACTACCACTGGCATTTTTTACAGAACTAGAACAAAAAATTTCGCAATTTGTATGGAAACACAAAAGACCCCGAATAGCCAAAGCAATCTTGAGAACGAAAAAAGGAGCTGGAGGAATCAGGCTCCCTGACTTCAGACTATACTACAAAGCAACAGTAATCAAGACAGTATGGTACTGGCACAAAAACAGAAAGATAGATCAGTGGAACAGGATAGAAAGCCCAGAGATAAGCCCACGCACATATGGACACCTTATCTTTGATAAAGGAGGCAGGAATGTACAGTGGAGAAAGGACAGACTCTTCAATAAATGGTGCTGGGAAAACTGGACAGGTACATGTAAAAGTATGAAATTAGATCACTCCCTAACACCATACACAAAAATAAGCTCAAAATGGATTAAAGACCTAAATGTAAGGCCAGAAACTATCAAACTCTTAGAGGAAAACATAGGAAGAACACTCTATGACATAAATCACAGCAAGATCCTTTCTGACCCACCTACTAGAGTAATGGAAATAAAAACAAAAATAAACAAATGGGACCTAATGAAACTTCAAAGCTTTTGCACAGCAAAGGAAACCATAATCAAGACCAAAAGACAACCCTCAGAATGGGAGAAAACATTTGCAAATGAAGCAACTGACAAAGGATTAATCTCCAAAATTTACAAGCAGCTCATGCAGCTCAATAACAAAAAAACAAACAACCCCATCCAAAAATGGGCAGAAGACCTAAACAGACATTTCTCCAAAGAAGATATACAGAATGCCAACAAACACATGAAAGAATGCTCAACATCATTAATCATTAGAGAAATGCAAATCAAAACTACAATGAGATATCATCCCACACCAGTCAGAATGGCCATCATCAAAAAATCTAGAAACAATAAATGCTGGAGAGGATGTGGAGAAAAGGGGACACTCTTGCACTGCTGGTGGGAATGTGAATTGGTTCAGCCACTATGGAGAACAGTATGGAGGTTCCTTAAAAAACTACAAATAGAATTACCATATGACCCAGCAATCCCACTACTGGGCATATACCCTGAGAAAACCAAAATTCAAAAAGAGTCATGTACCAAAATGTTCATTGCAGCTCTATTTACAATAGCCCGGAGATGGAAAGAACCTAAGCGCCCATCATCGGACGAATGGATAAAGAAGATGTGGCACATATACACAATGGAATATTACTCAGCCTTAAAAAGAAATGAAATTGAGATATTTGTAATGAGATGGATAGACCTAGAGTGTGTCATACAGAGTGAAGTAAGTCAGAAAGACAAAGACAAATACCGTATGCTAACACATATATATGGAATTTAAGGGGAAAAAATGTCATGAAGAACCTAGGGATAAGACAGGAATAGAGGCGCAGACCTACTGGAGAACGGACTTGAGGATATGGGGAGGGGGAAGGGTGAGTTTTGACAGGGCGAGAGAGAGTCATGGACATATACACACTAACAAACGTAGTAAGGTAGATAGCTAGGGGGAAGCAGCCGCAAGGCACAGGTATATTAGCTCGGGGCTTTAGGACAGCCTGGAGGGGTGGGAGGGGGAGAGTGGGAGGGAGGGAGACGCAAGAGGGAAGACACATGGGAGCACATGTATATGTATAGCTGATTCACTTTGTTATAAATCAGAAAGTAACACACCATTGTAAAGCAATTATACCCCAATAAAGATGTTAAAAAAAAAATGTGAATAACATCTTTAGATCAAATAGTACGCAAAAGAAACTTTAGCAATAAAAATTAATAGTGTATCCAAAAAAAAAAGAAGATGTGGCACATATATACAATGGAATATTACTCAGCCATAAAAAGGAACAAAACTGAGTTGTTTGTAATGAGGTGGATAGACCTAGAGTATGTCATACAGAGTGAAGTAAGTCAGAAAGAGAAAGACAAATACCATATGCTAACACATATATATGGAATTTAAGGAAAAAAACGTGATGTAGAACCTAGGGGTAAGACAGGAATAAAGACAGAGACCTACTAGAGAATGGACTTGAGGATATGGGGAGGGGGAAGGGTAAGCTGTGACAAAGCGAGAGAGAGGCATGGACATATATACACTACCAAATGTAAGGTAGATAGCTAGTGGGAAGCAGCCATATAGCATAGGGAGATCAGCTCGGTGCTTTGTGACCACCTGGAGGGGTGGGATGGGGAGGGTGGGAGGGAGGGAGACGCAAGAGGGAAGAGGTATGAGGATATATGTATATGTATAACCTTTGTTATAAAGCAGAAAAAAATATAAAATAAAATAAAAATTTTAAAAAAAGAATTATAAGAGAATGAGGATAACAATAGATTGAAATAGAAGTTTTGGTGTCCATTTAAACTTTCTCATTTTGCCACTTTTAAAATGTTTATCTGTTGCTTCTAAAGATCAATAAAATATGTAAACTGTGAATATATTTATCATTCTGAGTCAAAACTTTAGTTCAAACCTCTGCCTCAGTTTGGAATATGGGTAACTGTCAAAGGGACAAAGTATTTTTAAAATAGACATGAAATATTTTCCTTGTTATAGGAATATAATGTTCCAAAAACTTATGAGCTATCAACCCTATGACATAATATATGACATATGCCATATAACAATCTTAAGTAGATATTACTTATAATTTTGTTAAAAGAGCATTTGAAGCTCACATAATTTTATATTTTGCTCCATTACTTATAAAAATAAGTAACTTATATGATGAAATATCTACCTTAATAATTACTTTTTCATCCTTTTCTTTCATATGCCTGACCTATCACTATCTAAAAAGCATGAATAACAACATAAGAGGTCCTTTTTCCTTCTCCAGTTTCATGTCAGTAGTTTTATTTTTATTTTTTTTAGCTCTTGCCATTGGCATCAGGCAAGGAAGATTGAGATTAATAGTGAAACGGATTTTGATGTGTTTTCATGAAACTAGATTCTAGTAAGTTTATTTATTTGATTGTTTCCTTTTTTAAAGTAATAGTATATGAGTCTAAAAACCTTTTATAATAAGCCAAAATATGGTCTAATGCTTAAAGTAGGATATAGCAGAGAAAAGAAGAAAACACGTGTAGTAAAACCATATTATGTTCACCTAAAAATTTCTTAGACAAAAACAAATGATGTTAGCAATATTTTCCTCAGTTTCCCTTTTCCCTGTCTGATTAATTCTCTGAGATCAGGCGATTTGTCCTCACTTGAACAGTAGCTCATTTTCTGTTTTTTCCTATTCTGCAGAATAATATCTAAGAATCTGCTCATAGGCCAGGTATCATACACAGCAAGTAAAGTAAATTTGTTCTGAAGAGGATATCTGCAGAAAGTAACCAATTTTTATTATTTCCATTACATACATGTTCAAGTTTCTATTGAAAACCTCCTCACTTAAAACTGGACATTCAACCTACATTACCTATAGTAATATCAGACAAAATATTAGGCATTAAGAAGCACTATTCTCAAAATTCCAGTGAGATTTTGCAAAGAAATAGAACAAATAATGTTAAAATTTGTATGAAAGCATAAAAAACTCTGAAAAGCCAAAGCAATCTTGAGAATGAAAATTACCTCCAAAGCTGGAGGTATCATGTGCTCTGATTTCAAACTAGACTACAAAGCTATAGTAATTAAAACAATATGGTATTGGCATAATAACATATAGTTCAATGGAACAGAACAGACAGCCCAGAAATAAACTCACACATATACGATGAATTAATTTATGACAAAGGTGACAAGAATATACAACAGGGAAAGGAGAATCTCTTCCATAAACGGTGTTAAGAAAACTGGACGGCCATATGCAAGGGAGTGAAAGTGCACCCCTGTCTTACACCATACACTAAAATTAACTCAAAGTGAATTAAAGACTTGAAATTAAGACCTGAAACCGTAAAACTCCTAGAAGAAAACATAGATGGTAATCTCCTGCCCAAAGGTCTTGGGGATGATTTTTTTAATCTGACACCGAAAGCAAAAGCAACAAAAGCAAAAATAAATAAGTGGGACTACATCATACTAAAATGCTTCTGTATAGCAAAGGAAACCATCAACAAAATGAAAAGGGAACCAACTGAATGGGAGAAAGTATTTTCAAATCATATATCTTATAAGAAGCTAATATCCAAAATATATAAAGAACCCATACAACCCGATAGCAAAAAAACAAAAAGTAAATAAAAATGGGCAGAAAATCTGAATAAACATTTCTCCAGAGACATACAAATGGCCAACAGGTACATGAAAAGATCCTCAACACCATTATCATCAGGGAAATGCAAATCAAAACCACAATGAGATATCACCTCATACCTATAAGAATGGCTGTTATCAAAAAGACAAGAGATAATAAGTGTTAGCGAGAATGTGGAGAAAAGGGAACACTTGTACGCAGCTGGTGGGAATGTAAATTGGTGCAGCCACAATGGAAAATATTGTGAAGTTTTCTCAAAAAAATAAGAATAGTACTACCATGTGATCTAGCTTTCCACTTCTGGTTACCTATTTAATGAAAATGAAAACTTCCACTCAAAAAAAATATAAGCACTCCCATCCCATGTTCATTATTTACAATAGACACGATATGGAAATATACACACACACACACACATATATATATCACACACAATGGACTATTTTTCAGCCATAAAAAAAAGAATGAAATCTTGCCATTTGTGACAATATAGATGGACCTTGAAGGCATTATGCTGAGTGAAATAAGTCACACAGAGTGAGACAAATACAATATAATTTCTCTTACATGTGGAATCTAAAACAAACAGAAAAAAGTTCATAGATACAGAGAACACATTGGTAGCTGTCAGAGGTGAGAGTTTGGGGCTGGGATAAATGGGTGAACAGGGGTCAAAAGTAAAAAGAGAAATGTCTTATTTTAAATCTGAGAGGCAGAATCAAGGTCAGCCAGCATTACTCTAAAAAACAAACTTTCTTTTAATAGAAATTATCAAAGTATAAATATCTCAATCATTTAGCACTTAGCATCTCTTATTCCTACTAGTTATGACTCACACCCAGTTTCAAATACAAGCAACAACAAACCTTCCCTTATATTTACCTAATACTCTAGCCTCAGGAAGGAAGGAAGGAAGGAAGAAAGGAAGGGAACAAAAGTGTTAGCAGCATAGAGGATGTAAATAAGATCAGGGACCAGGAGGGATCAGATTTAAGGGGAGACTTAATGCTCTATCAGGTACGTGATTTTCAGCAATATGATGGATTTTTTTTAACAATGCAAAAGAATTTGGATGTCCATATGTCTTATGTTATTTTTCACCTGTATGAACTTAACCTGAAAATCAGATTGTTGTCTCTTTAGTTTCCAACAGCTAAATTTGTGCAAGAGATACAAAGAGGAAAATGGATTAATAATTAAAATAAATGGTACAAAAGTGTTATTAGTTAAAAATCTGTTTTAGTGTATCAGTCTATGAGCATGAGTTTAGTACAGGAAGTAAAATACTGAACTTCTTTAATTGCTTACATGAGTGCTCCCTAGATTTTTACATTTTCTAAATATAAATGGTTGGTGGGGGGGGCGGTGAGCAACATAATTAAAGAGGAACATGTCTAATGATAAAGTGCCAATCCTCTAGGAAGATCAAATGATTTTAATGTAGGTAATGTCAAATTATATAAAGGGAAAATTAACAGAAATAAAAGTTTAAATAGACAAATCCATAATCAGAAAGAAGTGTTTCAACATATATTTCACAGTAAATGATAGGATAAGAATACCAAAAGTCAGTAAGTAGTTAGAAGTGAACAGCATGAATAGAAAACTTGGCACTAATTGGTATATATAGAGTACCACACCCCCAAACAGCAAAATAATTTTTTAATGGGAATAGAGAAATTAGCAAAATTAATCATATGTTTAGTTGCAAAGGAAGTCTTAAGAGTTTCAAAGGATTTAAATCAGAAAATCTTCTCCAAAATGATAAAAATAAATGATTTGGATATTGGACAAAATTAAAGAAGAAAAAGACACAAATAACCAGTATCAAGGATGATAAAGGAGATATTACCAAAACTATAAAAATAAGAGAATTGTTTGAACAATCAAATTTCAACTAATTTAAATATTTAGATTAAGTCCCCAGAAAAGCACAGTTTATTAAAACTGACAAAATTTTTTTTTAAATGAATGTTGGTATTTTTTCAATTAAGTTAGATTCGCACTTTAAAACGATCATATGAATTACTATGAAATGTTTGAATTCTACTAAACATTTAGAAAAGAAATTATACACATTTTACAAAAAGCTCTTGCAGAGCACAGAAAAAAATAAAGACTTCCACCAATTTCTTTCATGAGATCAGTTTACGTTGATAACAAGACGGAAAAGACATTACAAGAAAGACAATTTACACCAATGTCTCTCATAAAACACAGACGCAAAATCCCAAACAAAATATTTTAGCAAAACAGTTAATGCGTTATGAACAAATGAGTTTGTTCTAGGAAGATGTATTAGACAGAATGATGACTTCCCAAAGATATTCACACCCTAATCCCTAAAACCTGTGAATGTGTTACCTTATGTGGTAAAAAGGATTTTGCAGATGTGATTAATCAAAAGATTTTGTAGATTCAGGAGATTATTTTGGATTACCCATGTAGAACCAATGTAATCACAAGGGTCCTTATAAGAGGGAGGTAAAAGGATCAGGGTAAATAGTAGGAGATATAATCACAGAAACTGATTCTGTGAATAATGTTACCTTAATATGGCAAAAAGGACTTTGTAGATAAGATTATGGTTAGGGATTTTGAGATGAAGAAATTTTTCTGCATTATCTGGGTGTCACCCAATCTAATCACATAGATCCTTTAAAGCAGAGAACTATCCTTGGCTGTGTCAGAGACATGTGATGTGAAAGAACGTGACTTGTGGTTAATGGCCTTGAAAATGAAGAAAAGGAGCCAGGAGCTAAATAATGTGTGTGGTCTCTAGAAGCTGGGAATAGCCACCACTAGATAATTTGTAAGAAAATGGGAAAATAGGTTCTCTAACCACAAGGTACTGAATTTTGCCAACAATCTGAATTATCAAGGAAACCTATCCTCTCCAGGGGAGGAAACAAACCTTCCCCTAAAGCATTCGGAATAAAATACAACCCTGCCAATACCTTTATTTTAGCATACTGAGACATGTAATGGACTTCTGACCTATAGAAGTGCAAGGTAATAATTTGTATTGTTTCAGCTGCTAAGTCTGTGGCAGCAATAGAATATTAATGCAGAGGGTGAAAGTGATTTAATATTCAATAATTTTAACAGTGTAATTAATTCAACATAAAGAAGAAAGGAAAACCATATCATAAATAAAATAGATGTGGAAAAATCACCTATTTGGTAAGCTCCATAAATTTTCATGACAAAAACCCTTCACAGATTAGGAATAAAAAGAAATGTTCTTAATGTGATAAAGGTTATTTTTTTAAAGCTGTATAAAAATTTTCCTGTTGGTGAAATGTTAATATCTTTACTTTGGAGAACTGAAATAAGATAAAGATGCCCACTCTTACCATTCTTAAATGGTCAAATGAGAAAAGGTGTCAATATGGCGGATTGATTACAAATTTCCCCGTATTCTCCACTTCTCTCTGAATCTATGCTTTTTCAATGTGACTTAGCTGCTTCTCCCTTCAAGAGGTGGAGTCTATTTCTGCTCCCTTGAATCTGGGTATGTTTTGTAAATTGTTTTGGCCAATAGAACATGGCAGAAGTGACAGTGTGACAGTTCCTCAGATTGGCCTCAAGAAGCCTTGTAAACTTCCACTCTCTTTCTCTTGAACCCTTGCTTTCACCATGAGAAAACACCTGGGCTAGTCTGCTGGATGATGAAAGACAATGACTAGCAAAGCTGAGGCAATACATGACCAGCTGACACTCAACTTATCCCACGCCAGGTAAGAAAGCCCAATCAGGTTGCTCAACTCACCTACCTGACCTCTAGCTGACTGCTAATATATGAATGAGCCCAAATGAGACCAGAAGAAAAGTCCAGATTATCCAGAGACTGATGAGCAAGAATTTCAATCTGTTTTTTTAAGCCACTCAGTTCAGAATGCTTTGATATTCAACATTGTTGTGACAATGGAGAACTGATAGAAAAGACCAAAGTGTGTGTTGAGGAAATACGACAACAGATCTGGTCTCTAGGAGATAGTGATTTATATTTAACCACTTTGACATAAGTTATTCGTGTGTATATGGTTAATTCAACAACTTAGGTAATATAGTTATAGATGTGTTAATATTATATTTACTGAGGTAACCTCAAAATAACCCTAAATCTGGGTAGAATTTACTGACCACTGAATATGTACCCAAGTAAGAACTGACTCTTCCTGATAGTCAAACAATCTTTTAAAGATTATTAACTAGTTATGTTGGAAGGGAGAACTGACCAAATATTAACTGAATAGTGATGGACAGATGAGTATGTTCAAAAAAACTGATAAATTATTTATCCTGTAAGGAAAAACAATAATAATATATTTAGCATAGATTGTAATTTCAGGTACAAAGGGGAAAAAAGGAGTTTAAGAAGTCTGCCTGTATGTTCTGTTACCTCAAAGCTGATGAATTCAATTCCTGGAACTGCTCAATGCCCACTGTTCTTTTTGTCTCTCCACTACTTCATTTATCTTGAAGAAAGTAGGACCAAGGAAAATAAGTACTCCCTGCCTATCCATCTTGATAATGTAATGCTTCTCTCTGCCTGCAGCATTGTGCATTAACGTTTTGAGAAAAATCTATAGGTCAATCTCCTGCTTGAACCAAAGTGCCAGTCTGTCATGTACTGTAATGCTCTCTCTTCTAACCAAATTTTTAGACTCTGAACTTATTTTTCCAGATGATTCTGACAATGTGCTGCATGATAGAAAACAAGTTATATGTTAACCATGCTTGCAATACTTGATAAGCATCCCATGAACCACTGCTTGATAGATGGCCACAATAATGTAAATACATCTTCATTATAAATATCTGGACTAGAGAATATTTCCATAAAAAGACTAAAAATAAAAAAAGAATCCTAATGTCATGTTATCCACAAAAGGAAAATAAATTAAAAAATGGAGCTTTTCACATTCTAAAAATAAAATACCTAATATTTTCCCCACAATTTCACAAGAACACCACATAAAAGTGACTGTCTAATTAGAGAGAATTATCTAGTACATTTATTTAAAATTATAACCATAAACAGTTGCATTCACATTATACCCTAGGAAAAGTCACTTAGACTCTCTGAGTTTCAATTTCTTCCCTTGCAGATTGTACTTATGACACATTCTAAGACCAACAGAAATTCATAGATAAATATTTGTTCTTTTTCATGCATCAGATATTATGCTCAGCACTTGGGAGACATTGTGTCAATTAATTTAAACTTAATCACAATCATATAGAAATTAAGTAACCAAGCATATGGAAACTTCTGAGTGAGATGGTGATTCAAATAGATACATGATAAATGCCGGACCCCATTTTATTACATCTGTTTGGGAATGTGACAAAAATTTGTCATATCTGATTTATTGATGTCCATATCAACACTATACTCAAAAGACTCCAAGTCATCCCAGTCACTACTAGGTGAGACTTGCTGGAGTAGATTAGCATCACTTTCTATCAAGCTAATTGGGAACACTTTGTAGGATCCCTGAGAAAAGAAACCATATCACACAAATCAAAAGTACATGCCACATGGCCAGAGAAGTGTTTAATATAAGAATTCTTAGTAATTTATCTTTGTAGCCCTGTAATTGTTCTGCTCATATAACAATGAAATAACACCACCAAAGTTGATATAACTTTTGGCTGCCTTACAACTTTTAGATGGATACTCAGATCTTATGGTCCAATATATTGACCTGAAATATTAAATCTGTCAAAACACACTAACTGAACTCAACTGAATTGATATGCTCCTTTAGTTCATGCTATTCAGTGTAACAGTAAACTTTATCATTTGCCATTTTATAGTCCTACCAGCCCCTTAATCCTCATCCCACATTTAATCTTTCTTTCTTCCTTCCTTCCTCCCTTCCTTGCTTCCTTCCTTCCCTCCTTCCTTCTTTTCTCTCTTTCTTTTTCTTTCTTACTTTCTTTCTTTCTTAAAAATACGATAGGAAAAAAAATAATTTCTGGCACTTATTTATCTTAAGTCACACCAAGATCTGAAAGCAAATTTCCCTTAATTAGTAATATTTACAAAGTTTCTGTGAGTCAATTTGTCCACAAACGTGTTGGCTTGCTGTGAAAGTTGCTATTAAAAAACATAGCAGGACATGTCCATATTAATAGCCTCAAATGCAGTAATGGAGCCATGAGTGGACCTCCCAATGGCCTATCACATCTGCCCTAAGAGAAATAAAAGGAGTCAGAATAAGTATCATCTTACAGTAAGCAGGGTTGAGATCTACTAAGAAATATAAAACAAAAAGACAAGAGCCCATAAACAGAGAACTAAAACAATGTGGTTAATATATAAATATTATCAAATAATCCTAGAGTGGTCTGTAGATATAGAATAATGTTCTAAAACTTTTTCTTCATTGCTAGCCTTAAAAATGAGTACCAGCCTGCAGAAAGGTGTGAACTCTAATTTTGTCAAGTACCTAGTATCCAGTTTCTGAATGTGTCTATGCTGAGTGGCAGACTCCTTAAAAGAATATCCCTGTGCTTACACGTAATTATAGTGGTTCTCAATAAGTCAGATGTTCTCAGCTTATTAGTACTGTACTAAACCAATACGAAATTAAATAATCCATTCCAATTTTTCCTTGAGAGAGAGAATGACTCATACATAAAGAAAAGGTGTGTTCCATGCTATGTATAGCTGGAGCTTATTAGACAATTTCACATTCATGGGAAAATAAATAATTCTGTATGCACTTTTCTCAATGAAAATAAAGACCATCGTTTTCAATTATTCTTCTATGCACTCACTAAATATAGAGAAAAGTCAAAGTTTAGTTTAAAATCATTCGGGAATGCATAAATATGATATCATGTGCCTCCAAAGAACCATTGTAATCATCCAAAAAGAGACAGGAGAATAAACGAGAGATTTTATTCTCTATTTCCACACTGCTGTTATCAACATGGACTCTCTCTTGTCTATCAGTACTGACACTAAGCTCTCAAGATTGTACTGTTAAGCATTATGAGCTATGGGTCTTATAAATGCCCAGAGCTGTGGATGAGTGCGAACACGGTGAATTTCAACCTCATGTGTTTCTCTAATAGGTCTGCAGATATTGCCTCTGAGATCTAGTTATATTTCCCAGTATGTCAGCGTTCAGTGTAAATTCACTACATAGTCAGTAGGTTGCAATTGTTGGGACCAGATTTCTAAGAACCAACACAGAGAAAGATGCTTCCTGTTCAGAGGTTCATGTGAGCAATAAGAAAGTCTTCTGGCTCCAGATCAGGGTTATTGTCTTTGACCATCAAGCAGTGGGCCGTGGAAACTTCAGGTAGAAAGCAGTAACAAAGCAACAAAATAGCTCAAAGGAGATTTCCCTTGAGTTTAGTTGAATATGACCAGACAATGGAAAAACAGAATAAATTCCCTTCCATGCTGCCATACGCCACAATAAAATGCAGCAGTATCTACCAGACTTTCATATATATGTGAGTGCAATGGAAAAAGAAGGAATAACTTAGAACATTGATTTTTTTTCCCCTTTTTGGCTAGAACAAAAATAAAATTATCTGAATCTGTCTCTGTCTCTCTCATTCCCTCTTTCTTTTTTTATCCCTAAGCTGAATATGTAATACTATATTTTTTTATGTTTTTAGACATAAAAGTTAGTATGCTTCTTACTTTTGTGTTATTCTATCTATAACATTAAAGAAAATAAAACTAGAATCAACAATAATAAATACACCCATACCCACTCTGTTAATCCAAATTTCATTACATATTGACCTCCATATATAAACACATATATTTTATATAAATGTAATAATGTCAACTAAAAGAAAATTAATACTTGCTTTTATCTGCCATGCAATATAGACAATAAACATCTATACTGTCCCCAAGTTCTATGTATTATTAATATGATTTCAAAACCACAAGAGTCTGCTAATTTGTATAACTGCTGAATTACAAAAAAGTAAAAATGTATCTTAAATACCTAACATAAAGTATATGTGTCACTATGGCTACCACAAAAATGTGGAAGTTTGAACTTTGAAAGGGAAATAATTGCCTACAAACCTTTGCCCACTGAATTAAACTTCACTTCCCAACTGAATTAAACTGGGGAAGTGATTTAACCTCTGCAAACCTCAATCTCTTTACTGTAAAATTAGGATAACATATTTCATTTATGGCATTATTTATTAACCACATAATTATTGTTTACTCCATAAAAAAGGCTGAGAAAATGCTATCTGTACAGCATTTAAGAAACAAGTAGAATTTGAAATAGCTAATGTGCCTTTATAATTAAAAATGGTGTTGATATTGAAGCAGTGTGGAAAGAGATGCTGTCTTGTTTTCTTAACCACATTTGTGATGAATACAGGACTGAAACTGATAAGGATTAACACAACTAGACTCAGCTAAATAAAATTATTTTGAATAATATGTCCTATTTTTAAAAGCACAATAACCAAACAAGAAAAAGATATTGGATTTTTTTTTAAAAAGTGACTTTGGAATTATCAATTTTTTTAAGTAATTAAATAGAAAAGTAAACACGTTTTTTCAATTCAACTTTTCTCCATTTTCCCCCATGGATTTCTTTCCAATTATGATATGTCAAAGAAATATAGTCATTGATTTGTCTCTGTTTCCTAACATAATGTGCTTTTCTTCCATGGGCAATTTCTCTATTTCTTTTTGACCCCTAAATTGTTCACGCTGCCAAAAAAAAAAAAAAACAAAAAGAGTCCTTGGCATCTGTTCAGCTCTCATGCTACTTAAAATTGTGTTAGCTTTAGTTATAACTACAAACTACAATTCAGAGATATTGGGAAGTGTAATCTAAAACAAAATAGTACCGAGGCGTGACATCAGCAGAATGGCAGAATAGGAGTTTTTCTACCATCTTCCCCACAAAATCACCAATTTAGACAATCACAGGATGGGAGTGCCTTTATAGAAATCAGAGGAGTTCCAGTTCAACACTGGGGAAAAAAATATGAGATCGAGGGTCAGAGGAACAGTTTCACTTTACCCATGTCAACCCTACTCCAAGGTGAGACGCTCAGTGACAAGACAGACCTTATGGCCAGCAGTTTCTCCCATAGGGAAAAAGTGAGAGCCTGTGAGTGAGCCCCTGGCTTCTCCCATTGTGGGAGATGCTGCTAAAGAGGCCCACTGCATCCTTGCCCTGTCCAGAATACTGAGGTGTGCTGCTACATGACTGGGGGTCAGTCAGAGAGTGGCTGGGAGAACAGCAGCATACAATCCCTCCAAGAATTTCCCCCAAGAGGGAACAAGAAGTACGGAGCAGGGCTATCCCTAGAAAAGGTCTGAGAATGCTTCAGGATCCCTAGTAGGGCTGACTGAGGTATTTCTCTCCCAAACCAGTCAGTAAAGACTGGAGGAGATGACTCCTTATTCAAATGTGAAGATAGCAATGAAAGATTTCAAGGAACATGAAAAATCAAGGAAACATGACACCATCAAAGGAACACAGTAATTTTCAGTAACTGATCCCAAAGAAATGGAGATCTGCAATTTGTTCCTTAAATAATTCAAAATAGTTGTTTTAAGGAAACTCAGTAAGCTGTAAGAAAACATAGAAAGATGATTTAATGAAATCAGATAAATGAATGGATAAAGATATATATATATGAAAAACAAAGCCAGAACTGCAAGCTATGTCATCTCACAGAGAACTTAGTGATCTTTTTTTAATTCCATATATTTCTTCTTTTTTTCTTTATAAAACAAAAATATGTTGTCATTGAAAAAATATTAAAAAACACCCTTTCATGAGGCTTCAAAGATAATCACTTGATACTCTTGATGTATATGTCTTACAGCTTTATTTTTTCTTCCTTTTTTCTCTTCCTTATTTCCTACCTTTCTTCTTTCCTGCCTTCCTGCCTTCTCTCCCTACATCTCTCCTCCCCACCTTATATCCTTCCTTCTCTCTGTTATTTACCTGTTGCCCTTTAGTACCATATCTGCCCTTTATACTCTACTCTGTTTCCTGGCCAGTGGCTTCCTACTAACTCCTGACAATAAGAAGCACTAGGTCAGTAGTGTCACAGGCAGTAGGTCAAAGGGTGAAAGGAAGAAAGGGGATACTTTCTTCTGGTTCTGATATGAGACAACTGCCTCCAGTATCGGCGTTTACTGACACCACAACGTGGGAGTCAAAGAAGGAGGGAGTTGGCATCTAGCCTTTCTGATGGTTCTAGCTTTGGCTGAAACAGCACCTCTTCAGTGGATCCATAACCTCCCATAATAACATCTCCAACGTTACAGCTATAGATGCAACTCTGCAGACCCCATCACAGGCGCACTGGCATTTTCTCATCACTGTGAGTCATACTTTCTTCCTGTCTGCCTTTCCAGACCCTACACTGGTCCACTCCATCTTTTTCCCTTCTTTTCTCCTATCCTTCTACTACTTTGTAGACACTTTTCTGTAATAAATTACCTCTTTGAATTGTCTACACTTATTTCTCTTTCCCTCACTGGGCTCTGCTTCTCTATCTATCTGCTTATTATCTATCTATGGGTCTACCTATCTATCTACCATCATCACCTGTCTATTGTTAAAAGATAAACTGAGGCATATTAAAATATTAAGAATTTATCTGTGCAAAAATCGATTTGAATCTGGCAGCATCCAATCTAGCAGATAGAAAGGAGCTCCAAAAAGCCGTACAAAATGAAAGACTTTCAATGCCAGAAGGGAGCAGGAACAAAGGAAGTTACACGAGGCAAAAAAGCAAATTAGTTACTGCAAAGTTACTTTCCTTTAGAGGATGGCAGGGGTATATCAGACAGATTACCTAACTAGTACTGATCAGGTGACTCCTGATGGACTGGTTTAAGATGCCATTTCTGGGAGAGCCAAGCTGTAATTCAGTTAAATCTCAGTTTGGTGATGTGGAGCTTAAAATAAATGACTATGTTTTGGCCCTATGGTCTTGTTTTTTGTTTTTGCGGTACGCGGGCCTCTCACTGTTGTGGCCTCTCCCGTTGCGGAGCACAGGCTCCGGACGCGCAGGCTCAGCGGCCACGGCTCACGGGCCCAGCCGCTCCGCAGCATGTGGGATCTTCCCGGACCGGGGCATGAACCCGTGTCCCCTGCATCGGCAGGCGGACGCTCAACCACTGCGCCTCCAGGGAAACCCTGGTCTTGATTTTTAACACTATCTGTTTATCATCTGTTTATCGATCCATCTCATCCATCATCTCCTTATCTGTATTTAATGTTTCATATAAAACATAATATTGTGTGTATAAAGTATTTTTCAATGTGTATGTTCATATAACAATATACTGTGGACATCTTTACATGTCAACAGGTATTCTCCAAAAATGCATTTACAATAATTTACTTGACCCATTTTCTACAACTGAACAGTGAGTTCTTTCTAAGGTTTTATTATAGACAATATCACAGTTGTATAAGTAATGTTTGTATATGTGCTTATTTATTTTTAATGTCCTAGTATAGAAATTTTTGTGCCAAAAGAAACACCGTCTATTTTAAACACCGTTGCTATGTATTGATATTTTTTTCCTGCAAATGGTTACATCAAACTTACTCTTCCTCCTGAAGTGAATTAGAATAACTGTTTCCCTCATTCTCTTGCCTCAAATGTTTTTTTTAAGTTTTGTTCTGACAGTTTTATTGGTAAAAATTTCATTGTCTTGAACTCCAGTGAGGCAGAATATATCTGTCACATATATTTCTTTTTTAAAAAATAATTGCCTATGATGACCGTTCACTACTTTACTGGAGAGTTGCCTTATTTTTCTTATTCCAAATGTGAAATTTCTTTCCAAAGTGCACACTAAACTTTATTTTCTGTAAGTGTTGATATTCTTATTTATTTACTATTTTGTAGATTTTCTTTAATTTAAAAAACATTCACTATTAGTGAATGTAAAAGGTATTTTAAATATAATTTTTAAACTATGCTATGTACTTACATTTAAAAAAAATTATTTTTGTCTCTTCCTATCAGGCTTAAAAGACCTTCCTTAATATATGTTTACCAAAATCTGCAAATGTATTTTCTTATGATTAATACCACCATTCATCTATTTATTAAAATCAGAAGTGAGGGGGTTCATATTTGTTAGTTCCTTTTCTTTATATTATGTATCAATTTCTGTTGATTCTACCTCCAAAATGCTTCCCAAGTCTACCAACATCTCCTATCAACTGCCATAACCTTCCTCCACTCTATCCCCAGAAACAATGCAATAACCATTGAACTGGTCTTTCCAGTTCCATTGCTTGCTTCCTTGCTTCCTAATCAATTACTCACAATCTGAGTAATCACTTTAAAAATATAAATGGAGTGGAATTCGTTTGCCTAAAGACTTCTGATGATTTGCTTTTTCTTAAAATTAAACCTAAAACCTCCTCATGCTTGACCTGAGCTCTCCCAACATCTCCAGCCTCATCTGATGACTGATGACATAGCCTTTTGTCACTAACTTCTGAACACAATGGCTTTCTACTACTTCTCAGAAAGCACTAAGCTCTGTGCCACATGGGAACTTTCCTCTTGTTCCTTTTCCTTGGTAACATTCTTCCCCTGGCTCTTAACATCAATTAAACATCTCCTCAACTCAGCCTTTAACATCTGCCTACTGTTCTCTATTTCCTAAAGCTATTTATTTCCTTAATAACAACTTGTTTAAATCATACTTTCTTTTCTATAGGTATTATCTATCTCCCTAATGAGAGTGTAAATAGAATGTAAGATTTTTGAGAGAAGAAATCCCAACTAAGCTGTTCACTGTGATACTGTAATCATTTCATAATGTTTAACATAAAGTAGATGAAAGGAAAAGAATATTTGCCTGAATAAGGAAAAAGGAAAAAATAAATGAAACTTCATTTTTCAAATAAGGAATTTGAGCCTTAGAGAAAAGGTTTTTTTGTTGTTGTTCGAAGTTTAGCCATCGTTTTCTCACTAACTTAAAAAGTGTGTGTGTGTCTGTGTGTGTGTGTGTGTGTGTGTGTGTATTTTAAGTTTAGTGATTATTGCAAAGAAAGCAGACAATCCCTGTAGCCTTAGAAAACAGAACTTTCTAGCCTAGTTATCATATAAGGGGCCTGTCTATGGGGTTAAGAGAGAGTCACTTAGAATCACTTCCCATGCATGGCTTTATTAGCCACATTAATGACATCAAGCTTTATGCTAAGAATTAATGAGAAATCATCAAGGTCTTTTGTTGGAAAGCAGCTTGATTGGATTTGTTAAAATAAATATGTATCTTCACCTTGCAGGGATTTGGACTAGATGACCTCTGAGATTGATTCTAAAACTATGTTCCATAATTCTGTGATTTAACAACTTTTCTAATATTAGTTGAATATTAGAGGAAATTAGCATCAAAGTCTTATTTGGATGTATTCTCATATAATTCTACATTGAAAGGCAAATAATTTTAATTCCAAGCATTTTTGAAATTGTTTCGTTTGAATTTATTTTAATTTTATTAGCATCTCTAAAATACAGCAAAGTTCTACCAGAGATTCTGAAAGAATAATTTTAAACCCTAATCTATTAGCATATTGCACCACATGATTGAGAAAATATCTCATATATTTATTTGCTCATTTCCTAGACCATGTATGTGTGAATACTACATCTACCTTCATATTAGACTGTACCCAAAGAAAAAACAACAAGAGAAATATGCAATTAGCATATAGAACATTTATACTTATGACAAAATAAAATAAATTCTTCCTTCTTCTAGGTCTTAGTGTAGATGGCTTTTTTTTTTTTTTCATTAATGGCCTCTCAGATCAAAGAGGTATTTTGGAACTCTCTTATACAAGAATAACCCTATTCTCCATATGTCACCCTCACATTACTCAGTTTTATTATACTTATGGAACTATTTTTTATATGAAGGTATTTATTATCTTTCCTCCCTTGGTAGCATGTAAATGCAACTAGAGTATCTACCTCATCTATGTTTATTCCCTCATATAATCCCAATGCTTAAAGTAGTTCTTGGATCATAAAAAAAAAAAGAAAAAAAAATTGCTGAACAAATGAAAGGCTGAATGAACAAATAGTTTAAGTTATAAAATCATACTTCAAATTTAAGCTTTGCTAGTTATATAGCTTACTTACTAGTTATTTATCTTTGGTCAAATCACTTAACTACTGGGGGCCTTGGGTTCTCCACTTATTTAAAGGGATGATTCATTCACAGTATTGTTTTAGTGCTAGAATGATATAATAAATGTGAAAATACTTGTCAAACTGTAATAAATAAATTAAAATCTAAGAGCACTATTGTTATCTTGTTGATGATAAATTTACCATCAAGGATGTTTCTGAGGTAACTTGAACTTGATGAAGAAAATAGGTACTCTAATCACATATAAACAAATTATGTAAGAAAGGTTAAGTTAAATGAATTCTGTTAACCAAATCTGACTGCTTTACAATGAAGCCAAACAACTCCATTGACAAAATAGAAATAATTTTAAAATATCAAGGCATCCCCCAAATATCTCCTATTTGCTACTCAAAAGATTTTAACTTAGGAGAATTTTTTCTTGAATATACAATCTCCTTTTCTACTTGAAACCTTAAGATGCACATACCAAAACTGAAGAGATTGTAGACGGTAAAACCCACACAATATTTTTTTTATAATTATCAGTCAATCCACACTTTAAGGGTAATAAATTTTGAAGCTATATCTCAAAGATATTTTCTAAGAACCAATTTTATTAAATAAAAGCACAAGGGTATTAATGTCAAGACACATACCACTTTCATATATTAAAATGCACATTACATATGCCTGAAATTCAGATATAAATGCATGAAGTAAGCACAACCTGCCTCTAGAGTTACCACCAATTGTTAATTCCAGCAAAAGCAAGCTTATTTACTCAAATTAGTGCATCTGAGGGCTTTAATTGTCCATATTTGTGCTTAAAGCATCGGTCTTTGTGGATTTAACTGGCATAAGTCAATATTTTTACCTTCACTCAGTTGAGAAATCTAAGAAAATTGTTGCCTAACAACCACAAACCAATAACAGAGAGGAGGCTGTGCCATCCATTTCTTGTTACGTGGTCAGCTTGACTTTGTTTCCTCTAATATCTAGCAACAGAGGCTTTGATGTAGAGTAGAAAGCATCCTGACTTTGTAAACTGAGACACTGATCCTGTGGTATGATCCTTCTCTTCCTAAGGCAGCCCATAAATTCCTATAACCCTTTATCTGAGCCACCTAGTGTTAATTATTTCAATATTTCCTAAGAGCCTACTCTATACAAGATGATATACTAGACACTGAATAATATTCAAATCTGAATAAAATACTCTCCTTGAATTTAAGTTACTGATGATAAAACAGCTGCAACACATATGCCCTGTTAAAATCTGTAAGAAATACTTGAATAGGCTACAAAAAAAAGATATAACTGTATAGCACAAGGAATTCTTCTCAATACTCTGTGATGACCTATATGAGAAAAGAATCTAAAAAAGAGTGGATATATGTATAACTGATTCACTTTGCTGCTGTACAGCAGAAACTAACACAACATTTTAAATCAACCATACTTCAATAAAATTTTTTTAAAAAAGAACTGCAATAAAGGCTGGAAATTTTTTAAAAAGATAAATAAATAAAAAGCACTAGGAATACAAAAAAGGAAAGATGAATTCTAAAGAGGGTAATGGCTTAAATACACTAAGAATACCACCTTCTCCACTAACCCTCCTTTTATTTTTTTTCCTTTATTCTTCCTATATTACCAATTCTACTCCTAATAGCAATAGCAATGCTAGATCTTTATATGCTTTATCTTGCCTAATCTTTATACTACTCTGGTGAGGTAAATAATAGTAAGGCCATTTACCAGTAATTGAACTCTCACTCATAACATTGTTATGGTACTAATTTAAGGTCACATTGCTGGTATCGGGGTCAGAATTCAAACCCAGAGCTGTGTGATTCCAAAGCATGAGGTTTTAACCACCTTGCTATAATGGTGTCCACACTTCACTTTGAAGAAAGAAGGGAAACTGTTTTGCAGGATCAGAAGAAAGGCATTTGATCCTGAGGGAACAAGAGGTGTAAGAAAAGACATTGAGTTGTGAGATTTCATGGTGTCACTAAAGAACAGATTATTTGAAACTGGAGTGTAGAGCACCTGGGAAAAGTAATAGAAAATGAAACGGGAAAAGACTGTGACCAGGTCATAAAGCACCTTTCCAAGGAATTAGAATTTTATTTTTAAAAATTAAGGAGTCATTATTTTTCTTCTACAGATGATAGCATTATTTTATATGCAAAATAATAAGGATACTTCATTGCATGACATTTGAGAGGCGTCAAATGTCTAATAAATCAAATAATGGGGATGGAGTAAAAGATCTATTAGAGGATCCATAGGAAGCAAGTTCACAAACTATGGCAGTAGAAAGAACATTAGAATCATCAGATTGGGAGTAAGGGAAACTTGGTTTAAAACTAGTTTAGCAATTAACTAACTTGGAGACAATTTTTTCCCCCAGCAAAGCTTCAGGGTTCTCATATAAACTCATCTAAGCAATGGGGAAATTAATAATCTCTAAAGTGCCTTAGCTCTAAAATTATATGACTTTGATCTGGTAAAAAAAAAAAAGGGGGGGTGTTTACATTTCTTTTTAAATAAAATAATTTCAAGTGTAATCATATCAGATCTTTGTTGCATACAGAAGGTGTTTGTCATGGGGACAAATGATTTCCACCAGAGAGGCTGTAATAATATCATTAATATAGATGGTAAATATGAGTGGGGAATATTTCTGTGAAAATAATGAGCTCCGATCGGGGCATATTGTGTGGCAGGGCAGATTAAAGCAGACTCACTGAAGATACTCTATGGACAGTCATATTGAAAATTAGGAACACAGGCAAATAATCCAAATTGGAAAGATGTCTAAACATATGTAAAGGTTGTATCTAAAGCCTCATGAGGATGTTGATAAAATCCAGAGAAAACCCTTAGGATAGGATGAAGGAATCAGTGCACAAATAGATGCCTTAGAGAAAATGCATCAGAGGGAATTGTGAAAACAAGAAAACTGCAGAGAACATGAGGAGTGGTAAGTGCAGGAAAAGCAGATTCAAGAATGTGCACCTTCACAGAAATAGAGAAAAAAAAATAGTATTAAATATCACCTTTGTTCTACAGAGTCATGTGCAGTAGAAATATAATTTAAAATGATATCCAAAAGTGATATCCAAAATATAAAGTAAAATGATATCTAAAAAGTTAGGTTTTTTAAGAAGGAGGTCATTATGGACCTTCAATATAGTTTCTCTTGGTGATAGGTAGGGCCTAAAGCCAAAGAATAATGAGTTAACGAGTTTTAGGAGGAAGAACTGGACACAGTGTGAATATTTGAAGATATTTGGAGATGTAGGGAAAAAATGAAATCTGTAAGGTCTCTTTAGTGTGGAAGCCAGATCAAAGGAAGATTTTTTTAAACTAATAATGTGCTGCTCAGATATCCTACAGTGTGTGGCAAGTTGATTTACATGTATTGAGCATGCAGAGATATACATTTAACAGAACTAAATAATATCTAATTGGGCAAAAATCTGGAAATAAACTATTTTTTAAAAGATTGAAAGTATAAAGGAAGTCAAGAATAATGAATGGAGAAAGCAAAGAGGAGGGAAAAACAGGAAGGGTATCATGGATAAAATTAAAGAAAATAAATTGGGGTATAACATGGAAAAAGGAGGAAAAAATAAAATAGGAAACTATGCTAATAAATTGATGTATGCAAGAATTGGATGAGTGCAGGAGTAAGGTGAGGTCAAGGAATGCCTTCTTGGGTGGCAGGTCATTTTTTTTTAATGTAATGAACAAATTGGTGCTGAGCATGAGAATGTTGGGTGGCCATAGAAAGGTTTAGAACTTCCTAAGAAACTTTGGGCATTTGTACACATCATGAAATTCTAATGCAATCCAACTGAAGGAGTCTTCATATATCTTGGCCCTCATCAGTTAGGCTTGTAAAACTAGGAAAAAGAGAATACAAAGGGGTAACACGTGGTAGACAAAGGATTAAGAAAGTCTTTTCCTCCTCATTCCTGCAAGTGTAATGTGAATTCAAAGCACAGGATACTGAAGTAAATCATAGATAAATGTTGTAGCCAGGCATCCAGGAATCTAGGAGGCCAGACTGCTGGAAGAGTTATCTGCATAAGAGGGAAGCTGCTCAGAATGGAGACTGAGACGGGGTTCCTGGTTTTACTGCAGATGGATTTCTTTTTTTAAATTTTAGGTAATTTGAACTTTAATCACCTTGTTTGTTGGAGGACTATTTATTCTAGAAAGAGTGACCAGTGCCTATGAAGGGATGATCCCCCTAAAGCAGAGGGAAGGGGGAGTCTTCAGATGTTCCAGGAGATTGAGGTCTATAGGTCCTCTCAGTGTTTGGGGAGATAACACTTATTCTCCAGCAATACCCCCAGGGATATGGGAGAACATCCCTGGGCGTGATGAGAGGCACACCCACGGAAGTGGACCTTCGGAATAGGGCACCTGGGAAGGGCAAAGAACATAATATCTAAGGTTGACAGAAGCTGCAGAGCTACCTGACTTCAGGGTTCAGGGATCATATGTATTTAGATCCTGAATCTTTCCACAGTGATTAGGAAAAACTGAAACTTAGAAGTCCTACCTCAATTTTTAGGTACCATATAGGGAAATATCATAAACATACACTTCCCTTCACCTGGAAAAAAAAATCAAACTCATTACTCTGTAGCTATAACTTGCGCTGAAAATACCCTAAAAAAGAGGAGTTTTTATGTCTCCCCATTGGAGGTTATATATGTTAAAGTTTGATATATTATACTACATGGTAACATCACTGAGAAACACAAAGTGATTTAAACTCATTAGCTTATTAATCCTTGGAAGACTATTCTATGATACAGAGGGAACAGATATTATTGTTTTACCCCATGGACAACTGAAAGGCACTACCTATCTAAAGGCAATTTTTTAAAAAAAGCTGAAGTCTATAAATTGTAGATGGTTTTATATTGTACCTGACATAGCTCAGAAAAAAAAGAATCAAAAGAGGCAGATTCATGCTTTCCGGGCATGCCCCAGGAATGGAGGATTCTCTTTTTATGTTAATCCACTCTCTTTGAGGCAAAAGCTGACAGTGCACAGACAACACAGGGCCCACTAGGTCTGCTGTCCAAAAATACTCACCGCAATTTGTCAGGCTTCACATTAAACATGGGTTTTTACTCATCACTGGCCTCTAAATATAAAAGATCCTGTTGGTATCCCTAATTAAATACAATGTGATCAAAGGTTCCCCAATGTCTACCTGACTGTCTCATGGTATTCCAGAACTGAAAGCAAATGAGAAAAGTAAGGAAAATATGTCAAAATTTCCAGAGAATGAATGAATGAATCAATCAATCAATCTAGCAAGCAAGCAAGCAAACAAGCAAGCCTGGGCAGTCTATGAATGTTGCTATTTCCTTTGCTTGTTTTTTCCTTTAATCAGACAATTGTTTTGATCTCAGAATTAGAGGAAACTGAAGTGCAAAACAGAGAGATAACAGACATCTCATTTTTGTAGAGAAGATGGCATTGCCCTATGTTCCAAAAATACTACAATGATATTTTTCTAAGTAGAAAACCCCTGGAACAATGCATTTTCATAAGTCAGTAACATTTTATAGAGGAAGATGCATTAAAATATGGCTAGACTTCGGTGACTAAAATCCTACTTTAGACTTATGAATCCATCCATAGATTATTCACAATGGAGGTACTGTTTACAGGAAATTACAGCATCAAAGGGATGATCTAATACTGATTCTTTGGGAGTGAGTCAATATTGATTATTCTCATTAAGGGAACAATAAGTAATAGATTTGGAAAGGATCTTCTCTTTGAGGAACACTATGTATTGGCTGAATAAGAACTTGAAAAAACTTGTTAAAGCTTTAAGACACATATGCCAGGATACACTCACCACTTCTATTTCTCTCCAAACAAACACATTTATAAACAAAAAAATAAAAGGGTTTTGAAATTTTAAAAATACGTGTACTAACAGGTACCATATGTAATATCATATACATAATATGATTTTAAACACACTCAGCTATCATATGAGTTTTTCCATGCAAACATAGAGTAACCAATATTTTAAATGACAAATGATTATCAATGAAAAGTTACCAGGGAAAAACATGAATGCCTATATACTTTACTTAGCAACAAAAATTGCTGTCTTCAATATGTTCTTTATTAAAATGTAATAAAAATCTCTCCTGAAAACCAGATGGTAGATGACATGATAAATTAAAGCCCTGCATAAGTGCGAATAGAAAAAAATAACTTGCTGCTGACATAAATGACATTTACAATATCACATATGTTTTTTCTAATGAATATAAGATGATCTTGATATTGCAAAAGACCTTATTTCAGAAATGAAACAGGAGGAAAAAAAGGAGGGAAAAAAATGAGGCAGCAACTTGCATTTCTATAGAAATTGAAAATGCTATCTATGACCTATATTACAATTTGAAAAAGAATATTTGAATAGTAATGAAACACTGACACAAATAGAAAGAATACTAATTATTTTTTAATTAGAGTTTTCCCTTATTCTTCTTTTATTCCTATTTGTCAGGCATGAACTAAAAAAGAAATTTTAGTTCTAATATATTTAATACCTGCCTAAATACCTTGACTCTTGTCAAATATGCTTCAAATTACTACATTAATACATATGTGATTATGCTACAATTTCACTTACCAGCATTATGCAAAGGTCCCAGAAAGTGCTTATGAGAGCCTATGAGGTTCTGGGTTACACAGACTTAAGTTGAGATATTTCTCCACTATATACCAGCTATGTGACTATGGGCATGTTACTGAACCACTCTACTCTTTTCCTTATTTTTCTGTAATCGAGGATTTCATTAGTATGTAGTATAAAATAGCTGGGGGGGGTTAAATAGGGTGATGTAAACAGCATGCAATACAGTACCTGGTGCACATTAAGCCTTCAGTAAAGCATCAGTCATTATCATTATAGTTTACAGGTTATAAGTGCAGACAAAAATATAAATGAACTACTCTAATAGTAAATGAAGCACATTTGCTGGCTCAACTTTAAGTCTCGTTTCTTAAACTGTAACATAACCTTCTTTGGCAGGCCCTCTTCAACAGTTGCTACCCATGCCTGCTCTGACAATGCTGATGGGTCTGCATACTGAACAGATCTCAGCTAACTCTGTCAACAAAATGGATAAAAATTTCAGGAATTGTTTCGTGTTAGAAATGGCCAATAAACTGCTTATTGCTTTGCAAATATTGAACCTGGGAAAATAATGCTACATCTGCTAAAAACTTATGGAGTAGCTGATGGCCCATATAAATAGATAAATATGGAGGGAATAAACAAGAATAATTGCAAGCCCTTAATAAATCTGGTCTTTGAGTATACTCTTGACAAGCTGAAAAACTGTGGTGAGATTCTGAAAAGAAAAAAAAGAACTAAGGAATAGATGATACTCTTGGATAAATTCTAGGTATAGAATAAGATTTAGGTATAAAATGTAGTTATCTTAGCAATAGATAGAGAGCCATGGAAATGAAAATATTTAAACTGAGAATCATATGTCAAGAGATTTCATGGTAGTCTAGATCAAATATAGATTCAATTAGCCATACCTCAGTGGTAGCACATTTTCTTACCTGAATGTAGTCTGTTTTAGGGTGAAAACAGAATTTCCATGTCAATCAATACACACTGACATAAATTATAATAATAGGAGAACCCTTAATCTGGCCTATGCAAAAATGAGAATTTGAACCCAACACTTTTACAAAATGACGTATAGTTACACTTTAATTGGTGCTTAATGAATTAGTCTGGATATTAATATCACATGGTGTGTTTAGTAGACAGTTAAGTTTTTTCCTAGTTGAACACCACTTATGTCTCATATTTATATTAAAGACACACAAAAAACTGATTTATACATTTGTATGGATGACATAGCAGTTAAGGTCCCAGCAAGAAACAGATGGTCTTCAAAGTATTTAAGTGATGTGAGTTTCAGTGGAGGGACTCTACACAGAGAAGATGAAGTTGAGGACACCAAGGAGAGATAAACACCCAGGAATTAGTAACAACAGGAAGCCAGTATCACCCTGAGTGAAAGAGGCAAGGAGAAGATGCAGTGTTTATGAGAGCCTAGCCATAGCTAGATCTGTGGAAGATGGATAGCCAACAGGAGCCACCACTGTCAGAACAGTGATTAAACACCCACACCAGTCTTTCCTCATAGCTTTCTTCTTCTTCAAGTGCCTCCCATTGGCTGAATCCAACATAAAACCAGAAGACAAGGAAATCTACAGAGGTTCAAACTCCCAGGGCACAGAACACAGCAGAGAAGAACTGAGGATAAATAAGTGTATCTGGCAGTGAGAAAGAGGATAAAAAGCACATATGGGGCTTCCCTGGTGGCGCAGTGGTTGAGAGTCCGTCTGCCGATGCAGGGGACGCGGGTTCGTGCCCCGGTCCGGGAAGATCCCACATGCCGCGGAGCGGCTAGGCCCGTGAGCCATGGCCACTGGGCCTGCGCGTCTGGAGCCTGTGCTCCGCAGCGGGAGGGGCCACAGCAGTGAGAGGCCCGCATACCGCAAAAAAAAAAAAAAAAAAAAAAACACATATGAATAAAATGTGATTGGACTGCAAGCTTAACTTTTAAAGTGCCTGTCAGTGATACTATAAAAGAGATAAAACTCTTCTTTATGGTAACTGTTTCGCTATATGCATGAAATTGTTTCATCCACCACATTTCAGCTTTAAGTATTTTTTAATTCATACAAATGCATGCAATAAAATGCAATTACAGCTCAATTAAAATTTCAGTGCAATTAAAGCACACTGAAAATAAATGGTACAAAACAAATCTTTGCTGTTGTTTTTGTTTGCATTTACTGGGATTTTGGTGCTTTTAAGTACCAATCTGTTATTAGAAAGATATAAATTTGCTATGTAGTTTACCCAATAAATAAATCATAACTCACTTATATTAGTGCATTTAAATTGTGCATGAAAATCTGGGATTTGAAATGACAAAAAGCAGGTTAAAATCAAACATTTGTACATTCCAGCTGAAGGGTATATGCACTGAAGATTTTATAGCTTTTTTTTAAAAAATGGCAAAAGTCGAGGGAACTGAAGAACCCTCAAAATGTTCAAAGATGGTTTGGACATTGAAATCAGTAAATGAATGTAAAAATACTGAATAAAATATATGCTTTCATTGTCAATAGAAATAACATTAAAAATAAAAGAAAGAAATGCCACATGTCCATTTGTCTAGGTTACATTGGGTTAGAATCAGGGCAGCCTACTAAGGAATAAATAAATATTTCCTTGATTCCTATTATATTAAGGAATTCAAAGCGTCAGGTTAAATGATGTTAGCACACAAAGACATCTTAAAATTCCCATCTCTAGTACGCTTATAGTTTCAAAGAGGAGATGAAATTTTAGGACATAAATATTCTGTATACACACACACACACACAATGAGATAACATAAGAGTTGGATAAAGAATCATAAATTAAATGATGAATAATCAGGAAATAATTTTTTTAAAGTGGCATCTGCATTGAAACTCGACAGATATATAATAATGAGCTAGAAATAAGAGGACATTCAAATATTGGAAAATGGGGTAAAAATAAAATTAGCTGAAGTAACTACACACATATGCACATACACAGCATTTAAGTGTCACTGAATAAACATTATCTTTCTGGAATTGGGATTTTAAAGGAAAGTAGTATATAGTGTGTATAGATAATGTGGCAAAAACAGGATAAGTCTAATTGTGAGTAACCTTACAATGGCAATCATTCCGAAGGCATAATCTGGAGTTTATACCACAGGCAATGGGGAGGCACTGGAGTTATTCCTATAGAGGAAGTGTCTGATGAAAGAGTTTTAGGATAAATTGAACCAGTTAGAGAAAAGAAGCAGGGAATAATACATTCCCAGAGGGATATGGGAGACTAATGTAAAAATTAATGGTAATGAAAAAAAGGGGGAAGATATCAGAAATATTTAGAAGAGATAAGGCAGACTTACTCTTTGTTTAGAATCAGACAACAGTGAAGGATGGGGAGTTAAATATGACTCCAAGATCTTAAGCCATGAAGATTAGAATAATGTCAGCCTCGGAAAACTCAGGATGCACAGAGGGCCATAAACAGGGAGTGCTAGTGCCCTCAGGCCAAAGGCAGCTGTAGCAGGAGCTTCCTCAGAGAAGCTTTGGAGAGGAAACTGCTGTTTCTGGACTTGTTCAAAAATCTTCAGACTGTGCGGTGACCCCCGGGAAATTTTTTATCTTCCTGTATTCGGCAGTCCCAACCTGATGCTCTAGGGCAGTCATAGAGAGGTTTTAGCATCAGATTAAGGAAGTGTTCCTTAGAATTATGTTCAAGCTTATATCCTATTACAAATATTCTGGGTGTGCTAAGATTCTCAGGGTCTGAGAAGCAGGACAGACATAGTGATGGTGGTAGTGGTGGTGGCGGATGATAGAGGAGGATGGACATCTCACCTTTCTCACAACTATTTACAAACTAAATCTGAGTTGAAGATTTAAATTTTCCCTACTTTACCAGAATGTTTTCCAAAATTCTAACTTCTGAGAATAAATATTGTGATCCTCTTAAACTGATTTATAGCAAAATACTAAATCTAATGTAAAAATTTTCAACAGGGGCATCAATTAATGTGAACCAAAAAAGATTAAAAAAATACTTTAAATTTGCTTGTTGTATGACTTCAGAGGATAAGTATCACTAAAAAATTGCAAGGTAACATACATAACACAGTTAGAAGGAATCCAAGACATTAATCCACTAAGAAAAGGCACTGCAGTGTAGTTTCAGATGCTGAATCAGGAACTTTTTTTTCCTGTAGTTGTTCTTATGGTGTTAATATTTTTTACTGTAAACTTAAGGAAGGCATCACATATCTCTGGATCCCAGACTCCTCACAGACTGTTCTAGGGACAACATGGAAAAAAGAATAAGAACTTCTTTGAAGAGTGTAAAACCATATACAGTACAATCATGACCCTCTCTACAGAGAGAGTACTGGTAGCTCTTCTAGTCAGTGAATACTGCTAATACATTTAACAAAATTCAATCAGTGTTCAGTGAGGAAACCAGAGCTCAGGCTTCAGAGTTTGAAAGTGGGTACTTAATATGCAGAAGTAGTTGCTAAAATCTTGAATGAGCTGAAAGGCCAAAATGGATAGTATGAGGCAAACCAGAGATTATTAAAATGGCTCTGCCTTGGGGCTTCCCTGGTGGCGCAGTGGTTGAGAATCTGCCTGTCAATGCAGGGAACACGGGTTCGAGCCCTGGTCTGGGAAGATCCCACATGCCACGGAGCAACTAGGCCCATGAGCCACAACTACTGAGCCTGCGTGTCTGGAGCCTGTGCTCCGCAACAAGAGAGGCCGCGATAGTGAGAGGCCCATGCACCGCGATGAAGAGTGGCCCCCGCTTGCCACAACTAGAGAAAGCCCTTGCACAAAAATGAAGACCCAACACAGCCAAAAATAAATGAATAAATATTTATTTTTAAAAAATGGCTCTGCCTGATATATCCCACTCTATGGGATTAGAAGTGTGCAAAGAAGAGTTGGTATTACAGAGCCTGGGATCTGGGACTATGAGGTGACTGCTTGGTTAGGAGGAAGGATTAAGAGAAAGGGGCTTTTTGTTGCAAGTCAAAACACCTGAGGAGATGCAGCCACTGCAGGGCATGCTGCCTGAAGCAGAGAAGTTGGGGAGAAACGTCCGGACTTCTTTATTCTTCCTGCCAGTGCCTCCTATTGGTGGAGACTGCATAGAAGCTTATTGACAAGGAAGTTCTAGGAAAGTAGATTGCAAGGATCAGCATACTACAAAACAGGGCAAACAAAGAGGGGTGAGGATTGGACCTGAGAGCAAATTATCAGCAAAGATAGAAAAAAAAAAAAAATAGAATTAAATTTTAAACAGAAATTACCTGGTCTACTTAAGAAACAAAAGCCTAAAATCAGTAAAAGTATACTAACCTGCCTTGCTTAAGTAGATTAAGGGCCTTGACTATGACTAAGACTTGTCAATGCAACTTCCATACATAATTGAAACTCTTATCCTTAGTTTAGGCAATAATTCTCTTATCTAGAAGAGTTTAATAATCTCAAATCCCTCCAGCGTATCATTCACACTATTACTAGGTGAGTGACGATTCAAGTTTAAATATAATCATATCAAAGATCTAATTAAAATCTTTAAATTCACTTACCATTATGTTGACTGTAGGATTATGACCAAAATACTTAGCAAGTCATTCCACAGTGTCCACAATTCAACCTTGCCTACTGCCATGACCTGTCTTACACTGATCTGGACTCTAATTTTTTTTTTTTAATAAATTTATTTATTTATTTACTTTTGGCTGCGATGGGTCTTTGTTGCTGTGCATGGGCTTTCTCTAGTTGAGGCGAGCGGGGGCTGTTCTTCTTTGAGGTGCATGGGCTTCTCATTGCGGTGGCTTCTCTTGTTGCAGAGAATGGGCTCTAGGCGCGGCGGGCTTCAGTAGTTGTGGCACACAGGCTCAGTAGTTGTGGCTTGCGGGCTCTAGAGCACAGGCTCAGTAGTTGTGGTGCATGGGCTTAGTTGCTCCGCAGCATGTGGGATCTTCCCTGATGAGGAATCGAACCCGTGCCCTTTATTGGCAGGCGGATTCTTAACCACTGCGCCACCAGGAAAGCCTTGGACACTAAAGCACCAGTTGCACCAAATTATTTAATATTTCCAGAAAGTACATTGTATGTCTCACCTCTGAGCCTATTCTTACAGATCCCGTGCTGGAATATCCTTAACACCTTGTCCAACTGGCTAACCATATTCATATTTTAATACTTAGTTCATGTGTTAGATTCTCTATGAAGTCTTTTCTGAAACCATCTTGCTAAGCAAACATGATAGTCACTGCTTTGTGCCATCACTGGTCCCTGTAATTCTTCAATAACAATTGTAACAGTAGTTGTAGGATGCACCATCAGATGTTAAAAATGAATTTAAAAATTTTTCTTTAAGAAAGCAGAAGCTTAACAATTTTTAAAGGAAACCCCTTTAGAAGATTGATAAAATCACCTCAGACTTTCTAAAGTTAGTTTCCAACAGAAGGGTAATGTAGGATCACAGATTTAAAGGTAACCTCCCTGGATGATGAAACATTAATCCAGATTTCAAGGAAAGAGGATTGCCAGGGAGATCAGGAGGGCATGACTACCAGGATTTACAGATGTTGAACATTATTCAATTCTGAAACAATATTCTTGGGGCAAGCTAGCCTTCTAACTGATACCTCTAAATGAAAATTCCTACATCTGTACTGTAGTTTTGGAAGACCAACCATGGTCATGGCAGAAGGTTACAATAAGATGAGCTATATTCTCACTGAAGAACCACTGCAACATTGGCTAAAAATGTTAACCAGTGAGAAGTCCCTATGACACTAACACAATATCTTCCGTCTCTATGTGGAGGACTTCAATAGCTGTGGCAGCAAGAATCAATGGCAGAGGTGGGCAATTTAGACTCTAATTGACCTTCTGCTTCATTATAGTTGCTGAACTGAGTCCCTAATTTTTAGGCTCTGTAAGCCAAATTCAAGAGGAATTAGAGTAAGTGCAAGTGGCACACCAAGATATAGTACTGCCTACCAATAGGACGATTATAGATTTGTGCAAGTAAATAGAAAATTAAATAAATTTGTTCATAGTTTTTATGCTGAAGGTCCTACTGCTAAAATATATACTACTTAAATATTGCTTAATCATGATGCATTGTTTACATGGCTACCCCATCTTCTAAACTATAATTTTTTTGAGAATAAGACATAGATTAGTGTCTCAAATGTCCTCCCCTTATTTTGAATCTAATAGAGAATAAGTAAAATTGTTATTAAAAAAGAAATTGTCAATAAATAAATGAATCATTTCACTGATCACATTTTTGTGAGATGAAGGCAAATTCAAAGAGGACAATTATACTAAATTTTTCTTTACATATATTGCTGAAAAAAGAGAAAAATCAAAGCATAAGTAAAGTGAATTATAAGCAGGTTCAGGGACAAATTATAAGGGAAGAGAGTTGAATTACATAATGAAAAGTAGCGAACTATAGTTTTAGTTAATTTTACTCATAACATGCTAACAAATAGTTGATAACAGATAATTAACTTTTCTGGACTATAGAGTCAAGGTACATCACCCATTATCTGAATCATTCATTTTCTAATATCATTTAAATGTAAGATTATTAAATTTACGTATGGGAAATTTTATAGAACTGTTATCTCTGGATATTTATGAACTTGCAACATCACCTCAGTTTTTCATGACTGAAGTCAAAGACTAAATAAGAGATACTATAAGAGAAGAGATAAAGGATACTGTTAAGTTTCTTTGAAATATCCTGGATAATTTTGGTATCCATAAACAAGACTTCTCATCAAACTTTCTAAATAACAAATTGCTAAAATAGAGGAACTGTAATAAAAGGCAGAGAGAAACAAGTGATGATAAAAGGGGAAAGCTTGAATAAAATAGTCTAATTAAGAACATGATCTGTTCTGAAGCCAGGGAACTGTACATATTTTCAATAGAACAAAGGGTCGGTTAATGAGAGCTAGTAAGAGATGAGGTGGGACAAGTAATGTAACCCAAGAGCCACTTGTGTGAGAGGCTCAGGTCCTCCAGCATGTTAGAATAGTGTGTCTTTAGGATTTAAATAAAACTGCTAGTGCAAATGTAAAAGAAAACTTGTTTTTTCCTCTGTATTTCTCTAGGGATTCAAAGAGAACTTATGTTTCTCATGCTCACTTCTGACTCTAGTTTTCTGCTTCTACTTACTTTTTAATTTCTGCAAGTTCTTTTCCAAATTGCCCTTTTGTGGGGGCACATGCCAATCACTTACATAAGAATGAAAATGTAGGAAGTCTTTATTGAAGCACTGCAGTAACAGGATGAACATATTGTGGAAAAGCATAAGAAAGGTCTTAAAATTAGATATTAGTAATCCTTGCTAGTACAAGTGAATGCTTACTGAAACAAAATGAACCAGAAATTCAGTGGCTCAAGTAAAACAGAACTTTATTTCAATCCCACATACTAGCACAGAGATGAGTAGAACGGGACTAGTGTGGTAGTGCTATTATGTTCAAAGAGTGGATTTTAGTGCCCATGATTTTCCAATCCATAGGAGGGGGAAGGAGAAAGCCCAGGGCAAGCGGGTGTCTTTTTTACACAGACAAACCATAAGCTGAATACTTCTTGTCAAAACTCATTGTTCTCCCATTAGTGTCCTGGTGACATCTAGCTCCAAGAAAGGCTGGGAAATGTAGCTATTACTATGGCAGCCAGATGCCTAACTAAAATTTAGGTGGTTCTATTTCTAATAGAAGGAATGCACTGGTCTCTCCTACATCCTGTTACAGGAAAAATAACTAGCTTCTTGGTATTTCACTGGGATTCTCCTACTCTTGCTACCTCCAAGATATCCTCATCCTTCCTACTTGCCTGAATAAGCGAAAATATCTTCTTAAGGTTACGCAAAGCAATTTACTTCATTTTATCTCATTTCTGTCTTCTGAACAATGCCTTGAAGATTTACCATCACAGAGCAAAAAAGCCCACTTTGGTATTTTTCTTAACAAGGAGTATATGCCCAAGTGAATTATTTTGTTTCTCCCTTCAGAAGCAGAAATTCAGATGGCAAGTTCTACAAAGTAATTTCTTTTTCTCTACTATCACAGATAAGGAAACTAATGTGGAAGACTGGACGCAACCGTAAGAAATCTGCACATTAGGCAGTAGATTAAATGGAGTCCTTAAAAATTTCCATCAGTGGAGAGAACTTTCTACTTTAGAAGGAAAATGAAGCCAGCATCATATGCAGGTTGAATAGTAATAAAAGGGGTAAAAACTGAATCCATTAAGAAATATATGTTCATAATTCTTTAATAATTCTTTATAATATCAAATATATCTTTATCATTGTTTTAAAAATTCTCTCTCTCCAAATCACTTTTAATTAGGTTAGTTTTTGCCTGGCCTAGAATTATTGTCTTTTGTGACCCTACTGAAA
This sequence comes from Phocoena phocoena, assembly GCF_963924675.1. Lineage (NCBI taxonomy): Eukaryota > Metazoa > Chordata > Mammalia > Artiodactyla > Phocoenidae > Phocoena > Phocoena phocoena. Next base: position 25,238,823 of record NC_089221.1, read on the forward strand.
AGTACCTCATAAATAGAGCCCCAGAAAATCATGTTATTGATTTAATGGAAACAAGACATTCCATTACCAGCATTATGCCAGGAAGTTTACAAGTTACCAGAGATAGAAAGACATAGTCTCTAATCGCACAAAAGTTACAACCTAGTGGGAAGAAAAACAGGTAAAGAGACAATTATGACACAATATGGAAGGACACCTTACTTCTATATTATAGAGGTTAGCATGGATGCCATAGGCTCACCTTAAAAGGGCACCCTTAGAAGAAATAGGGAGATCTCAGAGGAGTTGATACCTGTGTTTTGTCCAGCAGTACAGAAAAAAAATTCCTCCAAAGTGATGAGTGCCTAGGCTGGAAAGAACTTAGATATTAGTGATGGCAAGGAGACTGTATTGATTTGGATACTGTCAAGAGAACAATAAAGGAGCTACAGTGCTGACAGCTTTTAAGTTTTCCTAAAATGTCCCAGTTTTCACATGACAACAATAGAGAACTATTGATGGATTTTAAACAGTGGGTGAGTAAATTCAACAAAGTTGTATTTTAGAAAAATCATATTGACAGGTATAGAATGGAGACAACCTGAAGGCATAGTGACAAATTAAGACACTATTGTGTAGTGGGATTGTGGCTGCCTCCCCAAAATCCATACAGAGTAGCCATGGATATTGGCTAAAATTCTCAATCCATCACTAAATGTAACCACCGTTAAAATTCTGATATATAAATACATATGTGTATACTTTTATATAATTAACATATATATTTTTATAATGTGTAATTTGTATATATTTAGGTATAATTTTAAATGTAAATAAATAATAGAATTCAACCCTGAGAATCACACATAAAATTTCTCTGAACTATATCAGGTCATTTAAAATCTCTACACAACACCTCCCTATGGCTTTCCACCACACACTGAATAGAAACTCGTCCGCCATCCCAACAAAGCCCTCCTGGTTTGACCGAAAGAGATTTTCTGATCTCATTTCTTTCCACTTTCTACTCACTACTTGGATCAAGTCACTCTGGTGGCCACGGCAGAGTAAACTTTGTCTGCTCTTCTCATGGTTAAACCTCCACTACCTAAAAGAGAATCTAATGAGCAATCAACAAACATTTGTTGAATAAATTTTGAATGCGTGTATGTGACACAAAGCAGCTATCTAATTATAAACACTACTTTACTGATGTAATATTTATTGGGGAAAAGTTTGTCCAATTGTCCAGAGACTACTCAGACAGAAGTAGGTTTTCTTCCACACTCTGAGCTACTAGCTTTGTCTGAACAACCTCTAGGGCCATACTGATGTCACCCCATCTTAACACTGTTTTAAAGTGCCAAGATGAGAAAGCAAGAAAAATTGGGACAGAAATTGACAAATCTGTAATGACATAAGTATTTACTGCTTAAAAAGAAATACCTTATCAATTTTTGGCTACATTTACGAGGATTACTTTTCAGTGAAACAGTGAAAAAAGATACCATATCATTGCTGTCCTTAGACATCACTGTCATTTAAAACATCACACTTTCTTGCTGGTTTCTAAGAATAAATGTTATATAAGCCTCACTCTTAGGGAGGTACAATCAATTGGTCAGATTAAGCTTAACTGACAAATAGTTATCAAAGTATGTAATTCATATGGTATAGGCCAAAGTTGTGGCACAGGTAGTAACTGGTATAGCTGTCCAAATGACAAGAATGCCATGTGTCTAGACTACTTTATTAGGTTTGGTTAATGAAACATGGAAGGGACAAGAAGGAGGGGAAATTAATATTAAAGGTATAGATGCCAGTGTGCATTAAAACAGGTTCCCTGAAAAAGGAATTGGCCAGCCAGGCTTAAACTTTGAAAATGTTGAATTAGTAAAAAGTCATTTGAAATTGAAGAGGGTCAGGATATGAAGGGTCTTAGATCAGGATACATAAATAAAAATTTCTGAATGATTAACTTATGCAGATTGAAAGCTGCAGGGATTTCTGTCATTGCCCCCTATCACCTGTCTTACGATCTGTACTAACTTTCTACTCAAATTATATTTGATCTTCCCTAAAAGTCTATGGTAATGTATAAACAGTACACAAAATTCATATTCATGGGTAGATTGAAAAAATTTGTGTAGAATACACAGAAAAATAGAAAAAACAAAGGATACTAACAGTAAAATGAATTTTTAATAAAAGATATGCTACATAAAGCTTATAATTTATAACTGAAATTTAACTTGTATGAGTATGTGGCAGGCTTACTGCAGAAAGTATCCTGTCTGGGTTATATGTAAAAAGTGCTATAAAGAAATGTATTCATAATTTATTAACTAGAAGAATTAAAAGTTCATGGTCGAGGAAACACAAGCTCTAAATGATACATTAAACAAGATGGACTTAATTAATATTTATAAGACATTCCATCCAAAAACAACAGAATACACTTTCTTCTCAACTACTCATGGAGCATTCTCCAGGATAGATCATATCTTGGGTCACAAATCAAACCTCAGTAAACGTAAGGAAATTGAAATCGTATCAAACATCTTTTATGACCACAACACTATGAGACTAGATATCAATTACAGGAAAAAAATCTGTAAAAACTACAAACACATGGAGGCTAAACAGTGTACACTACTAAATAACCAAGAGATCACTGAAGAAATCAAAGAGGAAATCAAAAAGTACCTAGAAACAATGACAATGAAAACACGATGACCCAAAATCTATGGGATGCAGGAAAAGCAGTTCTAAGAGGGAAGTTTAGAGCAATACAATCCTACCTTAAGAAACAAGATATATCTCAAATAAACAACCTAACCTTACACCTAAAGTAATTAGAGAAAGAACAAAAACATCCCAAAGTTACCAAGAGGAAAGAAATCATAAAGGTCAGATCAAAAATAAATGAAAAATAAATGAAGAATACAATAGCAAAGATCAATAAAACTAAAAGCTGGTTCTTTGAGAAGATAAACAAAATTGATAAACCATTAGCCAGACTCATCAAGATAAAAAGGGAGAAGACTCAAATCAATAGAATTAAGCGTGAAAAAGGAGAAGTAACAACTGACACTGCAGAAATACAAAGGATCATGAGAGATTACTACAAGCAACTATATGACAATAAAATGGACAACCTGGAAGAAATCAACAAATTCTTAGAAAAGCACAACCTTCTGAGACTGAACTAGGAAGAAACAGAAAATATAAACAGAACAATCACAAGCACTGAAATTGAGACTGTGATTAAAAACCTTCCAACAAACAAAAGCCCAGGATCAGATGGCTACACAGGGGAATTCTATCAAACATTTAGAGAAGAGTTAATACCTATCCTTCTCAAACTATTCCAAACTATAGGAGAGGGAGGAACATTGTCAAACTCATTCTATGAGGCCACCATCATCCTAATACCAAAACCGAACAAAGATGTCACAAAGACAGAAAACTACAGGCCAATATCACTGATGAACATAGATGCAAAAGTCCTCAACAAAATACTAGCAAACAAAATCCAACAACACAGTAAAATGATCATACACTATGATCAAGTGGGATATATCCCAGGAATGCAAGGATTGTTCAACATACGCAAATCAATCAATGTGATACACCATATTAACAAATTGAAGGGGAAAAACCATATGATCAACTCAATAGATGCAGAAAAACTTTCAACAAAATTCAACACCCATTTATGATAAAACCCCCCAGAAAGTAGGCATAGAGGGAACTTATCTCAACATAATAAAGGCTAAATATGATAAACCCACAGCCAACATCATTCTCAATGGTGAAAAATTGAAACCATTTCCTCAAAGATCAGGAACAAGACAAGGCTGCCCACTCTCACCACTATTATTCAACATAGTTTTGGAAGTATTAACCACAGCAATCAGAAAAGAAAAAGAAATAAAAGGAATCCAAATCAGAAAAGAAGAAGTAAAGCTGTCACTGTTTGCAGATGACATGATACTATACATAGAGAATCCTAAAGATGCTACCAGAAAACTGCTAGAGCTAATCAATGAATTCAGTAAAGTAGCAGGATACAAAAGTAATGCACAGAAATCTCTGGCATTCCTATACACTAATGATGAAAAATCTGAAAGTGAAATTAAGGAAACACTCCCACTTACAACTGCAACAAAAAGAATAAAATACCTAGGAAAAAACCTACCTAAGGAGACAAAAGACCTATATGCCGAAAACTATAAGACACTGATGCAAGAAATTAAAGATGATATAAACAGAGGGAGAGATATACCAGTGTCTTGGATTGGAAAAATCAACATTGTGAAAATGACTATACTACCAAAAGCAATCTACAGATTCAATGCAATCCCTATCAAACTGCCACTGGCATTTTTCACAGAACTAGAACAAAAAATTTTATAATTTGTATGGAAACAAAAAAGACCCCGAATAGCCAGAGCAATCTTGAGAAAGAAAAACAGGGCTGGAGGAATCAGGCTCCCTGACTTGAGACTATATTACAAAGCTACAGTAATCGAGACAGTAAGGTACTGGCACAAAAACAGAAATATAGATCAATGAAACAGGATAGAAAGCCCAGAGATAAACCCATGCACCTATGGTCAACTAATTTTGATAAAGGAGGCAAGAATATACAATGGAGAAAAGACAGCCTCTTCAATAAGTGGTGCTGGGAAAACTGGACAGCTACATGTAAAAGAATGAAATTACAATACTCCCTAACACCATAAACAAAAATAAGCTCAAAATGGATTAAAGATCTAAATGTAAGGCCAGACACTAAAAAACTCTTAGAGGAAAACATAGGCAGAACACTCTATGACATAAATCACAGCAAGATCCTTTTTAACCCACCTCCTAAAGAAATGGAAATAAAAACAAAAATAAACAAATGGGACTTAATGAAACTTAAAAGCTTTTACAAAGCAAAGGAAAACATAAAAAAGAGGAAAAGACAACCCTCAGAATGGGAGAAAATATTTGCAAATGAAGCAACTGACAAAGGATTAATCTCAAAAATTTACAAGTAACTCATGCAGCTCAATAACAAAAAAACAAACAACCCAATCCAAAAATGGGCAGAAGACCTAAACAGACATTTCTCCAAAGAAGATATACAGATTGCCAACAAACACATGAAAGAATGCTCAACATCATTAATCATTAGAGAAATGCAAATGAAAACTACAATGACAGGCTTCCCTGGTGGCACAGTGGTTGAGAGTCTGCCTGCCGATGCAGGGGACATGGGTTTGTGCCCTGGTCCGGGAGGATCCCACATGCCGTGGAGCGGCTGGGCCCATGAGCCATGGCCACTGAGCCTGTGAGTTCGGGGCCTGTGCTCTGCAATGGGAGAGGCCACAACAGTGAGAGGCCCACGTACCAAAAAAAAAAAAAAAACCACAATGAGATATCATCTCACACTGGTCTGAATGGCCATCATCAAAAAATCTACAAACAGTAAATGCTGGAGAGAGTGTGGAGAAAAGGGAACCCTCTTGCACTGTTGGTGGGAATGTAAATTGATACAGCACTATGGAGAACCATATGGAGGTTCCTTAAAAAGCTAAAAATAGAACTACTATACGACCCAGCAATCCCACTCCTGGGCATATACCCTGAGAAAACCATAATTCAAAAAGAGTCATGTACCACAATGTTCATTGCAGCACTGTTTACAACAGCCAGGACATGGAAGCAACGTTAAGTGTCCATCGGCAGATGAATGCATAAAGAAGATGTGTCACGTATATACAGTGAAATATTATTCAGCCATAAAAAGAAATGATATTGAGTTGTTTGTAGTGATGTGGATGGATTTAGAGTCTGTCATACAGATTGAAGTAAGTCAGAAAGAGAAAAACAAATACTGTATGCTAACACATATATATGGAATCTAAAAAAAAAAAAAAACAAACCAGAAATGGTTCTAATGTACCTAGGTGCAGGACAGGAATAAAGACACAGACGTAGAGCTTGGACTTGAGGACAAGGGGAGGGGGAATGGTAAGTTGGGATGAAGTAAGAGAGTTGAATGGACATAAGTACACTACCAAATGTAAAATCTATAGCTAGTGGTAAGCAGCCTCATAGCACAGGAAGATCAGCTCGGTGCTTTTTGACCAACCAAAAGGATGGGATAGGGAGGGTGGGAGGGAGACTCAAGAGGGACCAGCTATGGGGATATATGTATCCTGATGTATGGCTGATTCACTTTGTTACAAAGTAGAAACTAACACACCATTGTAGAGCAATTATACCGCAATAAAAATGTTTTTAAAAAAAAGTTCATTGTCAGAGTGGAGTTTTAAAGCTCTCTGATTTTTAATTTTGGTGATGGTTTTATATACTAATCTCCCTTAACTTATAGTTAAGATTCTACAACATTAAAACATATTAATTGATCTGTTTTTCTTTTTCCTTTCTTCCCTTCTCCCTTCCTTCTTCCTTCCCTCCCTCCCTCCCACTCCCTCCCTCCCCCTGCCTTCCTTCCTTCATTCCTTCCTTCCTTCCTCCCTCCCTTCTCCTTTCCTTCCTTCCTTCCTTTCTTTCTTTTTCTTTCTTCTTTCTTTCTCTCTCTCACACATTCTCTATTGAATAAGAGAAGCATAGCTTCCCAAGCACTGTGCATTCCACAGTGCATTGCAAATTTGTTAAAATTTAGATTATTTTTCACACTCAATCAAAAATTTACATCTGTAATTGTAGTTGAACATTGAAAATTCCTGTATTTAAAAATTATTATTTTGGCCTTTAAAGCTTTATTTTTAGCATCCACCATCAAAGAAATCTCTGTAACATTTATAACAATGAACATCTCCCCTGAATAGCACATTTAATCATCCCAGGTAGTTTTATTACTTCAGTCAATTTTCTCTCATAATTATCAGTGAAGTTATTTTTATGAGAATTTAAAATCTTTAGTTTTGCTTTTGATTTCATGTACTCCTATTTTTCACATTTTTATTATGCTTGTAAGATTTTATGGATAATATCCACAAGCAGAAAACAGCTCAGTAGCAACAATACCATACAGGTATAGGATGTCTCTCTCTGACCTTCCCATTGGAGCATTTCAGTCTGTGAGATTAATACTTCAGTAATAGTGTATATATCATTATTCTTTATTTGGCCATGGATGTTTCTACCGTACTGGATTAATAGACTGATGTTAGGAACTGCACGTATTTAATAGCACTAGTTAAAATCCTTGGAAAAAATTATACAAAAAAGATTATTTTCCTACAAAGACCTATCAAAATAAACAAATTTAAAATAAAATCCTAAAATATTCAGCATGGTAAGTGAATACTTTGAAGCATGTAAGATATCACAGAAACACTGCCTTAGACTATTTCAGCAACAACAATGTGATGTTCAGTAATATGTTGTTTTATTCTCTAAGAAGCTATCTATATGTAAAACTAAACCATAGACAATCTTATTAAGCAGTGTATAGATAATACCATGCACATACTACAGTGGTTAAATTCTGAAAATACCAAATGTCAGCAAAGATGTAGAGCAACAGGAATTCACAAACAGTGCTTGTAGAAGTGAAAATCTGTATAACAATTTTGGAAAACTGACATACCCTAAGACCAAAAAGTTCACATAGATATGCAGACATTCATACTATGTGAAACAAAAGACATGTACCACAGTGTTTATAGCAATATTCACAGGAGACAAAAACTGGAAACACCCACACATTTGTTAACAGCAAAATGGATAAATTAATTGTAGTGTATTTACACAGTGGAATACTCTGCAACAGGAAATGATCAAAGTATTACCACATAAAACAACGTGGATCAATCTCTCAAATGCCTCATTGGGCAAAAGAAAAGAAACATATACGAAGAATATGCACCATATGATTCCATTAATATAAAATTCCAGAAGAGCCAAAACAAAACATGATGTTAAAAGTCAGGGTTGTTGATCATTTGTATTGGAGGGGGGGAAGCAATTAAAAAGAGCACGAGGGGGACACCTGGGTTGTTGGAAATGTTCTCTTTTTTGAGCTAGATTGTGATCTCTCAGGCAGATTTAGTTTGTGATAATTCATCGAGCTGTGTACACTTTTGATTTGCTTATAAGATGATTTTCAATATGTACCTTATACTCTGATTAAAAAGCTTATTAAACATTGATTCATGCATAATATTTAGACAATATTATGATTTGCATGTTAGTGAAGAATTGTGATGAGTATTAGAGCAACACTGGTGTATACTCGAGGAAAATCTTTATCAACATTTAAAAATATTTGGCATGCAAAACTCAAATGTATTCAACATTCACATGAACAGGAAATTTCAACTAAGAAAGCTCAATAATACATTTATTAACCAATAACAATAGAATTTATTGATTTACATAATAGTCACAATCTTAAAATAGAATATAAAAAGATAATTCTATCTGAATTTTTGTCAATGCTTAGAAAGGAGTTTGTCAGAGAAAAAGTCTGCAGTCTCTTGTTACTGCTTGCTTATGTTAAAAAATCTTGTCATGGTTGGTGACTATAAGAAAGGAAAGATAATCATAAAAATGTGATTAATAGTAGTATTTTTTATCATTCCAAAAATCATATTTACTTGTTTACACCGAAAGCACTGCAGGTATGCTAAAATTCCATAATTGTTTTAGAGATTTGTAAGCCAGTAAACTGCTTTGGATTTTGGCTATAACCCAGGGGTAGAAGCAGTTCGAAGAACCCTTCCAAAATATTTCTCCCGCAAGTAGATGGAGGTTGTATTAATAGGACTTGCCAAAGGACTGTACCATTATTAATCAAGGTAAGTAGCATGTTTACATGTTTATTATAAAGGATAAAACTCAGGAACACCAAATAGATGAGATACATGGGGGGAGGCATGGGAGTTGAAAGACACAGCACTCCCAAGCCCTATCTGGAAGCGTCACCCTTCAGGCACTTCAACGTGTTCACCAACCCAAAATTTCATAGAATTGTATTTCAATATTGAGGGGGAAAAAAAACCCCAAAACAAACAAACAAAAAAACCCTGATAACCTGATATAACAAAAGTAATGTTCACAGGTGGAAGTTCAATATTCTTACTGAAAAAAAAAAGTATTTGGAATTGTTTTGCAAATGTAATATTTCAATTTTTAACATATTTTACAGAATTTGATAATTTCTTTTATAACTATGTAACATAAGGAAAGTAAGTATATACGTACAGTTGACCCTTGAACAACACTGGTATGAACTGCACAGGTCCACTTATACGTGGATTTTTTTCAATAAATATGTACTACAGTACTACATGATCTTCAGTTGGTTGAATCCATACTTGCAGAACCACAGATTCGAAGATCAACTGTAAAGTTATATGCGGATTTCCACTGCACAGTGGTCAGTGCCCCTAATACCTGGGTTGTTCACGGGCCAAATGTATTTTTTTATCAAGTTCAATATAGAATTATGCAGATCTCTTCCCATTTACCATATGAATATTATCATTTTTTAAGCATGTCAGAATGTGAAAGTTTTACAAAGCACTACTATAGAGAGTTTAGGTATAATTCCCTTCACATAGGTGTAAACAAGTCCAACCCATGATAGATTTTGAATGAGTTTTTCTTGCTAGATCATTTTGCATTTTGTTGCCTCCATCATTTTCCTAAATTCTCCATCTCAAAATTATCTTTATTCAAAAGTCTAGGAAAGTAGGATTTTTGTTTTATTCACTACTTTACACCATTTCCTATAACACAGCTAGTGATTAAAAAATGAATTGGGTTGAATACATTGTCTAATGAATGCAAAAATGATTTGTCTGATTTGACCACAGTTTTCTCGAGCTACTAGTTTCAGAAACATTTCAGAGAATAAATGAAAATTAGACATTTACTACATGTCAACTATAGAGAATGAGGTGTAGTATTTCAATATTTCTGTTAGTTAAATGAAGACATTTTCTCATTCCTAAGTAAACCTAAGTGAGCCTTGACAGGTTTCCATCAACCTTACTAGTGTTCTATTTCCTTATTTTCTCTCTCATGCTTGCTTTCAACATTGACATTATTTTGCACTTGCTTCCCTTTCTAGTAGTTTTTTTTTTTTTTTTTGGTGGTACGCGGGCCTCTCACTGTTGTGGCCTCTCCCATTGTGGAGCACAGGCTCCAGACGCGCAGGCTCAGCGGCCATGGCTCACAGGCCCAGCCGCTCCGCAGCATGTGGGATCTTCCCATACCGGGCACGAACCCGCGTCCCCTGCATCAGCAGGCGGACTCTCAACCACTGCGCTATCAGGGAAGCGCCTTTTCTAGTAGTTTTTAACAGGACTTCTTTCATAAATTCTTTCAGATCCAGAAGTTAATTGAATCCTGAAGACTACAGCATTGTGGTAAGGGTTTAAACTTAAATGAACTTTGTTCCTTATGCTTATGTTTACAGATACAAACTGGAGAAAATGCATGAGTACAGCTAAGCAATCTAAATAGATGAAAAGCAGATTCTTTGCTTTTCTTTCTGTAGTTGTTTCAGCACACAGAATACCTGATGGCATCAAGATTTATACCCTTTTCAGAAAGCTGATAGAACTAGTAGTTGCTTTTCAGAAGTAATAATCAACAACAGCTAAAATCCAGTCTCTTGCATCTTCGATCATGTCCAAAGCCTAAATCTCATGAAAGCTCTTTAAGTCACACCCGGAAGCTTATGAGAATTTTCCTAACCAAAAGAAAAAAATTCTTAGCCTTTTCTGAGGAAGATAAACAAAATGATTTTTTGCAGGCAGTCTGAAAAATATGCTTCATGCAATTATGATATGTACAGATATTTCATAGATCCAATTTACAGTCTTCGAACTTAACTTTAGAAAATTTATGTAATTCGTTATCAGTTTAAATTAATTTAAACTACTAGCCTTAAAAAGAAATGTTTTCTTGTCCTTTATACACATCCAGCCTATGCTGCCCTCAATGACCTCAGACCAAAGACTCTTTCCATTAAATGAAAGTTTAAAAAAACAACAAAAAAAGAACCATTTTAAAATCTAAGTTAGATGAGTAATAGTAAACCTTATCCTCTCATTTTTACTATTGAAAACTTATGGCTACAGAAGGCTGCTCAGGGATATTCTGTTTTTAGAGAGTTAAATCAAGGTTGGTAGCCTGTGTGGAAGTAGACATCCTAGAGTCTTGTAAAGAATCTCTTTCCTAGGGCTTCCCTGGTGGCGCAGTGGTTGAGAGTCCGCCTGCCAATGCAGGAGACACGGGTTCATGCCCCGGTCCGGAAAGATCCCACGTACCGCGGATGGGGTGGCTAGGCCCATGAGCCATGGCCGCTGAGCCTGCGCGTCCGGAGCCTGTGCTCCGCAGTGGGAGAGGCCACAACAGTGAGAGGCCCACGTACCGCAAAAAAGAATCTCCTTCCTGATGGGTGGTTGCACATGGAAGATTTTTGGAAAAGTAAGTTTTGTTTTCTTCCTGAAAATAGCTCATGAGAGTGTCTCTGTTAATTAGAAGAAACTATGAATCTTGAACACACCTGAAAAGATACAGTTTGTTATTTTATGTCACAAATGCTTTACTGTTGTAATCTATGCATAAGTAAATTTTTTTTTAATTGACATTCATCTTTAAAGAGGATGAACTTTAAAATATTCAACAACTTTTGCAAAACATATTAAAGACTGTTGTCTTTTAGCTTTCATGTTCAGCTTCTGCTTCTTCCTAGTTCTGTTTATGGTCCAAATTTTTAAATGATATACTTAAGATGGATCACACCAAATAGAAATCTCATATCATTTCAAGTCATTTTAATATAAACTTTCTTCTATGAAAAGATTATTTTAACATTTGGGGAGGGGTTTTAGTGAGGATGCTTAACACAATCCATATTTTATATAATTATATCTTAAGTGTAAAAATGGATAATATCACCTAGTTTTTCAATCATCAGGCAATGCATAAAGAATAAAAAAAAAGTAAGAATCCGTTTTTGTTTAAAAGGCTTTCGAAAGAGATTCACTACAACTTTCTCATTGTCAGAAAATATTTTACCACTTGCTGACTCAGATCCATCATGCTTAATATTAAGCCTAGCTTCTCTTGTTCTGTATTCAATATAAGAAAAATATCGATTACCATACTTTCACAAAGCTCTTCATATGTTTGAAGATTTATTAAATCATTCCTTCTTCAATAGTTTTTTTATTGTTCTATACTTTAACTCATCTCTTTCCTTGGAACACTTTCCTATTTTACATTCCTTATTTTGGAATTTCACTTTTTAGCTGATAAAAATTCATAATACAATGACAATGAGAAGATTTCTGGACTAATAATAAATACTATAATCATTGACAAAAGGTGCATAATATTTTATTGCATTGAATTTTAATTAATAAGGGTATTGCTAATGTCCTTTCCTTTCCTGTTCCCTCTTTCTCCTTGCCATGTTTTCTAAAGACAGTTGACCTTTTCAACTTTTCCTTATAGTACACTCCTAAACAGTGGCTAATCTTACACTTATTGAAGAGCAATAAAGTTTTGTTAAGGAATATATATTCTCAAAACTATTTTTGATAACTTTCCTCTTTTATAATATCCCTTTTATATCTTACAATCTATATTTTATTATCAAGTAAGGATGTTTTATCCATTCCCTCCTAGCTCACCAAGATAGAGTATTTTAATACTCTCTAACATTTTGTACATTTGGATTTCAAAATTTACAACAGGAGGGCATTGTTATTCCTTTTGGTTTTGGATATTTCTCCTGCAATTTGAGTTACCTGGTTGGTAGAGCTTGAAAAAGAATTTTCTTTCTAAATATAGAGACTTCAAATAGAGGTAAATAGAATACCATACTTTTAAACTATTTTTCATCATTGTTATAAAATTATATTAAATATAACATTTAAAACAGTTATTCAATTAACACATAATTAAGAGCAACATTTAAAATCAGAACAAATATTTGATTATTGTTCATCAGAGCTAAATAAAATTATATATAAACATATAAGCACATATACATACACACACATATATATGTATATATATATATAGAGACTATTAGTTTCTCATATTTAATGTCCCCTTCTTCTGCAGTTAACAGACCCAGTTATTTCAGTGTTGCAATATGCTCAGCTTAGACATGACATTTTCTAGTCTTCCTTGATGCTAAATGTGCCATGTGACTGTGTCTATTCACAAAAATATTTAGAAAAATTAGGTAAGTAGTAGCCAGTTGGAAAATACTTTTTGGTCCTTTCTGCTGCCTGGAATGAAATGGAATGGAGTTCCAATACCCACTTTGGACATAAAATAATCTGGAACACGGAAACCAGTGCTATGGAAGAAAGAGCTGAAGGATGGAAGGTGCCTATGTTTCTGATTGCCATAGAGTCACTCCCTGTTTCTGTCTTTGTTTATGTGAGAGAAAATATAATCTTATGTTTAAGATATTTAAGAGTCAGGAAATGCAATCAAAAGATCAGGGAACAAAAATGAAGGCTTTATTCCTTAGGTAAAATTATCAACTACAGTGGACCCTGTGGAGCCTTGCTTAGATTCTGCCTCAGCACTGAAAAAGGTATTCCCCTCACTGCTGGGACTGCAGTCAGCCGGTAGTCATCAGATGCTGCCAACTCCAGGAATTGCCCTTTGCAAGAAAGAGTCACCCTACCTTAGGGTCACACTCCTTTCTTGGGAGCAACTTGCATTCAATGACTGGTTAATGCAGGGGTGTAAATCAATGCCTCAACTAGAGAAACTCAAGACCATTCCCACTTCAGACCTCTTAGTGGTGCCTGCAGGGGCTTCTGTCAAGCTTTCATGGAAGTCTGGCTTTTCCTCTGTCCATACTTTCTTCCTCCCCTTCTACCACAGGCTGTGATAGTCAGAGTAGCTCCTAATAAACTTCCTGCACAAGAATCTCCACCTCAGAATCTGCTTCCAAAGAAACCAATCTTCAATAGTATTAATAGAAGGGTTAAAGATTAAAGTGTAATATAGAACCTGGTTGCAATGGTGAGATGAGCATTAGTATTAACCAAAAAAATTTCTTATCTCTCATAAATGTATATATTATTTGGAGTTTGATATAGAGACCAAAGCAAATAAAAATAGGAAGAGTTAAAAGCAATGTTTCAGATGTAGAGAAGAAACTAGTGGTTAGCACTGGGGAGGGGTGAGATAAGGGTATGGGATTAAGAGACACAAACCAGTACGTAAAATAAATAAGCAACAAGGATATATTGTACAGCACAGGGAAATATAGCTACTATTTTGTAATAACTTTAAATGGAGTATAAACTCTGAAAATACTGAATCACTATGTTGTACACCTGAAACTAATATAATATTTTAAATCAACTATACATCAATTATAAAATATAAAAATAATAAAATAAAAGTAATGTTTCATTTTCCATTTGCTATCGAAGAATTTTTTGAGTATTATTTATCATGCACATGTAAAATTTTATTTTAAAATTAACAACAGAAGTCAATGAAATTCAATGAATTTTTGAGCATTGTGTTAAAATTAATGCACATCATTATGCACTGAGGAAAAACATGACGTTTAAAACAAGTCTTAACCATGGAGAAGTTCATGATTGGATAAGTGGACCTGGCATATAAATAATCTTCAAAATGAATTCACAAACCTATTATCAGTATCTCTAGAAAAAAATCAACAGAAAAACTAGTTATTCCAAAGATATCCATGTTCCCTTTCTTCTTCTGAACTTATATACATGTTAGCAGAGCATTTGAGCAGCTATAATAAAGATTGCGTTTTCCAGCCTTCTTTGCAGGTATATGTGTTTCCATGACTATGTTTTCCACAATGATGTGTGCACAGAAGTATAGTGTAGCACTGTCTAGTTTCTTCATTGAGATGGCTGGCATACGTCCATTGCCTCTTTTGTAGCTACCCTTCCTGCTAGCTGGAATGTGATTAATATGGTTAGAGCTGGAGTGGATCTTTAGACCATTGAGTGACCTTGGAGTGGCAGACACACATAGCAGTGCTAAAAATAGAAGGACCTGAGGTCTCTGGCACTGTGAATCACCAAACTAGCCCTGGACTCCTACTCCAGTTTCTGATGTTGGGAACTGAATCCTAACAGCTATAAAGGAAAAGAACATGACACATCTTATTTATAAAGTATTTTCTCCACAAGCATATAAAAATTTCTCAAATATGAGAGGGCACATTCAATTCATTTAGTTAGTACCAAAGGCTCATTTCTCTTTATTTTAGTGTTATATTAATGTACAAAGCACACATGTCACATTACTGGATCTCTCTATACTGAACCAGGCATGCCCAAGGGTGAAGACTGCTCTTCAAGTCAACTGGAATGATAACCCTTACTACTACTATTCTTGCCTCAAGTTACTACTTTTTAAAGGTAATATTCTGTGAATAAAGAAGATGTGGTACATATATACAATGGAATATAACTCAGCCATAAAAAAGAACAAAATAATGCCATTTGCAGCAACATGGATGGACCTAGAGATTGTCATAATGGGTGCAGTAAGTCAGACAAAGACAAATATCATATGATATTGCTTATATGTGGAATCTAAAAAAATGGTACAAATGAACTTATCTACAGAACAGAATTAGAGTTATGGATGTACAAAACAATCTTATGGTTACCAGTGGGGAAAGGGGGGAAGGGATAAACTGGGAGATTGGGACTGACACATACACACTACTATACATAAAATAGATAACTAATAAGGGCATACTGTATAGCCCAGGGAACTCTACTCAGTACTCTGTACTGGCCTATATGGGAAAAGAACCTAAAAAAGAGTGGGTATATGTATGTGTATAACTGATTCACTTTGCTGTACACCTGAAACTAACACAACATTGTAAATCAACTATACTCTAATAAATTTTTTTTAAAAATAAAAATAAAAAAATGTAATATTCTTAAAATAAATGCTACAGTAAGTACAATTTGCCATAGGACAGCCTGCAACAGTATTCCCTGAAGAAAAAATTAGGTGGGATCCTTCTGAACATAGCAACCAGAGATGTATTTTGCATTCAATTGTATGCTGACAATGAAACAGTGCAAAAAATATCTGACACACAAAAGAATAAAAATTTTAAACTTTATTTAAAAACATTTTCCCACATATTTATTAATTCACTCAACAGATAGGTATTCAGTGCATATGATGAGAAAGGCACTCATTTACTGTTACATGAAACTGCTCATAAATCTAGAGTCTTGATATAAGTAACCACTGGGGGAAGTGGCATTTACAAGGGTGGCCATATTTCTTAAGGACATAAATAGTATTTTTTTCCATCTAAAGGAGAAGTGTTTACAATTGAAAACAGTATTTCTGGCTATTATTAGGAAATGAAGCTTACTCATGCAGACAATTGAAATTTAAGAATTGACAGAGTTTAATGTTGTAGCTCTTGTGGTGCATTTCTACTCAAATACAAGTGCATACATCACTGCAATATTAAAGGGCTTGTCTTCCCTGGATGTCAATGAACATTTCTCAGGTAGGCACTGTAGTTATGATCTGATATATATCTGTGTCTGGTGCCACTTAATCAAGATAAGTTTTCCCTTGCCATAAAAAGTTTTGTGAATTTCACAGCAAAGTCGCAATCACGTATTTTTTTTAATGCAAAATGACATTTCCATTCTTCTTGAGCAGTTACTGACATTTCCCCTTGAGCCTTCCTAAAGCTCTTTCCCCATAAATATCCTACCCCTCCTCAAATGGAGTTAAAAGTCATTTTTTTTTAATTAAAAATCACTGCTATAAAATCAAGGTTTTCTAACTGAGGATGAAAATTATGCTACCCAAATGTGTACATTTCATACAAAATAATGTTTGCAGACAAGAGGCCTAAGGTATTACCTAATTCTTCACTTTCCTTTCACAAGTTTAATATCTACTCTGAAAAGGCCTATGTTGTTGAAGTAATATCCATCTTTTCAGTTACAGTTTTTATCACATTAGAAATTGGACAACGATGAAATATTTTATGTTGCCAAAACATATTTTCGGATCACCCAGTGATCTTATAATCACTTGAAGTGCAAATCAATCACTTTTACATGACACAATATTCTAAACAGTGGAACATTCTCTTGTCAACAATTCTTAGATTAAATAAAAACAGTTTTATTTAAACTATTTTCTTTCTGTGCATAGAACATTTTTCATTTCATTTAAATTGGAGACAAAAATAAAAGCCCAGAGGAGCTTCAAGATGGCGTAAGAGTAAGGCATGGAGATCACCTTCCTCCCCACAGATACACCAGAAATATATCTACACATTGAACAACTCCTACAGAACACCTACTGAATGCTGGCAGAAGACCTGAGACCTGCCAAAAGACAAGACACTCCCCATGTACCTGGGTAGGGCAAAAGAAAAGAGAAAAAACAGAGAGGAAAGAATAGGGACAGGACCTGCACCAGCGGGAGGGAGCTGTGAAGGAGGAAAGGTTTCCACACCCTACGAAGCCCCTTTGCGGGCGGAGACTTTAGGTGGTGGAGGGGGGAAGCCCTGGAGCCACGGAGGACAGTGCAGCCACAGGGGTGCAGAGGGCAAAGCGGAGAGATTCCCGCACAAAGGATTGGTGCCAACCAGCACTCACCCGCCTGAGAGGCTTCTCTGCTCACCCGCCAGGGCAGGTGGGAGCTGGGAGCCAAGGCTCAGGCTTTGGAGGTCAGATCCCAGGGAGAGGACTGGGGTTGGCGGTGTGAACACAGCCTGAAGGGGGCTAGCGCATCACGGCTAGCTGGGAGGGAGTCTGGGAAAAGGTCTGGAACTGCTAAAGAGGCAAGAGACTTTTTCTTGCCTCTTTGTTTCCTGGTGAGCGAGGAGAAGGGAGTAAGAGCGCCCCATAAAGGAGCTCCAGAGACGGGCGCGAGCCGCAGCTACCAGCGCGGACCTGAGAGACGGGCATGAGACACCAAGGCTGCTACTGCAGCCACCAAGAAGCCTGTTGCGCAAGCACAGGTCACTATCCACACCTCCCCTCCCGGGAGCCTGTGCAGCCTGCCACTGCCAAGGTGCCGTGATCCAGGGACAACTTCCCCGGGAGAACGCACGGCGTGCCTCAAGCTGGTGCAACGTCACACCAGCCTCTGCCGCCGCAGGCTCGTCCCGCACTCCATACCCCTCCCTCCCCCCAGCCTGAGTGAGCCAGAGTCCCAGAAGCAGCTGCTCCTTTAACCCTGTCCTGTCTGAGCAAAGAACAGATGCCCTCAGGCGATCTACATGCAGAGGCGGGTCCTAATCCAAAGCTGAATGCCGGGAGCTGTGTGAACAAAGAAGAGAAAGGGAAACCTCTCCCAGCAGCCTCAGGAGCAGTGGATTAAATCCCCACAATCAACTTGATGTATGCTGCATCTGTGGAATACATGAATAGACAACGAATCATCCCAAATTGAGGAGGTGGACTTTGGGAGCAATGATATATATATATATGTTAATTTTCCATTTTTCTCTTTTTCTGAGAGTGTAAGTGTATGCTTCTGTGTGTGATTTTGTCTCTATAGCTTTGCTTTTACCATTTGTCCTAGGGTTCTTTCTGTCCGTTTTATTTTTTTTCTTTTCTTTTTTTTTTAGTATAGTTTTCAGCACTTGTTATCACTGGTGGATTTGTTTTTCAGTTTGGTTCTCCTCTTCCTTCTTTCTTTCTTTTTTTCAAATACTTTTAAAACGTTTTTTTAATAATTATATTTAGTTTTCTATTTTAATAAATTTTTGACTTAATTTTATTTTCTTTTATTTTATCTTTTTCTTTCTTTCTTTGTTTTCTTCTCCTTTTTATTCTGAGCCGTGTGGATGACAGGCTCTTGGTGCTCCAGCCAGGCATCAGGGTTGTGCCTCTGCAGTGGGAGAGCCAAGTTCAGGACATTGGTCAACCAGAGACCTCCTAGCTCCACGTAAAATCAAAGGGCAAAAATCTCCCAGTTATCTCCATCTGAACACCAAGACCCACCTCCACTCAATGACCAGCAAGCTACAGTGCTGGACACCCTATGCCAAACAACTAGCAAGACAGGAACACACCCAACGCATTAGCAGAGAGGCTGCCTAAAATCATAATAAGGTCACAGACACCCCCAAACACACCACCAGACATGGAACTGCACACCAGAAAGACAAGATCCAGCCTCATCCACCAGAACACAGGCACTAGTCCCCTCCACCAGGAAACATAAACAACCCACTGAACCAACCCTAGCCACTGAGGGCAGACACCAAAAACAACAGAAACTAGGATCCTGTAGCCTGTGAAAAGGAGACCCCAAACACAGTAAGTTAAGCAAAATGAGAAGACAGAGAAACACACAGCAGATGAAGGAGCAAGGTAAAAACCCACCAGACCTCACAAATGAAGAGGAAATAGGCAGTCTACCTGAAAAAGAATTCAGAATAATGATAGAAAAGATGATCCAAAATCTTGGGAAGAGAATGGAGAAACTACAAGAAACGTTTAACAAGGGCCTAAAGGAGCTAAAGAGCAAAGAAACAATAATGATCAACACTATAAATGAAATTAAAAATTGTCTAGAAGGGATCAGTAGCAGAATGACTGAGGCAGAAGAACGGATAAATGACCTGGAAGATAACATAGTGGAAATAACAACTGCAGAGCAGAATAAAGAAAAAAGAATGAAAAGAATTGAGGACAGTCTCACAGACCTCTGGGACAATATTAAATGCACCAACACTCGAATTATACAGGTGACAGGAAAGAAGAGAAAATGAAAGGAACTGAGAATATATTTGAAGAGATTATAGTTAAAAACTTCCCTAATATGGGAAAGGAAATAGTTAATGAAGTCCAAAAGAACAGAGAGTGCCAAACAGGATAAATCCAAGGAGAAACACACAAAGACACATATTAATCAAACTATCAAAAATTAAATACAAAGAAAAAATACTAAAAGCAGGGAAAAACAGCAAATAACATACAAGGGAATCCCCATAAGGTTAACAGCTAATTCTTCAGCAAAAACTCTGCAAGCCAGAAGGCAGTGGCAAAATATATTTAAAGTGATGAAACGGAAAAACCTAAAACCAAGATTACTCTATCCAGCAAGGATCTCATTCAGATTTGACAGAGAAATTAAAACCTCTACAGAAAAACAAAAGCTAAGAGAATTCAGCACAAACAAACCAGCTCTACAACAAATGACAAAGGAACTTCTCTAGGCAAGAAACACGAGAAGGAAAAGACCTACAATAATGAACCCAAAACAATTAAGAAAATGGGAATAGGAACATACATATCGATAATTACCTTAAGTGTAAATGGATTAAATGCTCCAACCAAAAGACATAGACTGGCTGAATGGATACAGAAACAAGACCTGTATTTATGTTGTCTACAAGAGACCCACTCCAGACCTAGGGACACATACAGACTGAAAGTGAGGGGATGGAAAAAGATATTCCATGCAAATGGAAATAGAAAGAAAGCTGGAGTAGCAATTCTCATATCAGACAAAATAGACTTTAAAACAAAGACTATTACAAGACACAAAGAATGACACTACATAATGATCAAGGGATCAATCCAAGAAGAAGACATAACAATTGTAAATATTTATGCACTCAATATAGGAGCACCTCAATACATAAGGCAAATACCAACAGCCATAAAAGGGGAAATTGACAGCAACATAATCATACTAGGGAACTTTAACACCCCACTTTCACCAATGGACAGATCATCTAAAATGAAAATAAATAAGGAAACAAAAGATTTAAATGATACATTAAACAAGATGGACTTAATTGATATTTATACAACATTCCATCCAAAAACAACAGGATACACTTCCTTCTCAAATGTTCATGGAACATTCTCCAGGATATATCGTATCTTGAGTCACAAGTCAAGCCTTGGTAAATTTAAGGAAATTGGAATCATATCAAGTATCTTTTCTGACCACAATGCTATGAGACTAGATATCAATTACAGGAAAAAAATCTGTAAAAAAGACAAACACATGGAGGTTAAACAATACACTACTTAATAACCAAGGGATCACTGAAGAAATCGAAGAGGAAATCAAAAAATACCTAGAAACAAATGACAATGAAAACACGATGACACAAAACCTATGGGATGCAGGAAAAGCAGTTCTAAGAGGGAAGTTTAGAGCAATACAATCCCACCTTAAGAAACAAGATATATCTCAAATAAACAACCTAACCTTACATCTAAAGCAATTAGGGAAAGAAGAATAAAAAAACCACAGTTAGCAGAAGGAATGAAATCATAAATATCAGATCAGAAATAAATGAAAAAGAAATGAAAGAAACGATTGCAAAGATCAATAAAACTAAAAGCTAGTACTTTGAGAAGATAAACAAAATTGATAAACCATTAGCCAAACTCATCAAGAAAAAAAGAGAGAAGACTCAAATCAACAGAATTAGAAATGAAAAACGGGAAGTAACAACTGACACTGCAGAAATGCAAAGGACCATGAGAGATTACTACAAACAACCATATGCCAATAAAATGGACAACCTGGAAGAAATGAACAAATTCTTAGAAAAGCACAACTTTCCAAGACTGAACCAGGAAGAAATAGAAAATATGAACAGACCAATCACAAGCACTGAAATTGAAACTGTGATTAAAAATCCTCCAACAAACAAAAGCCCAGGACCAGATGGCTTCACAGGCAAATTCTATCAAACATTTAAAGAAGAGCTAACACCTATCCTTCTCAAACTCCTCCGAAATATAGCAGAGGGAGGAACACTCTCAAACTCATTCTACGAGGCCACCATCACCCTGATAGCAAAACCAGACAAAGATGTCACAAAAAAAGAAAACTACAGGCCAATATCACTGAGGAACACAGATGCAAAAATTCTCAACAAAATACTAGCAAACAGAATCCAACAGCACATTAAAAGGGTCATACACCATGATCAAGTGGGGTTTATCCCAGGAATGCAAGGATTCTTCAATATACGCAAATCAATCAGTGTGTTACACCATATTAAAAAATTGAAGAATAAAACCCATATGATCATCTCAATAGATGCAGAGAAAGCTTTTGACAAAATTCAACACCCATTTACGATAAAAACCCTGCAGAATGTAGGCATAGAGGGAACTTACCTCAACATAATGAAGGCCATATATGAAAAACCCACAGCCAACATCATTCTCAATGGTGAAAAACTGAAACCATTTCCACTAAGATCAGGAACAAGACAAGTTTGCCCATTCTCACCACTATTATTCAACATCATTTTGGAAGTTTTAGCCACAGCAAACAAAGAAAAAGAAATAAAAGGAATCCAAATCAGAAAAGAAGAAGTAAAGCTGTCACTGTTTGCAGACAACATGATACTATACATAGAGAATCCTAAAGATGCTACCAGAAAACTACTAGAACTAATCAATGAATTTGGTAAAGTAGTAGGATACAAAATTAATACATAGTTATCTCTTGCATTCCTATACACTAATGATGAAAAATCTGAAACTGAAATTAAGAAAAAACTCCCATTTACCATTGCAACAAAAAGAATAAAATACCTAGGAATAAACCTACCGAAGGAGACAAAACACCTGTATGCAGAAAATTATAAGATGCTGATGAAAGAAATTAAAGATGACACAAATAGATGGAGAGATATACCAGTGTCTTGGAAGAATCAACATTGTGATAATGACATTACTACCCAAAGCAATCTACAGGTTCAATACAATCCCTATCAAAATACCACTGGCATTTTTCACAGAACTAGAATAAAAAATTTTACAATTGGTATGGAAACACAAAAGACCCCGAATAGCCAAAGCAATCTTGAGAAAGAAAAACGGAATTGGAGGAATCAGGCTCCTGGACTTTAGACTATACTACAAAGCTACAGTAATCAAGACAGTATGGTAGTGGCACAAAAACAGAAATATAGATCAATGGAACAGGATAGAAAGCCCAGAGATAAATGCACACACATATGATCACCTTATCTTTGATAAAGGAGGCAAGAATATACAACAGAGAAAAGACAGCCTCTTCAATAAGTGGTGCTGGGAAAACTGGACAGCTACCTGTAAAAGAATGAAGTTAGAACACTCCCTAACACCATTCACAAAAATAAACTCAAAATGGATTAAAGACCTAAATGTAAGGCCAGACACTATAAAAGTCTTAGAGGAAAACATAGGCAGAACACTCTATGACATAAATCACAGCAAGATCCTTTTTGACCCACCTCCTAGAGAAAGGGAAATAAAAACAAAAGTTAACAAATGGGACCTAATGAAACTTAAAAGCTTTTGCACAGCAAAGGAAACAAGACAAAAAGACAACCCTCAGAATGGGAGAAAATATTTGTAACTGAAGCAATGGACAAAGGATTAATCTCCAAAATTTACAAGCAGCTCAATATCAAAAAAACAAACAACCCAATCCAAAAATGAGCAGAAGACCTAAATAGACATTTCTCCAAAGAAGATATACAGATTGCCAACAAACACATGAAAGAATGCTCAACATCATTAATCATTAGAGAAATGCAAATTGAAACTAAAATGCAGTATCATCTCACACCGGTCAGAATGGCCATCATCAAAAAATCTACAAACAGTAAATGTTGGAGAGGGTTTAGAGAAAAGGGAACCCTCATACACTGTTGGTTGGAATGTAAATTGATACAGCCAGTATGGAGAACAGCATGGATGTTCCTTACAAAACTAAAAATAGAACTACCATACGACCCAGCAATCCCACTACTGGGCATATACCCTGAGAAAACCGTAATTCAAAAGGAGTTATGTACCACAATGTTCATTGCAGCTCTATTTACAGTAGCCAGGACATGGAAGCAATGTAAGTGTCCATCGACAGATGAATGGATAAAGAAGGTGTGGCACATATATACAATGGAATATTATTCAGCCATAAAAAGAAACGAAATTGAGTTATTTGTAGTGAGGTGGATGGACCTAGAGTCTATGATACAGAGTGAAGTAAGTCAGAAAAAGAAAAACAAATACTGTATGGTAACACATATATATGGTATCTAAAAAAAAAAAAAAAGTCATGAAGTACCTAGGGGGAAGACGGTAATAAAGACGCAGACCTACTTGAGAATGGACTTCAGGACTTGGGGAGGGGGAAGCATAAGCTGGGACAAAGTAAGTGAGTGGTAGTTTATATAAGTCCATATATACACTACCACCAAACTAGTGGGAAGCATTCACATAGCACAGCGAGATCATCTCGGTGCTTCATGACCAGCTAGAAGCGTGGGATTGGGAGGGTGGGAGGGAGCGAGACACAAGAGGGAAGAGATATGGGGATATATCTATAACTGATTCAATTTGTTACTAAGCAGAAACTAGCACACCATTGTAAAGCAATTATACTCCAATAAAAACGTTAAAAAGAAAATAAATACAAGCCCAATTCAGTTACAGAATATAAACTTTTTTTTAAGTTTATCAAACAACAGTGCTTTCTGCATGTTTTATTTTCTCTTCCTTTCTTTTTCTTTCCCTCTTTCTTCTTTCATACATATATATATAAGTGTGTGTATGTATATATAAGTGTGTGTTTGTATGTGTATATGTGTGCGTCTATACACAGAGAGAGAAAGAGAGGGACTGAGTTTCAGGAATTGAATCATGTGATTGTGGAGGCTGGCAAGTCCAAAATCTGCAGGGAGACTGGAGACCCAAGGAAGAGTTGATATTGCAGCTCAAGTTCAAAGACAGTGTGAAGGCAGAATTCCTTCTTCCTCAGGAGTCTACAGTCTTTTAAGTCCTTCAACTGATTGGATGAGGCCCACCTATATTATGGAGAGTAATCTGTTGTACTAAAACTCTATTTACTTTAATGTTTATCTCATCTGAAAACTACCTTCTCAGCAACATCCAAACTGGTGTTAGACCAAATATTTGGGTACCATAGCTCATCCAAGTTGACACATAAAATTAACAACAGTGCCTTCTTCTTCTCTTCTTTCTCCTTCTCCTCCTCTTCCTCCTCCTCCTTCCTCTTCTTCTTCTAGAACAATACTTGGCTCCAATTTTCATTTTCTCTATGAAATATTCTTCAGGTGAAATTAATAAATTTTGCAGAAGTTTACCTACATTTTCCCTTATGGACTAGTTATTTTTTTCCCATTAATTAATCATTAAATGAGTTGGATTTTCTTACACCTCATGCTTGTAGAAGGTATTTATGAAAGTGAAAATATGGAGTAATGCATACATAAGTCTTTCTCCTTCTCTGCTATTCCTGAGACAGACTATCTTTCCAATATGGCTCATCTGCATGAATCCCTGTTAAACTTGTTCTCTGCTTTCCATAACCAGATTAAGTAAAAAAGTGCTTCTCTCACTATCCTTGTGTTCTCCATTTCCCACAACCGTTTCAAAAATTAAAAATACAGATTTTCCATTTTACAGTGGATATCTCACCTTGGATTTCTAGTATGTTTCTAATATCTGCATTCTCTTTTCTTTTATTGAACAAAACTCACATTCACGTGAAAAATAGTAATGAGATGTGGGACAATTAGAGGTCTAATAAGATAAACTTCTTGAATGGACAGGAAGGGATTTAGAGATGATTGTTCAATGGGTAGCAGTTGACAATACAATGGGATAGTTTTTGTGTGTCAATAAGAGAGATTATACTGAGCCAGGAAGTTTAATATCTGGAGAGTTAGGTAAATTCATTATTAACTGAGGTGATCAAGACTCAAGTAGCCTTACTTCTCTTACTTAGATGTCACAGCTGCAGAGTCCAGTACCAGGAGCAACCAGTATAGTTTTCATAAGCGTTTGAATGAACTGGCTTGGGTTGTCATCATTTGGGGAGCTTCAATACTTTTTGCTCTCCCTAGCACTGGCTAAAAACAATGTCAACAAATGTTTTCCAGAACTTCTTTCAACTATATTTGAAAAGTTATGAATATATTCTTTCCTTTGAACCATGCATGAGAAGAAATATGTAATGATAACCAGAAATATGGGGACAGATGCAGGTAAAATAAAATACGTTCTAAGATTTTTAAATGAATTCAGGACAAGACTTCTTTTACTAACATGTTTGCAAATAATCAGCTAGCTTTGTTTGGAAATATTCTTCATTTTCAGATTCTTACAGTTTTGCTAGCTGCAACAAAATTTA
The DNA here is from genome assembly GCF_963924675.1 of Phocoena phocoena. Lineage (NCBI taxonomy): Eukaryota > Metazoa > Chordata > Mammalia > Artiodactyla > Phocoenidae > Phocoena > Phocoena phocoena. The sequence goes on from NC_089221.1 coordinate 25,264,998, forward strand.
GAGGAATGTGGTATTTGCAATCCTTTATTAAAATCTAATCTTGAGACATTCTTGGCCTACTTTTAAAATTAAAAGTCTTCATAGTTTAGTGAAATTCAGCTGAATTTTCAGTGATTGTTATCTTTACAGGAAACTTCTTTTTTACTATTGAGCCATCATATTCTAGTTCACGTAGGTTAACGAATTTTAATAATGCAATTATTAAATACTGCTGCTTTTATTTCAAGAAAATAAAGGTGCACTGGAACAGCATAGATAGTATATAGTAATTCACAGATATACTAATAAGAGAATCTATTCTAATTAAAATATACTCAGCAGGGCTTCCCTGGTGGCGCAGCAGTTGAGAGTCCACCTGCCGATGCAGGGGACACGGGTTCGTGCCCCGGTCCGGGAAGATCCCACATGCCGCAGAGCGGCTAGGCCCGTGAGCCATGGCCTTTGAGCCTGTGCGTCCGGAGCCTGTGCTCTGCAACGGGAGAGGCCACAACAGTGAGAGGCCCACGTACCGCAAAAAAAAATACACTCAGCATTAATGAAACTGTTTTTATCTCAGAAACAAGTAGTTTCTCCTTTGCTCCCCTGTGCCCCCACCACCACACAAAAGCATTCAATGGTTACACTTTAGATGATGATGATTTTAGCAACAGATAATAGAATTAAGGGAGGTTGCAGCACAGAATTGTGAAAAGACCTATTCACTGAATTTATATAAGCCTATCATTAACTAGGTGATCATGATACTAACTAGTTGGTTGACTTTAGAACCTTAAGAATTTACGAAATCCTCAAAACCTTTGCATTAAAATTATATTTAATTTACTTTTAACTATTTGTATGGTGGCCAGTGCCTCTGGCTCTACTATGTGGCCCCAGGTGAACCAGTCCTCATGTCTTGGCTCTCATTAAAGTGCCCTGAATGAGGGTCCAGGCTATTGGTTTACTTTAGCTCTCCAAGGGGCTCAAGAAAATTATTATTTTTTAGTTTATTCAGATTTCTGTCATTGTTAAGGTTAGAACAATGCTCTTTCTAGATTTCTACATCTTAGGCAGAAATGGAACTAAATCCAACAATATATAAGGAGGATACAATATAATAGCCAAAAAATACAATTCATCACATTAACAGGTAACAAAGAAACAAATCATACAACCATCTCAATCATAGCAGTAAAAGTATTTGCATTAATTCTTGACCCATTCATAATACAAATGTATAATAAACTATAAATAGAAAGAAACCTCCTTAATCTGCTTAAGATTACCTGCAAATAAACTACAGTAAACATTACACTAATTGTGAATGATTGAAGTCTTTCTTTCAGAGATTGGGAGACAAGAATGCTTCTTGTCACTACTTCTATTCAGTAATGTACTTGAGTGTCTATTCAGAACAATAAGAAAAGAGAACCAAAAGACATATAGAGTAGAAAGAAACACAACTTATTATCCACAGATAAAATGATTGTGTATGATAAAAATATGAAATACTCTAAAAGACTCTAAACATAGTTATTAGGAATAATAAATACATGAATTTATTAATGTTTTTGGATATAAGGTCAATGTATTAAAACTGCCAATTTTTTATACATCACATTTGTAAAAGAATCAAACCCAACAGATAACTAGAGAATAAATCTAATTCTTAATAGCTGGATTAAAAATATAAAATTCTCTTGGGGCTTCCCTGGTGGCACAGTGGTTGAGAGTCCACCTGCCAATGCAGGGGACACGGGTTCGTGCCCCAGTCCAGGAGGATCCCACGTGCCGTGGAACAGCTGGGCCTGTGAGCCATGGCCGCTGAGCCTGTGCATCTGGAGCCTGTGATCCGCAACGGGAGAGGCCACAACAGTGAGAGGCCCATGTACAGCAAAAAAAAAAAAATATATATATATATATATATATATATAAACTCTTAAGAGAAAGTTTTAAAAGCATAAAGGGAAAAATATATGATTTTCAAGGATTTAATGAATTAATAATTATACTATATCAATTTCCCTGAAATATATCTATAGAATAAATCCATTACCAATCAAAGTACCGGCAGTTCTTTTACTGAAATTGGGAAGTTTACTAAAATTCATATATAAATGAAAATACATATATAAAAATAGCCAGAAGGATCTTTAAAAAAACTGGAGCAATAACATAATTAGATATTAACTTATATAAAATGACAGAAGAAGGACAGGAAAATAACCCAGTCAGACAAGTTAGAAAACCACAGACATGGTCAATTTCATTATGACAAAGGTTGCACTATAAAGCAGTGGGTAAAGAATGGAATTTCATTAGGAAGTACAAAATGAAACGGATTTCCATATGAAAATATATTTTGATGACTACTTCACAGTATTTGGAAGACTAAATAATAAACTTTTTAGTAGAAAACAGAAGATCACCTTTGCGTTGGGGTAAGAAACATTGTTAATTTAAACACAAAAACAAAACAAACAAAAAAACACAAAAACAATTAGCTTAAAGGAAAAAAATGATAATTAGAATGCATTAAAATAAGAATTTCTGTTAATCAAAATCACCATCATGGGAATGTAAAAGTAAACCACAGATAATAGGAAGGAATTTGCAATATATATATTCAAAAATGACTTACATCCAGAATAATGAAAGACTCTAAATCAATAAGAAAAAAGACAGTTTATTTAAAATGGCAAAGAGCTGAGAAGCTACTCTATACAAAAAGAAACAAAACAAAACAAAACAGGATGCAGGAGCAAAATTGAAGAGTAAGAAGACCCTGAGCTCACCTCTCCCCCTAAACACATTAAAACTACAACTACATATAGAGCAACTCTCCCTGACAATGACCTGAAGATTAGCAGAGGGCTTTCTACAACCCAAGCTGTAACAAAAGAACCCTGTGGAGTCAGGTAGGAGGGGAGGAGAATTTAGTCAGGACCCACACACCTAGCTGGTGACCCAGAAAAGGATGGTGATACAACAAGGATGGGGATCCTCCCTAAGGAACAAGGGGTTTGGACCCCATATCAGGAACTCCAGCCCTATTGTTCAGCACCAGGGAGACAAGCTCCCTTAGCAATTTTGAAAACTAGTGGAGCTTACCAGAGGGCTGTAAGAAACTGAAAATCCATTTCTGAAGAGCACACACACAGATTTGCTTGCTTCCAATCCCAGTGCAGACACAGCAGATTGAAAACTGCCTAGTGTTCTGGCTGTCCTGGCAGGACAGCCCCAGCATACCCCCCGCAGCCCACACTGGGCTCCAGCTCCAGTCCCTCCAGCTCCAGCCCCTCCTGCTCCAACACTGCTTCCTGCTAAGATGAAGACTGCCATTGCCATTGCACCCACATGTTCACTGAGGAAGGAATGAAGCCAGGTCTGTAGTGCAGTTCCAAGCCCTTGGACCCTGGCTACACCCCCCAATATGGTGGCTACCACCATTGAGCCTAGGAGAAGCCCCAGCTTGCATCTGGCTCAGGCTCCAGCCCCTTCAACTCCAGCCCTACCTCCCACCAAGGCGGCAGCTGCCAGTGCACCCCAGGAAAACGTGTGGCCCAGGCTCACTTCAAATCTAAATCTCCCATCAAAACCACTGGACACACTCAGACAATACAGGGATGCTGCAACACAAGGACATGCCTTCAGGAGTGGGACAGGTAATTGTTTTGCCTAATTTCATAAAGACAAACAGAGAAGGTCAAAGAAAATGAGAAGACTATGTTTCAAAGAAGAGAAAAAGATGAAAACACAGAAAAAAAAGAAAAACCCTAATGAAAAAAGATAGGTGACTTACTAATAGAGAATTCAAAGCAATAGTAATAAAAATGCTAACTGAGCCAGGGAAAAAAATAGAGAAACACAGTAGAACTTTAACAGAAAAATCTAGAAAATATAAAAAAGAACCACTCAGACCTGAATAATACAGTAACTGAAATGAAAAATATACTAGAAGGAATTAACAGGAGATTAAGTGATACAGAAGAATGCATAAGCGACCTGGAAGATAGAATAGTCAAAATCATCCAATGAGAATAACAAAAAAAGAAAAATTTAAATGAGGATACATTAAGGGACTCTGATACAACATCAAGCATATTAATGTTTGCATTATAGGGGCCCCAGAAGGATAAGGTAGAGAGAAATGGGCAGAAAATGTATTTGATAAAATTATGGCTGAATTTGATAAAACTAGAACTTCCCTAACCTGAAGAAGGAAACAAATATTCAGGTCCTGGAAGCACAGAGATTCACAAACAAAGTGAACCAAAGGAGACCCATACCAAGACATATCATAATTAAAATGGCAAAAGTTTCAGAGAAAATTTTAAAGGCAGCAAGAGAAAAACAAAAAGCCCCATACAAGGGAACCTCCATAAGGCTATCCCGCTTATTTTTCACCAGAAACTTTGCAGGACAGAAGGGAGCAGCATGATATATTTTAAATGCTGAAAGTGCTGAAAGTAAAAAACCTAAAACCTAGGATACTCTAATCCAGCAAGGTTATCATTCAGAATTCAAGGAGATACCTAGACAAGCAAAAATTGAGTTCATCACCACTAAACCTACCTTACAAGAAGTGTTAAAGGGTCTTTTTAAGGGAAAAAGAAAAGGCTAAAACAAGAAATAAGAAAATACAAGAAGAGAAAAATCTCACTGGTAAAGGCACATATTAGTAAAGGCGGTGGAACAACCACTTAAATAAGCTAGTACAAAGGATAAAAGGCAAAAATTATGAATCAATGATAATACAATAAAAAGTAAGGAATAGGGCTTCCCTGGTGGCGCAGTGGTTGAGAGTCCGCCTGCCGATGCAGGGGACATGGGTTCATGTCACGGTCTGGGAAGATCCCACATGCTGCGGACTGGCTGGGCCCGTGAGCCGTGGCTTCTGAGCCTGCGCATCCGGAGCCTGTGCTCCGCAACGGGAGAGGCCACAACAGTGAGAGGCCCACATACTGCAAAAAAACAAAACAAAACAAAAAAAACAAAAACAAACAAACAAAAAAAAAGTAAGGAACATATGAAAAGATGTAAAATATGACATCAAAACTGCAGAATATAGAGTAAGGGGAGTAAAAAATGTATATCTTTCAGAATGTGTTTGAATTTAAATGACTACATTTAAAATGAGTAGATATACTTATAGGTTAAAAATATATGAACTTCATGGTAACTGCCAATCAAAAACCTACAGTGAACAGTTGCACAGAAAACAAAGACAAAGAGAGGAAACACTAAATAAAATCATCAACTTAAAGGGAAGAGGCTAAAAGAAGAAAAGAACAAGGAAGAACTACAAAAACAACCAGAAAACAAGAAACAAAATGGCAATACATACATACCTATTAACAATCAATTTAAATGTCAATGGAATAAATGCTCCAAACAAAGCCACAGTGTGGCAGATAGGATTTTAAAAAAACACACACAAGATGCATCTGTATGCTGCCTAAAATAGACTCACATCAGAGCTAAAGACACACACAGACTGAAAGTGAGGAGATGGAAAAAGCCATCCATGCAAATGGAAATGAAAATAAACCTAGGGTAGCAATACTCATATCAAAATAGACTTTAAAACAAAGTCTGTAATAAAAGACCAAAAAAAGGGCATTATATAATGAAAAAGGATCAATCCAACAAAAGGATATAACTTTTGTAAACATATGTGCAGCTAATATAGGAGGAACTAAATTTATAAAATAAATATTAATTGACATAAAGGAAGAAATTGAAAGTAATACAATAATAGTAGAAGACTATAACACCCCACTTACATCAATGGATAGATCATACAGAAAGAAAATATGTAAGGAAACAGTGGCCTTAAATGACACATTAGACAAGGTAGACCTAATAGATATCTACACTACATTCCATCAAAAGAAAAAAGCAGAATACATATTCTTTTAAAGTGCACATGGAACTTTCTCCAGGATAGATCACAATCTAGGCAACAAAACAAATCTCAGTAAATTTAAGAATTAATGTTTGCATTATAGGGGCCCCAGAAGGCCCCTATAATGCGACAAAACAAATCTCAGTAAATTTAAGAACATTGTAATTATATCAACCATCTTTTCTGACCACAATGGTATGAAACTAGAAATCAATAGTAGGAAAAAAAAAAAGGGAAAAACCCCTGCAAACACATGAAGACTAAACAACTTACTACAAAAATCCAATGGGTCAATGAGGAAATCAAAGAGGAAATCATAAAATACCTTGAAATAAGTGAAAATAAGAACACAACTTTCCATAATCCATAGGACACAGCATAAACAGTTCTTTGAGGGAATTTTATTGCAATACAGACCTAACTCGAGAAACAAGAAAAATCTCAAATAAATAACCTAACTTTCCACATGAAGGAATAAGAAAAAGAATGAACAAAGCCCTAAGTCAGCAGAAGAAAGGAAATAATAAAGATCAGAAGTAAATAAAATAGAGACCAAAAAAATAGAAAAAAATCAATGAAAGTAAGATTTGGCTTTTTGAAAAAATAACAAAATTGATAGACCTTCAGCCAGACTCATTAAGAAATAAAGAGGCCCAAATAAGCAAAATTATAAATGAAAGAAGAAAAGTTACAACCAATATCTCAGAAATAAAAACAATCACAAGAAACATTTATAAAGCAACAGATGAAACAACATAGAAGAAATGAATATTCCTATAAACATACAATCTTCCAAGACTGAATTTGGAACAAACAGATAATCTGATCAGACCAATTACTGGTATTGAAATGGAATAAGTAATCAAAAAACTCCTCCAAAACAAAAGTCCAAGAGTAGACATCTTCACAGGGGAATTCTACCAAACATTTAAAGAAGAGTAATACCTATACTTTTCAAACTATTTCAAAAAAATGAAGAGAACACTCCTAAGCTCATTTTACAGGACCAGCATTACCCTGATACCAAAACAAGAAAAAGACACTACAAAAAATAATATTACAGAATATCCCTGACAATTATTATCTTCAGCAAAATATTATCAAACTAAATTCAACAATACATTAAAAGAATCATACAACATGATCAAGTGGGTTTTATTTCAGGGATATAAAGATGGTTTAATATCCACAAACCAATCAATATGGAACACCACATCAATAAAATAAAGGATAAAAATCACATGATCATCTGAATAGACACAGAGAAAACATTTGACAAAATTCAACATCCACTTACGAAAAAACTCTCATCAAAGTGGGTATATAGAGACTATAGCTCAACATGATAAAGGCTATTTATGACAAACCCACAGCTAACATCATACTCAAAGGTGAAAATCTGAAAGCTTTTCTCCTCTACGATCAGGAGCAAGACAAGGATGTCCACTCTCACCAATCTATTTAACATAGTATTGGAAGTCCTAGCTATAGCAATTAGACAAGAAAAAAAAAAGCATCCAATTGGGAAGGAAAGAATTAAAATTGTCACTGTTTGCAGATGACATGATACTATATATAGAAAACCCAAAGATTCAACCAAAAAACTATTAAAACTAATAAGTAAATTCAGTAAAGTTGCAGGACACAAGATTAATATACAGAAATCTCTTCCATTTCTATATACTAATAATGAACTATCAGAAAAAGAAAACAGAAAAAATCCCATTTACAATAGCATCAAAAAGAATAAATTACCTAGGAATAAACTTACCCAAACAGGTGAAAGAACTGTACTCTGAAAACTATAAGACATGATGAAGAAAACTGAAGCCCATACAAATAATAGGAAAGATATCCCATTTTTATGGATTGAAAGAATTAATATTGTTGAAATGTCCATATTACCCTAAGCAATCTACAGATTCAAGGCAATCCCCATCAAAATACTCATGACACTTTTCACAGAACTAGAACAAATAATCCTAAAATTGGTATGGAACCACAAAAGACACTGAATAGCCAAAGCAATCTTGAGGAAAACAACAAAGCTGGGGGTATCACATTCCCTGACTTTAGACTATATAACAAAGCTACAATAATCAAAGTAGTATGGTACTGGCACAGAGACAGACACATAGACAAATGGAACAGAATAGAGAGCCCAGAAATATACCCACTCACCTATGGTCAATTAATCTACAATCAAGGAGGCAAGAAGATACAATGGGGAAAAAATCATCTCTTCAATAATTGGTGCTGGGAAAACTGGACAGCTCCATGCAAAAGAATGAAACTAGATCATTTTCTCACACCATATACAAAAATAAACTCAAAATAGATTTAAGACCTAAATGTAAGACTTGAAACCATAAAACTCCTAGAAGAAAACAGGCAGTATACTCTTTGACATTGGTATTAGCAATATTTCTTTGGATCTTTCTTCTCAGGCATGGAAAACAATAGCAAAAATAAACAAATGGGACCTAATCAAACTTAAACTTTTGCGCAGCAAAGGAAATCATAAACACAACAAAAGACAACCTACTGAATGAGAGAAGATATACGTAAATGATGTCTGATAAGGGGTTAATGTCCAATGCATAAAGAAATCATACAACTCAATATCAAAAAACAACCCAATTAAAAAATAGAGGACCTGAATAGGCATTTTTCCAAAGAAGATATACAGATGACCAAGAGGAACATGAAAATATGCTCAACATCACTAATCATCAGAGAAATGCAAATCAAAACCACAATGAGATATCACCTCAATCCTGGCAGAATGACTACTGTCAAAAGGACAGGAAATAACAAGTGCTGATGAAGTTGTGCAGAAAAGGAAACCCTAGCACACTGTTGGCTGGACTGTAAACTGACAGAGCACATGGAAAATAGTATGGAGGTTCCTCAATAAACTACAAGTAGAACTAAAACATGATATAGCAGTTCCACTCCCTGGTATATATATAAATAAAACAAAAACACTAACTCAACAAAATATGCATTCCAATGTTCATAGCAGTATTATTTATTTTTTTAAATTTTTATTGGAGTACAGTTGCTTTACAATATTGTGTTAGTTTCTGCTGTGGTAACATATTTAGGTCACCACAGAGCATTGAGTAGAGTTCCCTGTGTTATACAGTATGTTCTCACAGTATTATTTATAATAGCCAAGATATGAAAGCAACCTAAGTGTCCATCAATAGATGAAAGGATAAATAAGATGTGGTATATATACACTATGGAATATTACTCAGCCATAAAAATATGAAAATTTGCCATCTGCAACATAGTTGGACCTGGAGGATATTATGCTTAGTGAAATAAGTCAGACAGAGAAAGACAAATACTGCATGTTTTTACTTACATGTGAATCTAAAAAATAAAATGAATGAACGTAACAAAACAGAAACAGATTCACAGACACAGAGAACAAACTAGTGGTTACCAGTAGAAAGAGGTGTGGGGAAAGGGGAAAGATAGGTGAAGGAGACTAAGAGGTACAAACTAATAGCCATGAAATAAGTAACTTAGAAGTATGTAATGTACAGCACAAGGAATATAGCCAATATTTCATAATAACTTGATACGGAGTATAATCTATAAAAATATCCAATCATTATGTTGTACTCTGAAAACTAATATAATATTGTAAGTCAACTAAATTCAATAAAAGAAAAAAATAAAACATATCTGGTAAGTAAAATGTGTATATATGTATATATATACACAAATATCCAGTACACATTTGAAAATGTGCTGAATTGCATTAGTCATTATAAAAGTGTTAATTAAAATCCACAGTGAGCTACCACTACACAATCACTAAAAAGGCTAAAATATAAATGGCTAAGAATACCAAAATTTGGTGAAGATGTTCAGCAACTGGAATTCTCATACACCGGTGGTAAATTGGTACAAACATTTTATAGAAATAGCTTTAGTAAACCTAAGCAAAAAAAATACTCAATTGTCTAGCAATCCCACACCTAGATAGATATGTATCCAAAAGAAACGTATTACATTGTTCCTAGTAGATCTAATGGTAATAGCCGATAATTGAGGAAAACCCAGACACCCTTCCATAGTATTTTCCTATGATGGTATCAAAGGTTGAATTCTCTGGAGGACGATTCTGAGATGGAGCTCAGAATCAGTTCGGGATGTTTATTATGGATCAAAACCTGTAAAAAGAAGGGAAAGGAGGTACTGATTGAACAGAGGAGAAGTGGAACTTTGATGCAGGACCAGCAAAGCCCCATTCAGAAACAGGTGGGAATCTTGGTCATGAAGATTACCCATAAGAGTTGTCTAATTTGGATTGAAATATTTGAGACTCTGTAACATTTGTCACACTCAGTAACCAGATGTGGACTATCCCAAGGAGTGCATAAGGGAGGAGATTCTCTGCAGCTGAAGCAGAACCTGCAGAAGATGACAGCTGGAGACCATTTGCAGACAATGCTCCTGATAGCTGCGCAACTAGTCTTCCTTGAAGGAGGATCTGAGCAGCCCATCTCAATGTCCTCAATTAATGGAATATTCTATCTCCAATGACAATGAACAAACTATTGCTATATTAAACATGGACAAATCCTACAAACATCATGTTAGTTGAGAAAAAATGGCATAATTCTATTTATATGAAGTTCAAAAATAGGAAAAGCTAAACTTGATTTTTAAAGCCAGTATGTGATTACCTAAGGGGAGTGGTTAGTGACTAGGAGGAGCCAAGGAGTTTCCTGGGTGACAGTGATGTCTAGCTATCTGTTGATTGCATTGTACAAGAATGTGCTCACATTGTTAAAAGTAATTCAACACTATTCCTTATGATTTGTTCACATTTCTGTATGGACTTTATGTGCTAGGAGAAGACAAATAAAAAGTGATTGATAGTTATGCCCCCAAAAGGTAGCAACAACTTCCATAGAGCAGAAACAATAGGTAATGCAAGGAGAGACAGATAGAAACCCACTGATCACAGGGATTATACGACACTTCTCACAATTAAGTGGATAACATAAGGGTAAACGTAGATGATCTAAAAAAAAAAAAAACCTAAATCAAAAGTATGTGGTGCATATATATATATTAGAACCATGATGAAAATACACTCTTTCTAATGCTTATGGAACAGTAAGAACTTCCCTTATATTAGACCACACACAAAAAACACATCTTAATAGTTCCTAAAGTATCAAGGTAATGGAAACAGCACAATGAAAAAAACCCAACATTAATAACATTTCAGAAATGAAAAGGCCCTTACACCAGTAGGTAAAAAATGACCTGTTAAAAGGGAAATACAAAGCAAATTTGGAGATTTTCTTGAAAATAAAATGAACGTAAATGTATCAAAATTTATGGGCTACAGCATGAAATGCAACTCTTTTAGACATACACCAAGTCTTATCAAAACTTGGTGAATTTTGGAGATTAATCCTTTGTCAGTTGCTTAATTTGTAAATATTTTCTCCCATTCTAAGGGTTGTCTTTTCATCTTGTTTATGGTTTCCTTTGCCATGCAAAAGCATTTAAGTTTCATTAGCTCCCATTTGTTTACTTTTGTTTAATTTTCAAAAATAAATTACTCTAGAAGGTGGCTCAAAAAAGATCTTGCTGTGATTTATGTCAAAGAGTGTTCTTTCTATGTTTTCCTCTAAGAGTTTTATGCAGTTCAATATCAAAAAAACAAACAACCCAATCAGAAAATGGGTGGAAGACATATAAATAGACATTTCTATAAAGAAGACATACAGATGGCCAAGAGGCACATGAAAAGATGCTCAACATCACTAATTATTAGAGAAATGCAAATCAAAATTATAATGAGGTATCACCTCACACTGGTCAGAATGGCCATCATCAAAAAATCTACAAACAGTAAATGCTGGAGAGAGTGTGTTGAAAAGGAACTCTCTTTCACTGTTGGTGGGAATGTAAATTGATACAGCCACTATGGAGACCAGTATGGAGGTTCCTTAAAAAACTAAAAATAGAATTACCATATGACCCAGCAATCCCACTACTGGGCATGTACCCTGAGAAAACCATAATTCAAAAAGACAATGCACCCCAATGTTCATTGCAGCACTATTTACAATAGCCAGGACATGGAAGCAACCAAAAAGCCCATCAACAAATGAATGGATAAAGAAGATGTGGTACATACATACAATGGAATATTACTCAGCCATAAAAAGGAACAATACTGGGTCATTTGTAGCGATGTGGATGAACCTAGAGACTGTCATACAGAGTGAAGCAAGTCAGAAAGAGAAAAACAAATATCATATATGAACTCATGTATGTGGAATCTAGAAAAATGGTACAGATGAACCTGTTTGCAAGGCAAAAATAGAGACACAGACATAGAGAACAAGTGTATGGACACCAAGCGGGGAGAAAGGGGGCTGGGATGAATTGGGAGATTGGAATTGACATATATACACTAATATGTATAAAACAGATAACTAATGAGAACCTGCTGTATAGCACAGGGAACTCTACTCAATGCTCTGGGGTGACCTAAATGGGAAGGAAATCCAAAAGAGAGGGATATATGTAAACATATAGCTGATTCACTTCACTGTACAGCAGAAACTAAAACAACATTGTAAAAAAACTATACCCCAATTTAAAAAGAAAAAAAAACTTGGTTAATTGAGTCATAGTAATATTTTTTCTTCTTAGAATATTCTTTCTTCAATTTCTCCCTATTAGAATCCTATCCTGCATTTCAGATCCAACTCAAATTAACACTTTCATTGAACATGTCTCTTTGTGCTCCAAAACCAAATATAAGCTTGCCTTGTTTAATAAAGATATAAATGAATTAAGTTACATTCTGTTTGATTTCAAAGGTTTAAGTAGGCACAAGAATGTATTTGTACATCTTTATGGATGTTTTATTTTCTATTGTTTCTTGCATTTTGTTTATTTGCCAATTTTTATAAATCCCCAATTTAACCCAGGAGGTAGGCCAAATTTTACACATCTATAAATATATCGACAACTTTGCTTTGGCTTTGTTAATAGATAGTACTTGATAAATATTCTAAATGAAATCAAAATTGTTGAAAAGTTACTAGTCCATTTTATTTATCCAGTCTTTATTTTCTTCATCAAGTATATTTCTTAAGTTTTAATATACAATATACAATTGTGAGTATTGTTTCAGCATTTGTATATGTACAAACTTCTATAGACTCAAATGCAGTGGCATACAACTACACACATTCTAACTCAAGTGAAATTTTTCGATTTTGAATCAGTATTTCTTTTCTTTTTTTTTTTTTTCAGTACGCGGGCCTCTCACTGTTGTGGCCTCTCCCATTGTGGAGCACAGGCTCTGGACATGCAGGCTCAGTGGCCATGGCTCATGGGCCCAGCTGCTCCGCAGCATGTGGGATCTTCCCGGACTGGGGCACGAACCCGTGTCCCCTGCATCGGCAGGCAGACTCTCAACCACTGTGCCACCAGGGAAGCCCTTGAATCAGTATTTCTTAATCACTTTTGAAGAGATTAATATTTTGGATGGAAGAAACTGACATCTTTTTCCCAGTATCTCTATATGAACAATAGTCATTGGTAGCAATTAAGGGTGCCTAATGTGTGATGAGCATATTTTAGTTCACTCATAACTTTCTCTCTTGCTTCTTTTATCTCTTAATAATAGACTGATAACTTTTAATGTTATACCCCATTCCTTTTTATAGTAGAAGCTCAGGTCAGTTCAGGTTGAATTTTCCCAAATGCTTTGATAATTATAAGAACGTTTCTGGTATGTACATGAAAACTACTGGTATAGAATCTAATATGTCACTATGCCAAAGAATAAATGGTGGCAGCATTCCAGAAAGGATTGAATAGTTGTTAATAAGGTTGTTACTCAGGGGTGATTATTCTCTGTCATTTTCCTTCTCTGTGCTAGCAACTCCAAAAACAGTTTCTCTAATGAATTATTGAATCAGCCAAGATAAAATAACATAAATGAACATACAAAAATGTCTATCAAGTGATACAATCCTAAAGACTTTTACAGACTCACTTATTATGTAAAATAATTTTAGATAGCCAAAGAACACAGAAACAATAAGATGAATAAGTACCACCCTGTGACACAAGAATTATAAAAATATTAGTTATATATAAACATGGTCTTAGTAAAGGTACAGTTCAACTATCTGGTTTAGACTGTGAATGTAGAGGAAGCAAAAAAAACAAAGTAGCTATTTCATGTCACCAAGTATAAAGTCATTTTTACAATGAAGGGAGCTGATGTTCTTATTTCACAAAAATTAGTCACTTGATTCACAACTTGGACATTTATAAGGAAAAACTTGTACTGTGATACTAGTTTTGATAGATGCTTCCCACAACCAAGTGGGAAATTTATACTAATGTGCTTTCTTCTTTAAAAATTCTTGCATCGGGCTTCCCTGGTGGCGCAGTGGTTGAGAGTCCGCCTGCCGATGCAGGGGACACGGGTTCGTGCCCCGGTCTGGGAAGATCCCACATGCCGCGGAGCGGCTGGGCCCGTGAGCCATGGCCGCTGAGCCTGCGCGTCCGGAGCCTGTCCTCCGCAACGGGAGAGGCCACAACAGTGAGAGGCCCGCGTAACGCATAAAAAAAAAAAAAAAAAAAAAAAAAAAAAAATTCTTGCATCCCCTCTTTGTTTTCCATGACAAATATATACTAGAGACAAAAAATGCTAAACTTTCAGGTAAGAAAATGTCACTGAGAGAAAAATAAAGATGTTACGGTCATTAAGTTAAAGAAATGATTTTAGATACTTCTTTGTCTTTTTTATCATCAATATGGATACAAATTGTCTCCATAAAATCCTGAATTTTTCAAGTATCAGCTATTAGTTTTTTTTAATCATTTACTCAGAAATATGCCAATGTGCTATATATATTTAAAAATCATCTTTAGCCTCAAAATGATTACTTAGGTATCACTTACTATTAAGAAGTATGGGCTTTATTGTTCCATAATTCTGTGTTTTACTTACTTCCTTGACCTGCTGTTTTGTCTTGGAAAATTTAGTTTACTGCTTTGAGCTTCAGTTTTCTCATACATAAAATGGTCAAAAACAGCTACTTTATAGTGTTAGTCTAAGAATTAAGATAATAAATAAAAAGGGTCTTGCAGAAGTCTGGCTAATATAACTGCACAATAAACAGACACCATTACTATACAGCATAATATCATTAACTCTACTGTTATCATAAAATATTGCACCTGTCACACTAACTCCTTTAGATTTTTCTGAAATTTTCTTTCAGCAAACCCTATGGTTATTTTCTAAACTTCTATGAACACCAGGGTGCTGGGATTATAACCTGCAACAACAAGAATCTAGAAAGATACAGCCTTCACTCAACACATGAGGGATAAACTTGCTCTCTTCTTTACAATGGTAAAATAAGTGGTCTTTGAAGTTTGTGAAATCAGTAGTTATTTCAAAGTTTACTTAGTAGAAAGAAATAAACTCTCAGTTAAAAAACTTCAAATTACAAAGCACAAATGGTGTGTTTAGCAAATATTTAATAAACAAAGAATAAATGGAGTGAGTGGCCTGAAATATATTACTTTAAGGGCTTCCCTGGTGGCGCAATGGTTGAGAGTCTGCCTGCCGATGCAGAGGACACGGGTTCGTGCCCCGGTCCGGGAAGACCCCACATGCCACAGAGCGGCTGGGCCCGTGAGCCATGGCCGCTGAGCCTGTGCATCCGGAGCCTGTGCTCCGCAACAGGAGAGGCCACAACAGTGAGAGGCCCGCGTACTGGAAAAAAAAAAAAAAAAAAAAAAATATATATATATATATAACTTTAATACCTCTTCCTTCATACTGCACTGGACCATAAAGTCCTCCACTTTCTAGTGACTAATATAATTAATTTACTGATTGCTCATAGAGAGTTCTTCCCTTGGAAGCTCTAAGAGACAGGTCTTCATGCCTATTTGGTATTTCCTGTCTTGCTTTCTCCTTAAAGAAATTCTGCCCCTTCGATGACATAAACAGTTAATGAGATTATTATGGTCTATTGTTTATTCATCAAAGCATGCATGCTTTTATCATAAAAACAAAAATCTTGCTGTCAGAAAAGTATTAAAAACATTAAATTGGTACATAAGAAAATTTGCTCAATTAGTGCTACAACCTTATATAAATCACTTAATTGTTCCTGTATAGGATATTTATGTTTAAATTGACAAGATGTTACTAGAGATCAATAATGAAATATTCAAGTATTGGAGAAGTTTAAGGAAATTATCTAGATATGGCAGTATAGCAAATGACATAATGAAATGAAAATAAGTGTTATGTGAATGTTTATTTTTGCCATTGGTTGCATACAAATAATTGCCATACATACAACAAACCATTTTCTCATTCTCTTCTATTCCCTTTTCCACTATCACTCAGCTCACCTTCCTTAATCTCTGCTCCCTCAAAAGCAGAAGCCAAGGTAAGGATCAAAGTGCAAACGGTTTTTCTGAGAGATGCAGAAACAATCTCAGAGCAGTAGAGAGGCGAGATGGGAAAGGGTAGGAAGCCAGCACCCACAGAGATCAACTAGAGTTTAACCACATGGAGAGATTATGAGATAGGATGTAAACACAAGTCTTAGGGTTTTTGTACCCTAAGAGTCAAGGGAGAGGGAAGTGGGGTGTATATACTGACTCCTGATCCTCTTGGAGATTATGCTACACCTGGGGAGTGTAATTCCCTGGCATGTCAGTGTGACCCCGGAGGGAGAGAGGGTTTCAAATTGAAGCCCTCAAACACCAAGATGCATATCTTGCAATCAGAGTATGGAGCCTACTGGAGTAGGCTGTTGTGGTAAGGTATAAATATTTGGGGCAGGGAACTTACAGCATCTGTACACCGACTTCATAACAGGAGCAAAAGATATGTTACTCTGCAACTGTCACAAAGTTAGCTAAGAGAGACAGAGACAGAGGAGAGAGAATTCAAGTGAGCTTTTTTCCTCTCCTATGACTGTCATTTTCCTATTTTATAAGGATGACATAAATAAAATTATTAAAAAATCAGTATCTTTTCATATATCCATATTTGTTATAAGTAGATATACAAGTAGATACCCACCTAAATACTGCAGAGCTCAAGAATTGTAAAAAAGAAGAGGGTTGGTTTGGAGAGAAAATGGTGGGATTCTTATTAATTTCAGAATTATTTAAACTCAGTTTTATTTTCATTTTTTTTAATTGTATGCAAGTGAATGAAAAAATTTTTCACATACAAGCTATTTTCATACACAAGCAGTTTATACAGACAGACTTCAGAGTTATAGAGAAGAGGTTCACATTCCTTTCAGTGACAACATCCGTTATACACTCCAGTGGAAGAATTTGTTTTTTCTGTTTATATATTCAGATAATAATAACAGATTATTTCCTAACAATCGTTTTTTAATCTCTTTCTCTTCTTTATCATTGTGGAATTTTTAATAAGAATAAGTAGATCTGAGTTTTGACCCACAGAAGTGGAGAGCAAGTGCACGGACAGATATGTCTATAGTCTCCAACAGTCTTTGCAGCCAGAACAATTACTCAGGTTAATGAGGTATCCAAGCTCATGAGTGTCTGATGCGCGGCATTTGACACCCACCAATTTAATTCGTAGACTCATCAACTTTTAGTGGGAGATTAAACTATGGCTAAAGTAGGAGTAAATGCTCGTAGACTCTAAAATTTATCACGATATTAATAACAAATCTCAAATGATCAAATCCACAAACAACTCTTTTACTTCACTTATATTTTATCATAAATATATAAGCAAGCCTAAAAACAAAAGCAAATGATATAATTTTTTTAAAAGACCACATTATTTTCTGTTGTTCATAAGCATTCCTATTTCTAGTCATTTATATTCATACACCTGTGTCTACCATGATGTATATTGCCCTCTTTACTCATGTTTTGACCCCAAAATATGACAATATACACTATAATTTTATAAATAAACTTTTTTCATTTTAGAGTGGCTTTGGATTTACAGAAAATGTGTAAAGACTGACAGAGGGTTCCAGTTTACCTTACAGCCAGCTTGCCCTATCATTAACATCCTACATTATTATGGGACATTTATCACAAGTAATGAACCAACGTTGATATATTCTTATTAACTAAACACCATACTTCATCTGGATTCCATTAGTTTTTCCTTAATGTCCTTTTTCTACCCCAGGACCCAATCCATGTTACTCTATAACATTTAGATGTCGTATGTCCTTGGTCTCCTCTTTACTGAGGGAGTTTCTCAAAATTTCCTTGCATTTGGTGACTAAGACTTTTGATAAGACTGCTAAGATATTTAGTCTTAGTCTAAGACTAAGACTGCTCAGATATTTTTAGAATGTTCCTCAGTTGGGTTTGTCTGGTGTTTGCCTGATGGTTAGAAAAAAGTAAATTTTTAGGTTTTGGGGAGGAAGATGACAGAGGTAAAGCACCATTGTCATCCTATCAGATGAAGGGTACATATTTCAACATGATTTAACACTGATGATGTAAACCTGATCACTTAGCTGAGACAGTGTTTGTCAGGTTTCTCCACTCTAAAGATTTCGGTTTTGTTTTCTCCTTTTCATACGCTGCTCTTTGGAAGCAAATCACTAAGCTCCACTGACACGTAAGGGATGGAGTATTAAATTCCACCTCCTTGAGGGATGGGTACCTATATAATTCATTTGGAATTCTTTTGCGCTTGAGATTGTCATCTCCATTTATTTAACTATTCAATCAGCTATTTATATCAACAGAAACTCACGAATATTTATTTTCTACTTTGGGTTATAATCCAATAGTATGTTATGTATTTTGTTGCAGCTTTGGCAATATGTTATGTATTTTGGGAGCTCCTCCAGGTTAGTCCTTTTAACAAACCTCCATCATTTTTTTTCGAGCACTTCTTCAATCATATCTTAAATATTCAATTATGATCAATAGGTAGGGAGAAAAGCAACTAACCAAACAAGTCTTGACACCAGACAGGTTTAAAAAGCAGAAGCTCCTATTCCCTAAACATTACAGTTAAATTTGTGCTTCATTTCTGTTTGTGTATAGTACATGCAGATCTTGATATTTGAAAGTACTGAGACCTGTTGTACTAAGGTATGTTTTACTCTGTCTTTTGACATTACGTTATGTCAGAAATAATTTAGATTTTATTTACACTGAACATGAATTTTAATTGATCTTTGAATATAACCATGTACATTTATGGTATTTACTATATATTTTTCAATGCTTATTAACTATGGATTATTTTAAAAATCATTGGTCCAACAAGATATATGAGATATTTAAAAAGAGCATTTCCCCGATAAAAAAAGATTTTTGTTTTCAAGATACAATTTAAAAAACTACCTTTACTGGATCTACAAATCATACATTGAATATATTTTTAAATGACTGATAAAGCAAATAATTTTGTAAAAAAATGGTCAAACTGTACAGGTTAAGCTGATTTCCCATGAATATTATGCTCACAATCCACCCTACTCTGTAAAGATAACCACCATTACCAGTTTACTGTCCTCTTTCTCAATTGTTTAATATAGTTACAAACTTATTTAAGAATCTAAGGTAAAACATAGTATTGTTTCTATTTTCATTTTAAATACCTTCTCTGTAACTCATTATTCCCACCGTGAATTGGGTCTAACAGTATTTATGCCTTACAGGATTTTGGGAGGACTGTTCCTGTTAAAATGATCCATTCTTAGGTCAACATCTGGCATACAGAAGCATATAGAAGTTTTTGAAATATACTGAGAATATTTTTATAAATACACATAAAACATCTTATAATATTTTTCAACCATTGCATTGGATTACACAGAATATGTGTCTGTATATTTTATTCAAATAATAACTTATGGATGAACTTTTACATTTGTTTCAATTTTTGTTTACTATTTCAAATCACTGTCACCATCATTCTTGTGAAAGTTCCTTTGAACGTATATGTAAGTGTAGAAATGCAAGTATGTGGTATTTTAATAGGTATTGTTAAATAGCCCTCCAACATGCCTACAACTATTTATACTCCAACATTTATATCAAATGCTACCGACATTGGATATACTCGAACTTTCCATTTTTTGTCACGCTGATTTGTAAAAAAGGGCATTTCTTAATGTTAGTTGTAACTTCCTTGATTACCAGCAAAACTAAACACATTTTCATCTATTACTAAAGACTAGAATGTCTTATTTAGTAAAGTGTCAGTTCTTACTCTTTACTTCATTTTCTATTCAAATATTTGTCTTTTTCTTTCTGACTTTTTATAAATATTTTAAATATTTCCTATAAATCTCTTTGTTTTTTAACTTTTTAAGTGATATTCCTTTTTGGGTCAGAAGTTTAAAATACATCAATGTAATCCATCTTTTACATTTTTTTTTTGCATTTCATATTGTGTCTAAGACTTATTTTCCAATATTTTCTTCTAATAAAGTATTTTTGTCTATTTTTCCTTAAATTCAACAGAAATTTATTTTGATGAACAGCATTCTATGGATTTATGTTTGTTATTTTTCAAATAGTCAATTATCACAAAACGATTTATTGACCTGTTCATTCTATCTTTAATGTCTCAAAATGCCACTGTTATAGTTAATTCGCAAACTAAACTTTTCCTGAGAGCACTATTTTATTCTACAATTTTTTTCCAAAATTACCTTGGCAATCTCCTATTTTTTCCTTTTGTATGAGTTTTACAGTCAGTTCTTCAGGTTACATGAAAAGACTGTGCCAATTTCTTTAATATACTGCACCATATTTACATATGAATTAAGGGATACATTACAATGCTGACACAGAAACATATGTTCCTTTATTTAATCATTTCTTCATTTGGGCAGTTTTATATTTCTCTTTATATGGGTATTGCACATTCTTATTAGTTCTGTTCCAATATATTTTATAATATTGCTATTTCAGATGACAACTTCTTTCTCATATTTTGGAATAGTTTCTGTTGATGCATAATAAACCTATTAACTTTTATGTTACTACTGTATCTGCTCATATCATTAAATTCTCTTGTTTTGTTTCCCAATTGATTTTGCTGCATTTTCTATATGGATTATATTTTCTACAAATAATGAAAGATTTGTCTCTTCTTTTCCTGTGTTTATACTTTTATTTCACTAGAAGTCTATGGGCTTTCCTACTGAATAGTATTAATGAGGGCAGTCACCTTGCCTATGCTGCCTAATTTGAATTGCTTTTATTATTTTTCCTTTCACTAAGTATGAGTTTTGAGGAAAATCTCACTCTTTTTCTCAAGCAAACACACACACTCACATCAGAAATGGATGATGAGTTTTCAAAAAAATATTTGGAGCTTCAACTGAGATTACTGTATTTTTGCTTTAATATATTTATAAATATTTTCCCTTTGATATTATTTTTAATGTTGAATTATTTTGTTATTGCAGTGCATGAATGAGAAACTTACTTGGCTATAATATGTTATTGTTTTAATGCACTAATATACTTTTAATAATATTTTATTTAAGATGTACACCTCCACATGAATGTATGAGATTGACTTATGGGTTTGAGATTTATTTTGTTGTTTGCTTGCTTGATTAAAGTTAACTTGTGTGTTTTCCTCTATTCTTGTATTTTTTATGCTGCCCTTAACTACTCTTGATAGTGGGAATATTAGTATCATAAAATAAATTGAATAGCTTCCTTTCCTCTTTTGTGATCTGCAATATTTTAAGCAATTTGGAAATTATCTGTTCCCAATATTTAGACTCTAAGCATTTTTCAAACCATGTTGGCTTGGTGTCTAATGTAAACATAAACCTGTGACTTTCTTCTTATATCATTATGGATTCTCCAACTGGGGGAGTGGCAAATGTTTAGAATTTCTATAAACATAGTATATTATCCACTGGATCTAAAATAAAAAGATATTAGCATTAAGACTTAAACAGTAATAGCTTTTATTTTTTCAGCCTGAAACTCTCATTATTAAACCCACTGTGTGGGTTTTCAAACCTGAATCCAGCCAAAGGTGGGTACAGGAGAGGAGAGATGAGATAGAAAAGCTTTAATTTGGTGAAATTAGAATTTTTAACACCTTTAAATTATGACTATGCATTAATACCTGAGAAGTTCTAAATATAATCTATGGCATCTGCGATCACTTTTATTTAGTGTAGGGGCAGGAAAGAGTGATCCAACAAAGCCAATTTGAAAAAGTGTAAATAAAAATAGATAATAAAGTTGCTTTCTGTTCACTCCTAACAGACTCCAGCTTGCTCTATAAACCCATTCTATCAGCAAGCAATTATATTAAAATCTTTAGGATCCAGCTCCTACCACAGTAAAGAAAAGTTTTATATCTTAATATGAAGTTCATTTTATCTCCCCATTGCCTAGCCCGTCCCTATTCCAGAAGAACACTATTGTTATACCATCACATCACTATTAAAGAATTTTTCTAAAATGAAGGAATCTTTCAAAATTAATTCAAACCTCCATCTCTAATGAAACAGATAGTTATTTTTGATTAACACTTGAAGTCTAAAAATGGCTGCTATTCTCACCCTGAGCTCAATTCTATTTTTCAACAATTCAGAAAATGCAACCACTCTACAATTATAGTCCCAGTACCTAGAGCTACGTCCTGCTATTTAATAAGTACTCAGTAACATTTGACATATGTATTTCAAAAACACACATAAAGACAGACACACATTCACACACAGGAGAAGACAGCAATCCCTTTTAATTTTTTCAGATCTAATATGCTGTTGTGTCCTAAGTCATTTTCCTATCCTTATGCAGACAGTATGGAAGCAGAGAACTCCCGAGTGAGCTATCTTGATTTTATTATCCATTCATTCTCAGAGAAGTATGATAAAGATCTCCTTCCTACTATTCTCTTTGTTATGTTGATGTGCAAACATAAATTTAGCTAAAAATTTTAAAAAATCAGGTTCTGCAGAGATATTGAAGCATGATTTTGAGTATTAGAGATAGGACTTTAAAACATCATTTATCCCCTTTAGGAACCTAGCACCTCTTTGCCAATGAGAACATGAAGCGATCAGGGCAACTTACCAATTGGATAAGAAAGGCTTGTGGCTTGTTTTTATGTCTTTTCTAGAGTTCTACTACCAGGAATAAAAAACCCAATGTGCTACAATATATTCTAATTTTACTTTTTTGCACTGATTCTTTAGACTTTACACTATATTTGACAGTTGTATGGTCCTAAGAACAAGGATGGCTGCTTCAGCATTTTAGCACATTGAATTTTTTATATTGTAGTGTTTCTAGAGAATGAAAATTAGAAACACCCTCAGTTTTTTATACCCCTGTTTCCAGGCTTTGTCTATGTTGTTAATGAAACCAATGAAATTCTGATGAAAGCAGTAATCTGTAAAGGAATGTCTGGCATCAGGTAAGAACACTAATATAGAACCAAACTGTGAGGCACACGAATTCCATAGAAAGGATTTGAGAATGTTGAGCAACACAATCCTGATTCCATCACCACCACCCTTATATGGGGAAAATGAATTGTCACTGAATTTACAGGGAAATAATTTTAGCAACTCTCTCTACCTACTCTGAGAAGTTATGTCTCCACCATCCAGCTCAGAATGGGGCATAAATGATATTAACATGGAAAAAAATACCTGAACTGACTCTCAGTTGTCTTGAGCTTCAAAGGGAAACATGACTCCAAATAGAAGCAAGCAGGCAATCTGAGGTGGTCAAAGATGTAAAAGAAAAGTTTTCTCAAAAAAACGTGGCTTCCTTTTGATTCTTGTATAATAAAAAAAATAGAACATGCCTACCAAGGGTGAATTTCCAAATGCATGCTAAAAATATAAAAAGTCAAAATAAGGGAGTTTAATTAGGGGTAGCGTTCAGGGGATTTCTTCTTTACCTTAAAAAAAATGTAATGAAAATCCCTAAGAAATATGTTGTCAATATCCAGCAGATGACTTATATGCAGAAAAGGAATATTATTACACAAAACACGTCCTTGGAGTAAATTTTTTATGATGAGTTCTATATCCTTCAATCTGTCCTATGTGGTAAACTATCTTTTATGTCAATGCTAACATTAGCAACTTTATCATAGCCTAAAATGAAGTACAGAGGCATAAAAGGACAAATTACGCCCTGTCAATTACTTCAACTGTATTTTAAAAAATCACAGAACATTGTCCTTTTCTGGGAATATAAAACAAGATTTTAAAAATTCGTTAAAATAAAGCTAGAACTAATATGACATTTAAAGCCATGACATTCTAACGTTATGAATCCTGGTGACCTGAATCTCTCTCTCTCTCTCTTCCCCCTTTCCCGCCCCCCTCTCTCCCCTACACAAACTTTATTAATGGACTAAATTCAGAGATTAACAATGGTCTCCTAATACAGTAAGAGATGAGCTTAAATTTGCTTGTTTCTTTTATAATTTTTTATTTTGCTCGACTACTTAAAGTTCTTTTAAGGATTTGCAATCTTTCCAAATGTAATAATTCAGCTTCTAAAAGCTCTTCATCAGACCTATGGATTCAGGGATGTAGATGTATGAATAGAGTCCAAGTTCACTGAATGCTAATCTCATCCCTGTTGGTGATTTATGGTATGGAACTGGGCAAACTGCCCAACATCTCAATTTTCTCATCTACTAAAAGGAAACAATAAAAGCACTTCTCTTGAAGGAACTGGGTGTGGTTCAACTGGTCAAATATGTTAAATATTAGGTAAACACATTTCCATAAATCACATTCACGCAAGGAAGCCTTCTCTTGTTCAGATTCAGAAATATTCAAGTGAGAGTTTTTAAAGCTTGCCCTTAAAATAAAATCAACATTTTGTTCATTCAGGATTTATCAAAGATGCATGCTGAGTAAGGCCTTAAAATGCATGCTGCTAAACCCACACGTTTATTATGAACTGATCTTTGACTGGCTGGGTGGGGAATACACCAAGAGGAAAGAATAGTCTCTTCAATAAAAGGTGTTGGGAAAACTGAATATCCACATGCAAGATAATGAAATTGAACCTTTATCTTACACAATGTACAAAAATCGGCTCAAAGTAGATTCAGGCTTAAATGCATGATCTGAAACTATTAAACTCCTAGCAGAAAACAATGTCAAGAAGAAGAAGCTTCTTGACCTTGGTCTTGGCAATGATTTCTTGGATATGACACCAAAGCACACAGTCAATAAAAGTAAAAATAGAAAAATGGAATTATATTAAACTAAAAAGCTTCTACACAACAAAGCAGTCAACAGAATGAAAAGTTAAACAGCAGAATCTGAGAAAATATTTGCAAATCATATATTTAACACAGGCTTAATTTGAAAATGTGTAAGGAACTCTTAAAACTCAATAGCAAAAAAAGCAAATAACCCAATTAAAAAATAGGCAAAGAACCTGATTAGACATTTCTCTAAAGAAGACATAAAAATGGCCAAGAAATATATGAAAAGATGCTCAATATCACTAAGCATCAGGGAAATGCAAATCAAAATCACAATGAGATAGCACCTCACCCTCTATTCAGATGGGTATTATCTAAAACACAAGAGATAACAAATGCTGTCCAGGATGTGGAGAAAAAGAAATCCTTGTATACTGTTGGCATGAATGTAAATTGGTACAGCATTATGAAAAAGTAGCAGAGAGTAGAGGTTTGAGGGTCTTCAAAATGTTAAAAATAGAACTACTGTATGATTCATCAATCTCATTTCTGGATGTTTACCTCAAAGAATTGAAATCATGATCTTAGAGATATTAACAGTCCCATGTTCATGGCACCACTATTCACAATAGCCAAGATGTGGAAAAAACCTAAATGCCCATCAATAGATGAATATATACAGAAAATATGGTATAAACAGAATATTAGCTTTAGAAAGGAAGGAGGGGCGGAGTCAAGATGGCGGTGTGTGAGGATGAGGAATTCATGTCTCCCCATAACTAGGGCACCTGCCAGACGCTGGTGGGGGACCTCGACGCCCAAGGAGGTGGGAAGAACCCCTGAGCAACCAGGTAGGATGAGAGGGGGAGTGAGGGGGAAGGAGAAGTGGAGGCCAGACAGGAGGCCGTTCAGCACCCCTGAACGGTGGCTGGGAGAGGGGAGGGGTTCTGATGCTTAGAGGGACTCTCAGAGGATCAGGGAGGAGTGCACCTAGTGTTTCCCCTGCCCAGTCAGGCCCTGGGAAGCCTGCTGGGCTCCCGGGCCTCGTCCTCCATTCTCTGGGGCCCCTCCAGGCCACGTGGCTCCTAGGGGCATAGGAAGTGGGGGGAAGAAGAAGAGAGGCCAAGAGGGAGGGACCCTTTGGGATTGGAGGATCAGTAGGAACACACCTAGTATTTCCCCTGCCTACTTGGGTCCAGGGAGCCTGCTGGGGTCCTGGACCTGGTCCTCTACCCTCCAAGGCCAGAGGCACTCCTGGGCCCCTCCTGCTGTGTTGAGCCAAAGCCCCACCCCCCACACCCCCAGTAACTTTTTCGGCCCTGTGGGTCCTAAGCATAGGTCCACCCACTGCCTATACCTTGCCCCCACCTAAGCCCCAGCCCCCACAGCAAAAGCCTGTGCTGGCTGTTTTTTTTTTCCTCCTCTTTTTTGCTATTGTAGTTCTGTTTCACCTTCTGGTTGTTGTTTCATCTATGTTTTTATTTATTTATTTTTCTAATATATCTGTTAATTTTGAATCTTATTTTATTTTTTACTCTGTTATGGTTCTGCTCCTTTTTCTCTTTCTTTCTTTCTTTTTTTTTTTGCCACCCAACGCAGCTTGCAGGATCTTGGTTCATGAGCCGGGGGGTCAGGCCTGAGCTCTTCAGGTGGAAGCCCCAGGTCCAAACCACTAACAGAGAACCTCAGACCCTAAGAAATATTCATCAGAGTGAGGTCGCCCAAAGGTCCTCATCTCAGCACCAAGACCCAGCTCTACCCAACAGCTTACAAACTCCAGTGCTGGAAGCCTCAGGCCAAACAACCAGTAAGACAGGATTGAGAAAATACAAGAAATGTTTAACAAAGACCTAAAAGAACTAAAAAACAAAAAAACAGAGATGAACAAAACAATAAATGAAATGAAAAATACACTAGAAGGAATCAATAACAGAATAACTAAGGCAGAATAACTAGTAAGTGAGCTGGAAGACAGAGTGGTGGAAATAACTCCTGAGGACCAGAATAAAAAAAAGAATGAAAAGAATTGAAGACATTCTCAGAGACCTCTAGGACAACTAAACACACCAACATTTGAATTATAGGGGTCCCAGAAGAAGAAGAGAAAAAGGAAGGGTCTGAGAGAATATTTGAAAAGATTATAGTGGAAAACTTGTCGAACATGGGAAAGGAAAGAGTCACCCCAGTACAGAAAGTGCAGAGTGTCCCACAGGATAAATTCCAGAAGAAACACACAAAGACATTTATGAATCAAACTAACAAAAATTAAATTTAAAGTAAAAATATGAAAAGCAGCATAAACTTTTAATATTAAAAAAGGTTATCAGCTGATTTTCAGCAGGAACTCTGCAGGCCAGAAGGGAGTGGCAGGATATACTGGAAGTGATGAAAGAGAAAAACCTACAACCAAGATTACTCTACCCAGCAAGGATCTCATTCAGATTTGAGGGAGAAATCAAAAGCTTTACAGGCAACAAGCAAAAGCTAAGAGAATTCAGCACAACCAAACCAGCTTTACAACAAATGTTAAAGGAACTTCTCTAGGCGGGAAACACAAGAGAAGAAAGAGACCCACAAAAACAAACCCAAAACAATTAAGAAAATGGTAATAGGAACATACATATAAATAATAACCTTGAACATATGTGGATTAAATGTTCCAACTAAAAGACACAGACTCACTGAAAGGATACAAAAATAAGAACCATATATATGCTGTCTACAAAAGACCCACTTCAGACCTAGGGACACATACAGACTGAAAGTTAAGGGATGAAGAAGATATTCCATGCAAAAGGAAATCAAAAGAAAGCTGGAGTAGCAATACTAGTATCAGATAAAATAGACTTTAAAATAAAGACTGTTACAAGAGATAAGGAAGGACACTACACAATGATCAAGGGATCAATCCAAAAAGAAGATATAACAATTAAAAATATTTATACACTCAACATAGGAGTACCTCAATACATAAGGAAAATGCTAACAACCATGAAAGGGGAAATCAATAGTAACACAGTAATAGCAGGGGACTTTAACAACCCACTTACACCAATGGGCAGATCATCCAAACAGAAAATAAATAAGGAAACACAAGCTTTAAATGACACAATAGGCCAGATAGATTTAATTGACATTTATAGGACATTCCACCCAAAAGTGGGAGAATACATTTTCTTCTAAAGTGCACATGGAACATTCTCCAGGATAGATCACATATTTGGTTACAAATCAAGCCTCAGAAAATTTAAGAAAATTGAAATTGTAACAAGCATCTTTTCTGATCATAATGCTATGATATTAGAAATCAATTACAGAAGAAAAACTGTAAAAAACACAAATACATGGAGGCTGAACAGTGTGCTACTAAATAACCAAGAGATCACTGAAGAAATCAAAGGAGAAATTAAAAAATACATAGAAATAAATGACAACAAAAACACAATGACCCAAAACTTATGGGATGCAGCAAAAGCAGTTCTAAGAGGGAAGTTCATAGCAATTCAATCTCACCTCAAGAAACAAGAAAAATCTCAAATAAAAACTCTAACCTTATAACTAAAGCAACTAGAGAAAGAAGGTCAAAGAAAACTCAAAGTCAATAGAAGGAAAGAAGTCATAAAGACCAGAGCAGAAATAAATGAAATAGAAATGAAGAAAACAATAGTAAATATCAATAAAATCTGGGTCTTTGATAGGATAAACAAAATTAATAAACCTTTAGCTGGACTCATCAAGAAAAAAAGGGAAAGGATGCAAATCAATAAAATTAGAAATGATAAAGAGGAAATCACAACTGATACCACAGAAATACAAAGGATTATAAGAGACTACTACAAACAACTATATGCCAATAAAATGGATAACCACAAAGAAATGGAAAAATTCTTGGAAAGGTACAATTTTTCAAGACTGAACCAGGAAGAATTAGCAAACATAAACAGATCTATCACATGTAATGAAATTGAAACTGTAATTAAAAATCTTCCAACAAACAAAAGTCCAAGACCAGATGGCTTAGCAGGCAAATTCTAGCAAACATTTAGAGGAGACCTAAGACCTATCCTTCTCAAACTCTTTCCAAAAACTGCAGAGGGAGGAATACTCCCAAATTCGTTCTACGAGGCCACCATCACCCTGATACCAAAACCAGGCAAAGATATCACAAAAGAAAATTACGGATTAATATCACTGATGAACAAAAAGAAAATTACAGACTAATATCACTGATGAACATAGTTGCCAAAATCCTTAACAAAATACTAGCAAACAGAATCCAACAGCACATGAAAAGGATCATACACCACGACCAACTGGGATTTGTGCCAGGAATGCAAGGATTCTTCAATATACACAAATAAATCAATGTGATACATCATAATAACAAATTAATGAACAAAAAACATATGATCATCTCAATAGATGCAGAAAAAGCTTTTGACAAAACACAAAACCCATTTATGATAAAAACTCTCCAGAAAATGGACATAGAGGCAAACTACCTCAACCCAATAAAGGCCATACATGACAAACCCACAGCAAACATCATTCTCAATAGTGAAAAACTGAAAGCATTTCCACTAAGATCAAGAAAAAGACAAGGATGTTCACTCTCGCCACTCTTACTCAACATAGATTTGGAAGTCCTAGCCACAACAATCAGACAAGAAAAAGAAATAAAAGGAATACAAATTGGAAAATAAGAAGTAAAACTGTCACTGTTTGCAGGTGACTTGATACTATACATAGAAAATCCTAAATATGCCACCAGAAAACTACTAGAACTAATCAATGAATTTGGTAAGGTTGCAGTATACAAAATTAATGCACAGAAATCTCTTGGATTCCTATACACTAACAATGAAAAATCAGAAAGAGAATTTAAGGAAACAATCCCATTTACCACTGCAACAAAAAGAATAAAATACCGGGCTTCCCTGGTGGCGCAGCGGTTGAGAGTCCGCCTGCCGATGCAGGGGACACGGGTTCATGCCCCAGTCCAGGAAGATCCCATGTGCCGCAGAGCGGCTGAGCCCATGAGCCATGGCCGCTGAGCCTATGCATCCGGAGCCTGTGCTCGCGACAGGAGAGGCCACAGCAGTGAGAGACCCACGTACTGCAAAAAAATTAAAAAAATAAAAAGTAATTTAAAAAAAAAAGAATAAAGTACCTAGGAATAAGTCTACCTAAAGAGGCAAAAGACTTGCACTCAGAAAACTATAAAATGCTGATGAAAGAAATCAAAGATGACATAAACAGTAGAGAACTATACCATGTTCTTGGATTCAAAGAATCAATGATGATACCACCCAAAATATATAGTGAAAATGACTATACTACCCAAAGCAATCTACAGATTCAATGCAATCCCTATCAAACTACCAATGACATTCTTCACAGAATTAGAACTAAAAATTTTACAGTTTGTATGGAAACACAAAAGACCCCTA
Organism: Phocoena phocoena; assembly: GCF_963924675.1. Taxonomy (NCBI): domain Eukaryota; kingdom Metazoa; phylum Chordata; class Mammalia; order Artiodactyla; family Phocoenidae; genus Phocoena; species Phocoena phocoena. The sequence goes on from NC_089221.1 coordinate 25,295,566, forward strand.
ATAGCCAAAGCAATCTTGAGAAAGAAAAACAGAGCTGGAGGAATCAGGCTCCCTGACTTCAGACTATACTACAAACCTACAGGAATCAAGACAGTATGGCACTGGCACAAAAACAGAAATATAGATCAATGGTACAGGACAGAAAGCCCAGAGATAAACCCACACATATATGTCACCTAATTTATGACAAAGGAGGTAAGAACATACAATGGAGAAAAGACACCCTTTTCAATAAGTGGTGCTGGGAAAACTGGACAACTATATGTAGAAGGATGAAATTAGAACACTACCTAAAACCATACACAAAAATAAACTCAAATTGGATTAAAGACCTAAATGTAAGACCAGACACTATAAAACTCTTAGAGGAAAACATAGGAAAACCACTCTTTGACATAAACCACAGCAAGATCTTTCTTGACCCACCTCCTAGAGTAATGAAAGTAAAAACAAAAATAAACAAATGGGACCTAATGAAACTTAAAAGCTTTTGCACAGCAAAGGAAACGATAAACAAGATGAAAAGACAACCCTCAGAATGGGAGAAAATATTTACAAATGAAGCAACGGACAAAGGATTAATCTCCAAAATATACAAACAGCCCATGGAGCTCAATATCAAAAAAACAAACAAACCAATCCAAAAATGGACAGAAGACCTAAATAGACATTCCACCAAAGAAGACATACAGATGGCCAAGAGGCACATGAAAAGATGCTCAACATCACTAATTATCAGGGAAATGCAAATCAAAACTACAATGAGGTATCACCTCACACCGGTCAGAATGGCCATCATCAGAAAATCTACAAATGATAAATTCGGGAGATGGTGTGGAGAAAAGGGAACCCTCTTGCACTGTTGGTGGGAATGTAAATTGATACAGCCACTATGGAAAACAGTATGAAGGTTCCATAAAAATCTAAAAATAGAACTACCATATGACCTAGCAATCCCACTACTGGGCATATACCCTGAGAAAACCATAATTCCAAAGGACACATGTACCCCATTGTTCATTGTAGCACTGTTTACTATAGCCAGGACATGGAAGCAACCTAAACGTCCAACAACAGATGAATGGATAAAGAAGATGTATATATATATACAATGGAATAGTACTCAGCCATAAAATGGAAGAAAACTGGGTCATTTGTAGAAATGTGGATGGGCCTAGAGTCTGTCATACAGAGTGAAGTAAACCAGAAAGAGAAAACAAATATAATAACGCATATATGTGGAATCTTGAAAAATGGTACAGATAAACCTATTTGTAGGGCAGGAATAGAGACACAGACATAGAGAATGGACATGTGGACACAGGGTAGGAAGGGGAGAGTGGGTTGAATTGGGAGATTAGGTTTGACATAAATACACTACCATGTGTAAAACAGATAGCTAGTGGGAACCTGCTGTATAGCACAGGGAGCTCAGCTCGGTGCTCACCTAGATGGGTGGGATGCGGGAGGTGGGAGGTTTGTCCAAGAGGGAGGGGATATAGGTATACATATAGCGGATTCACTTCATTGTACAGCAGAAACTAACACAACATTGCAAAGCAATTATAGTCCAATAAAAAGAAAAGAAGGAAATTTTGCCATTTCCTATAACATATAGGAATTTGGAGGACATTATGCTAAGTGAACAAGACAAACACAAAAGAACAAATGCTGCATGATCCCACTTATAGTAGAAATCTAAAATAGTCAAGCTTATAGAAATAGACAGCTGAAGAATGGTTACCAGGGACTCAGAGAAGGGGGAATCAAGGAGATGTTGGGTACACAGTTTCAGTTATATAGGATGAGTAAGTCCTAGAGATCTAATGTACAGCATAGAGCATATAATTAACAATACTGTATACTTAAAATTGGTTAAGAGGGTAGATCTTATGTTAAATGTTCTTACCACAAATAAAAGAGGGAGAGAGGGAATTTTTAAAGGGGATGGTTAAGTTTATACATTATTTATGGTGAGAGTTTCATGAGTGTATACTTATCTTCAAATTCATCAAGATGTATACATTAAATATGTACAATTTTTTTATATGTCAGTAATGCCTCAGTAAAGAAAAGACAAGATGTACTCTTGCCCCCTGCAGATATATCCATACACATACCTATGCTTGCTTGTTGAGCACCAAGCTGAGAGCTGATATTGACCCAGGAAGATTAAACTTTAGTGCAGAATGCCAAGTAATTAGATAAGTGACATTAGATCATCATTTATAGTCCTGTGCAGTCATGAATGACAATATCAGCTCAAACAAGGGTAAAAGAATGAAAGCCAGTGGTTTATAGAAGCCCCTGGAAAGCAGAGCACCTGCAAAAGTTAACAAACACCAGGCCAGAACATATTGCCGGCTTTTTTCAGCAGCCGTTGGTACAAATAAGACAATTCCTGAGGCAAGTCAATGAATTCACTGTAAATGTTATTTTCCCACATGTGCCCTTTCAGGGGTGAAAATTACAGTAACACCTGTCCTTATCAGAACAGAGTAAACATGTCCTATTACAGAGAATCTGCTGTCATTTAGCAATGGCTTAAACTGTTCGTTATTATTCAAGTAACAAGAATGACTTGCAAATTCATTGTTGAGGGTCTATTATTTTCCCCTATTTTTATTTTCAATAAATGTTTTAAATAATTAATATGTATACATCTTTTTCATATGTTTTATTTTTTTAACATCTTTATTGGAGTATAACTGCTTTACAATGTGTGTTAGTTTCTGCCGTATAACAAAGTCAATCAGCTATACATATACATATATCCCTGTATCTCCTCCCTCTTGCGTCTCCCTCCCACTCTCCCTATCCCACCCCTCTAGGTGGTCACAAAGCACCAAGCTGATCTCCCTGTGTTATGCGGCTGCTTCCCACTAGCTGTTTTACATTTGGTAGTGTATATATGTCAGTGCCACTCTCTCACTTCGTCCCAGCTTACCCTTCCCCCTCCCCGTGTCCTCAAGTCCATTCTCTACGTCTGTGTTTTTAGGCCTGTCCTGCCCCTAGGTTCCTCAGAACCATTTTTTTTTTTTAGATTACATATATATGTTAGCATATGGTATTCGTTTTCCTTTTTCTGACTTACTTCACTCTGTATGACAGACTCTAGGTCCATCCACCTCACTACAAAACAACTCAATTTCGTTTCTTTTTATGGCTGAGTAATATTCCACTGTATATATGTGCCACGTCTTCTTTATCCATTCATCTCTTGATGGACATCTGATTTTTTAAAAAGGAACTCTTGAAACACTGAAATCTGGACAGTTTGTTTTCTTTAACTTGTCTTTGCTTCATATTTAAATGAGAAATGTCTATATACTTATTACCTAATCAAATTAATTTTTTTAAGTTTTTTAAAAGAACATTTTAATGGATTTTTCTATTTTAAAATAATTTTATAACAACGTTTTCTCAAATTCAAAACACAATTTGGGAAACAATGCTTTCAAGCACATGCAGAAAACACTTTAACGTTTCCATTTAGTATTGTTAATTTCAAATAATCAGTAAAATTAAAATTCAGATAAACTAGATATATATCATATGTATAAAATTAGTTATAGAATTTGTTTATTTAGAAAATGCAATACAGTTAATTTATAAAATGATTTATGGCATTATTATATAAAATTATATTGGCTATTATATAAACTATTATTGGTCAAAAATATGTGCTTGTTTTTACACACAAATAATGCCACTTAAGCCTCACATATGAGATAAAGAAAACTGTGGAAATGATTTTATATAATATGGTTTGTCATTGCTGTGTAACAAACCACTCCAAAACATAGTGGCTTAAAAAGCAAAGATTCATTATTTCCCATGAGACTATAGGTCAGCTGGATGGTTCTGTTTATCTGCTCTGGGTGAGGCTGATCTCATCTGGGTTTGCTCATGCATCTGCAATCAGCCAGCAGGTCGGATGGGGGCGGGCTGGTCTAGCCTGGCCTCACATGGGTGATTCAATGGCTTTGTTTCATGTGTTCTCCCCTCCTCCACTGGTCTTGGTCAGACTCATTTTCATGTAAAGGGAGGAGTCCAAGACAGTGAGAAAAAGCACTGTTTCAAGGTGTAGTCTCAGACATTGGTGCACCATTTCTGCTACAGTGTTCTAATGGCCAAAGTAAGTTACAGGTCAGTTGAGAGTGGGAAAATAAACTGCACTTCTTGACAGAGGAAGCTATAACGTCACATTGCAAGGACCATATATAGGTTAAGGGGAAAAATTGGGGCCACTTTTGCCATTAGTGTATCACAATGTCTAAATTTCAAATAAGGAAACTGCAAGAAATTTAGAAATTTGAAAAATGTCAGTATAAAAAGTTTTAACAACATCTCATTCAAAATCTAGAAATATTTTTGTATTTCCATATCTGTAAGGTTGCTCAATATGTCCTCAAAAAAACTTTAAACAAAACGTAGCAGCAATTGCCAAAACAGGATAAGATCTCATATTAAATTATTGTTAGCACTACAACCTGAGATGAGAAATTTTTTTTTAAAAAGGCTTCATTGGAATACTTATCATATAGGTTTCTAAGAAGTGGAAAGTTTATACAACACAAGATTTCAGTACAATCTTAGCATCAGCAGTGTCCTACTGCTAGAATACAATTACAATAATTTTTACTTCATTAATCTTCAAAACCTAATTATTTTCACAAAACATCCTAGCAGTTTCAACCTACTTCTCACAAATATTTATATCTTAAAGTTGTTTTGTTGTTTTCCCTTGCAACTTCGTTACTCCCATAAAACACAAATTAATTGAAAAAAGTGTGAAATAAATTGAATAAGCCTAATTGGCTCTAATCAAGTAAAAACAAATTATATCTTAAAGTAAAAATCTAGCTACTTATGTGGTCAAAATCCACAAGATGTGATTGTTTCTACTACTTGATTGAAAATTAAACATCCTGTAGAAAACCCAGGTATATAATACTAGAAGTATTAGTGATCAATCCTGGGGAAAAGGTAAGCTGTAGGACACAGAACTTAATTTTGCTGAGGTATGGAATTAACACAAATTTTCCAGAAGGTATACAGTTTATTGTCACAAAATACATTGGTAAACTATTGCTACATAACAAGGGATACAAACATTTAGTTACTTAAAACAACTATATATTTGGCTCACAATTCCATGGTATGGGAATTTAAGCTCAGCAGGGATGTTCTGCTCCAGAGTGGGATCTCAGGTACATCTGTGGTTAGCCTGTGAGTTGTCTTTTGCTATGCTAGCTGGGGTCTCTCAGACATACTTGGAAACTCAGCTGGGACATCTGGTTAACTGTACTCTGATCTATGTTGTCTTTCTTCCTCTAATCCCCTAGTTTGGGTTTATTTAGCTGAGAGCCAGGGGTTCAAAAAAATCAAGTGGAAGAGTGTATAGCCTCACAAGACCTGGGCTTGGAACTGAGACCCATCACTACCAGCTCACCGCACTGGCCGAAATCAGTCACAAAGCCAGGACAGATTAAGGGGGTAGAAAAGTAGAATCCACTTGAAAGGAGGTATGAAGTCACATTACAAATGCATTGATGTATACAGAGGAATGCTTGTGGCCAGTCTTCCAAATGATCTTCTAACAAAATTATAGTTCACAGGTTTTTGGTTGTTATAATGGAGGATCGGGGGTGAGAGAGTGATATAATGGTTTCTAGTCGTATAGAAGCCAGTCGCTTCTAAACACCTTACAATACACAGGGTGGTTGCCCCACACAAAGAGTCATGGAGCCCAAACTATCAATAGTTCAGAGGTTGAGAAACCCTGGTATGGGGAGCGTGACTAAATTCTTCTCTTCTGGATGGATGATAGATTCTACAATATAGCCTAAAAGTGAATTACTTTATTTTTGGTATTCATAGAAATTGAATAGCATATATTTACAGTATTAACTTTGTTTCCATTGATTTAATTATACTGCCACTACATTACAGAGCTATTTTTATCACATATTCCTCTCCAGATTTTTGTCATAGGCAGGCATATTTTGATAAAGTGACAATCAGTTTACCTTGCAGCTTTCTTTGCTTAGAATCACATCAAGAAAATGTTTCTAGGTTGTTATATATTGTTCAAAATTAAAATAGTCCCTAATAATATATATAATGCTTTATCAATTGGTCATTGTCTAATTTATTTAAATTGTTTCTGGATATTTAATTAACTGTCTTGTCATTCTAAATAATAATAAGGTTACACATAAATAAACTTGTATATACAAATAATGGTTTTAAAATTTATTTTTGTTTAAGATAAATTATTATATGTAGGATTGTAGGTTAAAGCATAAATACATTTTTATGATGCTTTAGAACATTGTCAATTTGACTTCCATTGAGTTAAAGACCTCATCTCCACCAATATGTGTGTATATATTTTATTCCAAGATTTACAACATTGAATATTATATTTTTAATTTTCCCTAATCTGTAAAGCAAAATCTATCATGCAGTTGCTTAATTTACAAGTGTTTAACCTCTAGTGAATTTAAATATATTTTCTTATAACCCTTTATAGCTAAGGGAGCTTGGCAAATTAGTTACCCTTGATGAGCCCATCAAATATAGATACAAATAATACATACTTCACAGTAAGTCAGAAAGTACATGAATAGCACTTAGCCTATGCCTAAAAAATAGTGTTCAGTAATGTTGACTATTACTTTTTAAATGCCTCATATTTTAAAATAATTTTCTCTTGTGTAATTTTTTCTTGATCTTTGTCCATTTGTCTATAGAAGATATAATGCACTTTTAGCAATCTGTATAATTCAATCATTTAAAACATTAACCCATTTTTTTCATAATTACTCAAAATATTACCCATCTTTTCATATTCCTTTCTATATGTGGAATCTCTTGAAAGTGTAATCACATTTTTTCCATCAATGAATGGTAAACTTACACAAAGCAGGTGTCACAGGATCAAGTACACCACTATGATGAAATGGTAATATAAACAATGCTTATATTTCAAAATGGAATCTCCAGAATTTCATCTTAGTGTATGGTCTCCTGTTCACTATTTCTATTAATAGCATAGATGCCATACAATTCAACTTTGTGCTTGACATGAAACTAGGAAGTTAGATATAATTTAGACATCAAGTCTTGGGCACAAAATGATCCTGACAAGTTGGAATGATATGTCAAATAAAATTCAATTCAACAAAGATTTATCGAATGCCAGTAATGCGCAAGCTATGTGCTCAGTATGGAAAGCTATTTGTACTAGACTCTAAATAAACCACTTACACATCATGAAACAAGACTAATACTCATGTCTATATAACTATCCAAAATAAATTAACTAAAGTAATATACTCTGATGCTATATTATAGAAACTTTCTTTATCCAGGACATCATAATCTATAGTCCCATTCTCCATATCAGGGTTTCTCAACCTTTGCACTACTGGCATGTCAGCTGGATAATTCCTTGTTTTGAGTGCCTTCACTGTGAATTATAGGATTTTAGCTGCATCCGCTTCTCTAGATGCCAGTACCAACCCACCCCCCACCATGTGACAAGCAAAATTCTCTCCAGACATTGCCAGATGTCCCCTGAAGAGTGAAATCACCCTGGTTGACAACCACAAGTCTTACATGTAAGCACATCAGACTACTTCCCTACCACTCTTAAAAACTGACATTAACAAATAGGTGAGGAAAGAACCAAAATGGCAGAGGACTTCATACACATGTTAAAAGAAGAATGCTTCTCTGTTGTTTCCTTAACGAGCTTGTCTAGACAAGAAAAGCCTCCAGGGCCACTCAATGACAGCTTGAAATTTTAAAAAACTTTTTATAGGAAAGCACCATCACAAAGTAGTTAATGTACAGCCATCTTCTCTGTTCCTGCTAAATGTCAGGCACTGGGCATACAAGTCTGTACATAGCAGCCTCTGTGCTCAAGGGGTCTAGATGTCAATGGAGAAAATAGCCATTAAAAAATTACTTTTAAATAAATATCTCATTCACTTCAATTGTGCAAGGTGCTCTTTAAGAGAAGTAGCCTGTATGATGGGATTATTTAATAGAAGACTTTAGCCTAAACTGTGGGTTTAGGAGAGGATTTCTAGAGAGAAAACAATGTTCAAGTTGAGACTTGAAAGAGCAGTTACGTTTGGAACTTCCCTGGCAGTCCAGTGGTTAGGCCTCTGTGCTTCCACTGCAGGGGGCGCAGGTTGATCCCTGGTTGGGGAACTAAGGTTCCACACGCCAAGCGCAACACGGCCAAAAAAAAAAAAAAGAGTAGTTAAGTTTGAAGTAGCTGTGAAGTATGACAGTCCCAAGATGGAGGAGAGTGTGTGGGACTTGAGGACCTCAGAAAAACCCAAGTAGCTCAAATAAAATGAGAGAGGTAAAGAGGAGGGCAAGATGAACTGGAGATCATGCTGGAAATTTTGAGAGCATGTTGTGATTTGAGATTATAAAACAATTAAAAGTTATTAAAGGTTTTTAAAGAGATGAGGCATGATCATATTTTCTGCTTTGAACAGACTGTCTTTTGTGAAGCCCTAGAGGGTAACTAAGAACTATGGATGGAAAATACAAAGGAACCAATTTCCACCTCTCTTCTAAATCCCACTTTTTTTTTTTTTAATTTATTTTTGGCTGCGTTGGGTCTTCATTGCTGCACGCAGGCTTTCTCTAGTTGCGGCGAGTGGGGGCTACTTTTTGTTTGGTGCACAGGCTTCTCATTGTGGTGGCTTCTCTTGCTGTGAAGCATGGGCTGTAGGCGCGCGGGCTTCAGTAGTTGTGGCACACGTGGTTAGTTGCTCCGTGGCAGGTGGGATCTTCCCGGACCAGGGATTGAACCCGTGTCCCCTGCATTGGCAGGAGTATTCTTAACCACTGAGCCACAGTGGTTAGGACTTAGGACTTTTAGGGAAGTCTTAAATCCCGCTCTGCTGTAATCCCTGTATTTGCTTGACTGATCAATATACTGGAACCAAAATTCCCGTATGCCGCACTTATTGATTATGTAAGTGGTTTTGAAAATGGTCTATGTTTTAAGAAAACTTCTGTTCTCAACAAAAATGTTTGCTCTGATTCTAAAACGTTTGGTCATTTTTTCCTATCTAAAAATTAAACACCATATAAGAAGTTGTAAACTCAACACTGACCTCTTTTAGTAGTGTTGAATTCATCATTCAGTACTTAAAAATTTCTTTCTTTTCTTAAAGTATTCTTATACACACATCAAAGGGGACTTTGGTTTTGAGTATATGGAATTGTATTTGTATATAATTGGCATCTGATTATGTTTTTGTCAATACAAATTTGAGAGCAAATAAATAACCACTCAGTAACATTAGTGAATGATGTCCTTGTAATTTTCTCCTTGCTACTATGATTTTAATAGCAAACATTCATATATAAATTTATATATAATTATATGTGTATATATATATGTGCATGTGCATATCATATACATAAGATAAATTTCACATACTTCATATGAAATATATGTATTATATATTTCTTGTATTTCTACATAAAAGTAACTTTATTAACTCATTTTTTCAGACAAGGTAATATGCCCACATCTTCTCTTTGAGCAAAAATTCCTAAATTTTTTTTTATTTAGAATATAAAACCAAATGCAGCCAGTTTAAAAAGAAATAAATATTACAATAAATGTCCCTGGTTGAGTTCACTCAACTTTAAATCTAATCATAATTCACCTTTGCACAACAGTAGTATCAGAGTTCCCAAGCTTCATCTCAATCACAATTCCTGATTAAAATGATCACAATTTGCCTTCAGTGAAAAGTTTCAATGACTCATTATAATCTATTATCGAAACAAAAATACAGATGCCTTATCTAATTAGAATCATATATCCAAAAAGCAAACTATTCATTTACTTTTGAATTTTGTCGTCCTGTTGTGGAGAAATCTGGGACTTTGGCATCAAAGACATGAGAGTTTAAATTCCCCAGTCTCATGACTTATGACTCATGAAACAATGAACAAAAGATCCTTGGTATCTCACTTTTAAAATGGTATTGTCTTACTGTATAGCATTCTCATGAGGGAGGGAACGTTAGCAAAGTGTGCTTATTAGACAATCAAAATTAGTTTTGTCCCTTTTATAGAGGAAAATTTTATTTGTATTTTGGCTAGCCAAATTATTAACAGTCGACATTAATCGCTAGCTAGCCAAATGTATCTTGTCATTTATAGAATAAAATGAAAGAAGGTGGAAATGTTTCATTCTGAAAACTAACCAATAGGCACCAACAATTTCATTATGATCCAGCTCACCTCAATCTTTCATTTCCATTAATCCAGGAACAAAATACTACAGTAACATGATAGATAAGTAGAGGCAGATTGAAGTAATACTTCGCTATGAAGTAATATAGAGTATTTCTGAGCTCATATCCTGTTTTGAGATTAGTGCCCCATCCAACCAGGAACATCTAGACACCTGCATTGTCACTCAGGTAACTCTCACCCAATTCTCCAAGTCTAGCCAATAATCAAACCCCATTGGTTTTCTCATATGTATCGTTCTGAATCTGTTTTCTGTTCATCGAATCTAACATGACTGAATGTCCAAATTCCTAAGGTTGCTTTCAGTCTCTTCTCTGCTCCCTCCCACTGATATTCCACATTGCAGCCAGAGGAATGTTTTCAGAAAGTAAGCCTAATGATGACATTTGTCTTGCTCAAAATTGTTCAGGAGCCCCTTCACCAGGCACCCAAGTTCTTTCATGATCTCAACGCTACCTCTTTCTTTGGCCTCACCTTCTATCTCATAATTGTTGAAATGCATACTCCTGCAATTCTTAACAAAGATAAGGCACTCACCACATGATTTCACAGCACTGCACCTATTGTTTTCTGCATCCAGGATGTCCTAGCTTGTTTGTCTGATTGATCTTCAGTATGCTATTCATGTGCCAGCATCTCTCTAAAACTTTTTTTGATCTGCACTCTCATAGATTAATTCCTTATTACTCTAAATTATTTCCTTTTTTAGAACATATATTTTTGTATTAGTTTGTTTACATGTCTAAAATTTAGTCTCTCGAGGGAAGGAACATTATCCTATTCAGAGCAGGACATTTAGATATAGCTGTATTTAATGTGGGAGTCATGTGGAGAGTCATTTCGATAGTCAGGCATCGAAATGTCTCTGTCAAAGTGCAATATATTTGACTTTCATGACTCTTCTTCCCTTGTTATATAGGATTTTTACATTCCATTTTAAAAAATATTACATTCCTATAATATTTTAAATAAAGCAAAACTCGTAAGGAAATAAACATATAAAGAAATAATTTTAAGTCCATTAGAACTGAGATCATATTCCTCCCAATGACACGACCTTGTATCCTTCAGGGCTCTGTTCAAATGACCATCTTAGTTAAGGCTTCCTTGCCCACCCTGTTATAGGATGCAATGCACACAAAAGTTGCACTCCATCTCCTCCTTCCCTGCCTTGATATTTTCTGAGGTACTCATCAATGTCTGCTATAATCATGTGTGTGTGTGTGTGTGTGTGTGTGTGTGTGTGTTTATATTTATATATATATATACACACACACACACACACACACACATATATACGTTTAGTTTTTCTTTTTGGCCCTCTTCACACTAGAATGTAAACCTCATGAGGAAGGAATTTTTGTTCTGTTTTGTTTTGTTTTTGTGGTACGCGGGCCTCTCACTGTTGTGGCCTCTCCCGTTGCAGAGCACAGGCTCCAGACACGCAGGCTCAGCAGCCATGGCCCACGGGCCCAGCCACTCCGTGGCATGTGGGATCTTCCCGGACCGGGAAACGAACCTGTGTCCCCTGCATCGGCAGGCAGATCCTCAACCACTGCGCCACCAGGGAAGCCCTGTATATTTTTTTCACATAAATATTTGTTGGCTGAATAAATGAATGTCTTAGTTTTGTTTACCCCAACAAGAACCAGAGATCTGATTCAAATACAAGTAGGGTATTTGAGAATCTGATCCCAGGAAACATGGGTAGTGGAGCAGTTAAGGGGGATAGAAAAAGGACAGTCTTCAAAGTGTTGTGTGTTGTCAAGTCAGTTACCTACCACCGTGCATAACAGACGTTTCACCTTGAGGGAAACATGTACATCAGAATTACAACACCCAGTAAGTGAGAAAGCTGAGGCATTGATACCTCAATTACAGGAGGTGATGACCACCCCCCATCAGTCACTAGTTGACAACTGCTTCTAGGGATCACTATTTCTCTTGCATTCCTAGTCTGCTGCATGGAAGCAAAGAAGGTTTTGGCTACCAGAGAAATCCTCACACCAAGAAAAGCAGGTCCTGGCAGTTAGAAATCAAGCAAGTGTTTACTGCAAAGAAAAAGCCCAAAGGATCTGGGCCAGGTACCAACAGCATCCACTAAAGATTTATAAAAAAGTGTCAGGATATATTATATATAATGGATATAGTGTTATACACACACACACAAACATATATACACATATATAAAATATATTGTACACATCAGAGTTTTCCATATCTTTACATAGAAAATGAGGCCGATTACTCTAAAGATAAAAATAAGGTATCAATGAATTCAGAATTTCAGTTAAACTATCTGCTTTAATAAATTTTCTATTTATGTTAAACTTTGCCTCTTCTCATTTGGTTTCAATTATACAAAAAAAAGGTGCACTAAATTGATTGGATTGTATATCAATCTGACCCTGAAGATGCTGAAGAAATTTAGGCTATGCAAATGTTCTCAATATTCGTAAAGTTTAGGACAGATGATTTAATGAGTTATCACTTTATGAACTGATTCAAAAGCTCCAGGCCAAGAAGATAATTTCCACAGGAAGAAGTTAATGAAGCAAAATAGGTAATTGCTCTAATGAAACAGGAAAAAGAAGGCCTCTTAACTTCCTGATATGTTGGAACACACAATGACACGCAACATTATTTAATTAACACTTGCTTTGGATTGAGACAAAAACTGATCATTAGACTTAATATAATAAATTTATAATATTTAAATCTTAAATTCCCAATATATCATAATTTGGCTATGGAATTAGGTGATGTTAACCTTTAACCATAAAGATATGTTGATTAAGCTATTATTAAATCAACAGTGAACACTAGGAATATATTACTGAATTTAAGAAATGAATTATTTTTAAGCACTATGAAAGCATTTACTAGAAAGCCTACAAGGCAGCCCTTTTTATACCTAGGTTATTCACAGTCAAAAGTGCTTAATTTTCTTTTCAACATATAGATGGATAACTTATTCTTGAGTGTTTTTATAGCAGCAACAATCCAGGATGGCAATTTTCTTGTATCATTCTGAGTACTTAATTTTATTAATCTGAATTTCTTGTAAAATAGTCCATAATTACAACATTACATTTATAATCAATGATCAATTTACAAATCAATTACAAACACACTAGTGCACAGAATTTACAAACACTATGTTCATACTTATTTTCAAATATGTATTAAGTTACATACATTAATTCACATTCTTTGTTCTTATATAACAAAACACACTTTAGAGTCACTAAAATTTTTTTAATTTTCAGGAGGTTACACATCATCCTTTTTCTTTTTTGTTTAGAGAATGCATTCTCATCACTAATATGACCACTATATTTTTCATTTATTGAATCTTACTTCAAGCAAAATAGATATATTTGTATATATAAGAATTCATATTATAAATGAATATATAAGTTTATAATGCCTGGGATAAAACAATTTCTGCTTACTGACAACACATTATAAATAATGCAGAAGAAGAATCAATCACACTAAACTACAGAGCATAAACAAATAGTCCATGTACATTGATTCAGAGATATTATAAAATACATAGGAAAAAATCAACAAGGGCAAAGTATTTTCTTTGAAGAAACTAATAAAATTAATAGGTACTTCACAAGCCTGATCAAGAAAGAATATACTTTTCACAAATTAAAAATAAAATAAGTAACATGAATAATTTAAGCCAATAACTGTGAAAAATACTATCAAAAATAACTACCACAATGCTCCTAAGAAACAATTAAAATTCTGTACTGTCAAACTTTTACTCTCCTCTTTTATATCAGATTTCTGTATTCTTTGAATCCACTAATTCCAATGTGAGCATCCTTTACAAGTCTGGTTTTCTTGTGTTGTTTATGAATGAGCCAAGTGTTGAGAAGAACAGAAAATAGTTTCTAATTTTATGTGGTCTGTATCTAACAGAAAAATATTTTTCCTTTGATTATAGGCCCAGAGGAAACAATAAAATAAGTCTCTTTAAGAGATTAGTATTATCACTTTCCTATCATCTTCCAATTTAAAAGGAGAGAATGTCTTAAGTGAAAATGAATGAATGAATGAAAAAATAAATGATTCAATACATCACAGATAGTAATAAAGTATAGTAACCAAAACCCTCCTGGAGATTATTCACTAAATTTCAGATAAAATTTGAATAATTCTGATTAAATGCTGCCTGACTGCAGTGCATTATTCCGCTCCCAAAAGCAAAGTACACAGCATAGATAAATTGAGTAAATGATGATATTCAAAATGTGTGTACAATTTTTTAAAGAGTCTCTATGGGATAGCAGAGAAACTTTGCAGAGGAGGTAACCAACCCCTAAATCTGAGAAAGAGGAGACAGGAGGACAGGAAGCTGAGACACGAGCAGGTAAAAGTACCAAGTTGTTGGTGATGATGAAGAGGCTGTGTGGAGGCAGGCAACTTCCTGGCAGCTGAAGAAAGGGTCATAGTGAGGATGCCATGCAGAGGTGAGGCTGACCCAATATCTAAGAAGGTGGCAGTGAGGTGGCAACTAAGCAGAGGTGATGGAGTGTCAAGAGTGAAACTGGTGGAAAAGGGACTGAGCAAAGCAAAAAAACTTTAGGGTAGTAAAAAATTCCTTGCATGTCAGAAAACAACTTACAAACAAGGCATGTTGGCATACTGGAAAAAAAGTGCAGAGGTATTGCATTTGAATTGAAAATATTGGTGTAAATAACTTGATTTAAGGTTTTAGTTATAAATAAATATATAGGTAAATAAATATATATATAATACATATGTATATAATATGTGTGTGCAGGCATATTTGTATACATATATTTCATAAATCTCTCTCTGCTGAGAGGATCTAGAAACAGTGACACCTCACTAGCAGTGAGCACAAGTGCTCAGACCCTTGTTTCTAAATGCTTTTTTTTCATTGAAAGAATATACAGTTTGTGAAAGAAATGGCTTATTCCAGGGCTGAGTGAGGAAAATAAGATGAGCCTGGAAAATCTTTTGCAAGATAAAATAAGTGTGAAAAAATGATGGGGCTATGTCAACATGCAGAAGGGACTCACATGCTAAATCTAGAACAATTTAAGCCTCAAAATAAATAATGATAGTAAACAGAATACAACTCATTGATTAAAACAATTATCCGTGAGTCTATATTGATAAAAACAGAAATAGCTTCACGAGAAGGGAAAACATCTACTTATAGTAAAAAGATAACTAACAGCTGCAGAAGAAATGATCGAAATAAAATTCAGCATTCGGCAAGTATAGTGGTGGTTGATTCACCGAGGAATCATCAATGGATGCTTAGGCTAGTGAAAGTTTGAGGAGAGCAGAATATTAGCATAGATTCAGAGTAGATTCCAATGAAATGCTTACCAATTACAAATTGGAAAATGTCTTTCTGGAGGAAAAAAAAAATTGGAAGACATGAAACTGACCAAGTGATCAAGGTTACCATCACCATTAGCAGGTAAGTCCTCAGCAGGCACCTCCTGATGTGAGGCATCTTAGACTAGCACTGTATCAGTTCTATGGAATTTCTGCAAATAATGAATGGCTTAAGTTTGATTGGAGGAAAAAATCAAATTCAGTTCATTCATAAAAAAGAAACTGTCAGGCTTCCCTGGTGGCGCAGTGGTTGAGGGTCGTGTCCCGGTCTGGGAAGATCCCACATGCCACGGAGTGGCTGGGCCCGTGAGCCATGGCCACTGAGCCTGCACATCCGGAGCCTGTGCTCCGCAATGGGAGAGGCCACAACAGTGAGAGGCCCGCATACCACAATAAAAAAAAAAATTAAAAAAAAAAGAAACTGTCAAGGTCATACAAGAAGAAGGGAACTGGAAACAGTTACACATTAAAGAATGGAATGACATGTCAAATAGATGCCACACATGATCTTGGATTGGACCTAGAACCAGAAAGAAAAAAGAAACATTGTCTACATGGATATAAATAAAAAACAGTTCAAGAAATGTGAATAAGGTCTGTGAATTTAATGGTAGTATTGTATCAAGGTTGATCTCCTGTTGTCCTCAAGGTAGGTTGACCATCTGCCCTACTATGCCCAGGACCAACCAGATTTTACCACAGGAAGTTCAGTATCATAGAAAAACTTTCCCTAGTCACAAAAAGTCACAAAAGTACACTTGCTTTTGAGGATAGGTGCAGAAGTTTGAGGGAAAATTACAAAACCCATACTATAGACAGAATATGATGCTTTTGTATGAAATGAATACAGCATAGATTATCTCCCTTCCATAGTCAAGGTTGCTGCTTTTACCCTGGCCACTGATATTAAAAATTATGATTTGTGAGTCTCAAGTGTAAATTACTCATTGTTACACCACTCTGAATGATGTGACTTAAGTGTGCAAAGTACATAGGTTGTGATCATTACAGTAACAGTTTACCATTAGCAAGATCAAGATGGCAGATGGAAGACCCTGAGCTCAGGTGCTCCTATGAATAAACCAAAACTACAACTATATATAGTACAACTCTCTCTGAAAACAAATAGAAGAATAGTAGAACAGTTCTTCTGCAACTAAGGATATAAAGAAAAAAACACACTGAAATGGATAGGAAGGGAAGAGAAGTGATCAACTCAGGACCCACATCTCTGGCAGGCAACCCAAAAGAAGCGGATATCACAAACTTGGAGATCTTCATTAAGAAGGAGGCGTTCAAGCCCCACATTAGGTACCCTAGTCCTGCAGTCTTAATGGGTTTTGAAAGCCAACAATGCTTACAACCAGGAGAGCGAGAAGGTTGTAGGAAACTGAGACTCCACCCCTAAAGGGTGCGTTCACAAACTTACTAGCTCTGAGTCCCAGCACAGAGGCAGCAGGTTGAAAAGCACCTGGCACTTTAGCTGGCCTGCCAAAACTGTCCAAGCACACCTCCAGCCAGCATTTGGTTTCAGCTCCAAAACCTTTCCAAGTCAGCAGCCACCAGAGTACCCCAGGAGAAGCCCCAGCCTACCTCAGGCTCCAGCTCTAGAACCCTGGCTCTATGCTGACCCCACCAAGGAAGCAGCCACCAGCTTGCCCCAAGAGAAGCAGCAGCCTACGCCACACTCTGGCTCCAACACCATCACCAAGGTGGTAGCCTCTACCATACCCTGGTAGAAGCCCTGGGCCACACTGGAATCCAGCTCTAGCCCCTCTGGCTTCAGCCCACCTCTGTCAAGATGGCAGTCCCCAGTGTACCCTGTGAGAAGCCCTGGCCCCTACTTGTGTTGTCTCCAACTCCCCCACCAAAGCCACCGGGCACATGCAGTCTGCAAGGTTGCTCCTACACAAGGACATACTTCCAAGACTGGCATAGTCTTGAAATAGTTTTGCCTAATTTCACAAAGACAAAGTGAGAAAGTCAAACAAAATAAGAAGACAGAGGAATATGTCCCAAACAAGAAGAACAAGATGAAACTCAGAAAAAATAAAATTAATGAAATGGAGATAAGTAATTTATCTGAAAAATAGTATTCATAAAAATGCTCACCAAACTTGGGGGGAAGAATAGAGGAACAAAGTGAGAACTTCATCAAAGAGTTAGAAAATACATACCAAAAATATAGGGAAAATCAGAGCTAAAGAATACAATGAACGAAATTAAAACTGCACTAGAGGGAATCAACAGAAGATTAGGTGATACAGAAGAATGCATGAGTGAACTAGAAGACAGAATAGTGAAAATTACCCAGTCAAAGCAGCAAAGAGGAAAAAGGAATTTTAAAAACTACAGTTAGTTTAAGGGACCTCTGAGACAACATCAAGTGTACTAATGTTTGCATTATAGGGATCCCAGAATAAGAAGAGGGAAAGAGCAGAAAACATATTTGGTAAAATAATGGTTGAAAACTTTCCTAACCTGGGGAAGGAAACATACCCATGTCCAGGAAAAACAGAGAGTCCCAAACAAGATGAACCCAAAAGAGATCCACCCCAAGACATATTATAATAAAATGGCAAATGTTAGATATAAAGAGAGAATTTTAAAGATAGCAAGAGAAAAACAAAGAATCATGTACAAGGGAACCTCCTATAAGGCTATAGGCTGATTTTTCAGCAGAAACTTTGCAGTCTAGAAGCAAGTGTCATTGATATATTTAAAGTGCTGTAAGGAAAATTTCCACAACGAAGGATACTCTACCCAGCAAGGTTATCATACAGAATTGAAGAAAAGAGTTTCCCAGACAAGCAAAAACTAAAAGAGTTCACTGCCACTCCACTAGCCTGACAAAAAAATGTTAAAAGGCCTTCTCTAAGTGAAAAAGAAAAGGCTGTACCAAGAAATAATAAAATATGTGAAGTAAAAAATCTCACTGGTAAATGTAAATAGGTAGTAAAGGCACTGGATCAATCACTTAAAAAGACAGTATGATGGTTAAAACACAGAAGTCATAAAATCAATAATAACTACAATAAGTAGTTAAGGGAAGAGAGTAAATGAAGAAGAAAAGAACAGATGAAGAAGTGGGATTTATTCCAGGGATGTGAGAATGGCTCAGTATGCATAAATTAATCAATGTGATAAACAACATTAACAAAAGGATGGATAAAAATTTCATGATCATCTCAATAGGCACAGGAAAAGCATTTGACAAAATTCACATCCATTCATGATAAAACTCTTATTAAAGTTGTCATAAAGGGAACATAACTCAACATAATAAAGGCTATTTATGACAAACCCCCAGCTAACATCATACTCAGTGGTGAAAAGGTAAAAGCTTTTCCTCTTGGATCAGGAACAAGACAAGGATGCCCAATCTTGCCACGTCTACTTAACATAGAATTTATTAGAGGTCCTCGCCACAGCAAGCACACAAAAGAAACTAGAAGAGAAGTAAAATTGTCACTATTTGTAGATGACTTAGTACTATATATAGAAAATCCTAAAGACTCCACACACAAAAAAACTATGAGGACTAATAAATGAATTCAGGAAAGTTGTAGGATACAAAAATCACCATACAGAAATCTCTTGCATTTCTGTACACTAATAATGAAGTATCATAAATAAAAACAAACAAAACAATCCTGTTTACAATCACATAAAAAGGACAAAATAGCTAGCAAAAAGTTTAACCAAGGATGTGAAAAACCTATATTCTGAAAACTGAAGATGATAAAAATAATGGAAATATATCCTGTGTTCATGGATTGGAAGAATTATTATTGTACCTAATACTAATTGTGTCAGTATTAGTATCTATACTACCCAAAGAAATCTGTAGAGTCAATGCAAATCCTACAAAAATTTCAGTGGCAGAACTATGGTAAATAATTCTAAAATTTGCATGGAACCACAAAAGATCCCAAATAGCCAAAGAAATCTTGAGAAAAAAAAACCAAAAACCAAAGCTGCAGGCATCACACTCCCTGACTTCAAAGTATACTACTAAGCTCTAAGCTAAAACATTCAAAACAGTATGGTACTGGCATAGAAATAGACAGAGATCAATGGAACAGAATACAGAGCCCAGAAATAAACCCACACACCTACGGTCAATTAATCTTCAATAAGGAGGCAAGAATACAAAATGGGAAAAAACTATCTCTTCAGCAAGTGGTGCTGGGAAAGGAGGACAGCTGTACGTAAATCAAAGAAGTTAGAATACACCCTAATTCCATGCACAAAAATAAACTCAAAATGGCTTAAAGACTTAACCATAAGATATGACACCCTCCACATATGGTCAATTAATCTAAGATGAAGGAGGCAAGAATATACAATGGAGAAAAGATAGTGTCTTCAATAAGTGGTGCTGGGAAAACTGGACAGCTACATGTAAAAGAATGAAACTAGACCATATTCCACACAATATACAAAAATATACTCAAAATGCATTAAAGACCTAAATGTAAGACTTGAAACAATAAAACTTCTAAAAGAAAATGAAGGTAGGATGCTCTTTAACATAGGTCTTAGCAATGTTTTTTTGACTCTGCTCCTTCAGGCTAGGGAAAAAAAGAAAATAAACAAATGGGACCTAATCAAACTAAAAAGCTCTTGCACAGCAAAGGAAACCATAAACAAAACAAAAACGTATTTTCCTGAATGGAAAAAGATATTTGCAAATAATATGTCTGATAAAGGGTTGATATCCAAAATATTCCAATTTCTTATACAACTCGATAGCAAAAAAAATCAAATAATCTAATTATAAAATGGTCAGAGGACCTAAATAGGCATTTTTCCAAAGAAGCCATACAGACGGCCAACAGGCACATGAAAAGATGTGACATCACAAATAATTAAGGAAATGCAAATCAAAACCACAATGAAATATCACTAAACACCTGTCAAAAGACAAGAAATAACAAGTACTCACGAAGATGTGAAAAACAAGAAATCCTCGTATACTATTAGTGGGAGTGTAAATTGGTACATCCACTATGGAAAACAGTATGGAGGCTCCTCAAAAAATTAAATAGAACTATCATATGATCCAGCAATTCCACTTATGGGTATTTATCCAAAGAAATAAAAACACTAATTCAAAAAGATATATGCACCCCAATGTTTATAGTAGCATTATTTACACTAAGCAAGATTTGGAAGCAACCTGAATGCCTATCAATAGATGAATGGATAAAGGAGATGTGATATATATATACAAAATGGAATATAACTCAGCCATAAAAAAGAAGGAAATCTTGCTATTTGTGACATGAATGTACCAGGAGGGTATTATGCTGAGTGAAGGAAGTCAGACTGAGAAAGACAAATACTGCATGTTTTCACTTATATGTGGAATCTAAAATGCAAAATAGATGAATGAATATAACAAAACAGAAACAGACTCAGAGATACAGAGAACAAACCAATTGTTGCCAGATGGAGGGGGCTGAGGGGCTGGGCAAAATAGGTGAATGGGATTAAGAGGTATAAACTACTAGTCATAAAATAAATAAGGCACAGGGATGTAATGTACAGCACAGGGAATATAGTCAATAATATTATAATTACTGTGGTATAAAATCAGTAAGAACATCGAATCACTATATTGTACACCTGAAACTAATATAATATTGTATGTGAACTATACACTACTCAATACCGATAAATAAATATATAAATAAACACATTCACTTCAAAAATTATCCCATAACTCTGCATTATACTATGAAATCAACCATTGAACAACTGCTTTCTTGTTTACCAAGTAACACTTTTATCTTCATTATTTCTATTAAAATTGTATTTCCTTTTGTTTTGGAAAAAGCAGTATGTGACAGAAATTATAATATAAATCAGCACTTAAGAAAATAAAAACCAACCATAGTGACACTAAAAATAGTTCATCTTTGACATTGCTGTGGATTAACTGTTGTACTTTTTTATCCAGATAGTCTAGTTTACTATTAACATTGTGATTATTAGGATCAAGTTTTCTAAGGGTTACTATAAGGAAAATGAGAATGATTACAATATCAATGCCATCATGATATAAATATCACCAAGAAAGAGGACTAATCTGCTGTGTATTTTAAGACAGAAGAACACACATAAATGGATTAGGGAGGTGAGTAAGCTAAAGAGAGCATACTGCACAATATATAGAAATTAACTGGGGACTAAGCATAGTGGAGCAAGAGCTGTGAAAGTACATATGAATACTGAGTATGTCCTTAGCATTGGGAGTGCAGCATCTTAACCACTGGACCACCGGGGAAGTCCCTGAATACTGAGTCTAATGAGTATAGGATAAGACAGGCAAGTTTTTCTAAACCAATCAAAAGTTTGTATCTACCAAAAGGTCACTAATGCTTAATTGGAAATAGCAGCACTGAATTAACTTGGGCATACCACATTAACAAATTACTGCATGGTTTCCTTAACTGATCTATGAAACTAAGTAAATTTACATTACCTGTATCAGACTACATTGTCCTGTGGGTGAACAAAAAAGAGATTTTGATAACAGATGTATTAGCCCTTTATAGTGAAGAGCTGATTCTGTCAGATCATATCAAGGACCATCCTTTCTAGACTAAGTGATGCATAGAATCATAGCAACAACAAAAAAATGCCCCTACTCCCAGCTCTCAAGTACTTTGATTTTTATAATGGATTATCAAAGTATAGTCTTGAAATCTGTGAAGATTTTAAGGCAACTTGAAAAAACATATAACAAAGAATCATTAATATCTGCCCAAATAAAAGTCAGACTTTGTTCACCTATTTGTATATTCAGCACAGTTCAAATATAAATTTTGGCAAATTATTTTCAGTCTATAACCTCCTTACCAAAGAAAATGATATCTTCTTTTGAACATCTTTCATAACTTGCACATAATACTGTTAAAATGGGTGTGATTTTCCTGCCTGTGATATTGAAGCTTTCATAATTTTTTTGTCATTTTCAGTTTTCTCAAAACATTCAGAAGCACTTTGTGAGACTTTCATTTTATAGAAATTGAAGAAGACAGTCTCCCTAGACATGTGCCTACACAATGGCTATCATTGTCAGAAATATTTTTAAGTTAAAATGTTGGCCAATTGTGCCATCATACTTTCAAAATCTGAGACAAGAAGAACGTTCTTCTCTAATGTGGAAATACACTGTGAATGAGAATCATTAAAAGATTTCAGTAAAACAAAAATTTATGTTCTGTTTCTCCAAAATTATTTGTTGATATTTAAAGAGGTTATAAAGAGGAGAAAATTATGGACTGACTGAATCTTAGCTGTTCAATGTTATGTGTAGGTTATGACAAAACTATATAGCCCAAAAAAAAGCCTCAATTTTTAGATATAAGATTGCTTCAGAACTCAAAAAAGCCACCAAAAAAGTGCAGGCAATTTTAAAAGGATTTTCTCAATTTCTTTACTAAAAATATAACTCATTTGAAATCTACCTTCAATTTCACAATTCAAATCATCTCTATGCTTTAAAACCATTTTCTCTAAGAAAGAGAGGTTTATCTTATGAGCTTCAGAGTGTAGACGTGGGTAGTCTCTATGATGAATTTATAGATGCAAAAGACATGATTGAAAAACAGATGATCTACCAGAAAAAGCTTGTAGATACACAGAGGTTGGACATTTTTAAAGAGCTTGAAGCTAATTCCTACCATTCTAAAAACCTGCTGTTACTAATAGGTAAAATTCTAAGTATTAACCTTACCTCACACCATATGCAAAAATTAACACAAGATCTCTCAAAGACCTAAATATAAGAAGTAAAACTATAAAACTCTTAGAAGGACATATAGTGGTATATACTCATGATCTTGAATTTGGCAATGGATTCAGATATGACACCCAAATCACAAGAAACAACTAAAAAATGGATAAATTTGACTTGATAAAATTTAAACTTTTGTACATCAAAGGCTCTTATCAAGAGAGTAAAAGGTAACTCATAAGAATGGGAGGAAAAATTTGCAAATCATATATCTGACAAGGTCTGGTATCCAGAATAAATAAGTCTTAAACTCAACAACAGAAAAATCTAGTTTAGAAATAATAAAAAGAATTTGAGTTATCTTTTTCCAAAGAAAATTACAAAAATGGCCAACAAATACATGAAAAGATGTGTAATATCATTAGTCACTAGGAAAATGCAAATCAAAACCACAATGAGATACCACCTCACACCCACTAGCATGGCAACAATAGTAATAATCGTACTGAAAGTAAAACATGGTGGCACGAATGTGGAGACACTGGAATCACTGGACATTGCTGGTAGAAATTTAAAATGGTTCAGCTACTGTGGAAAACAGTTTAGTGTTTCCTCAAAAAGCTAAACACAAAATTATCACATGATCTAGCAATTCTAATCCTAGGTTCACTAGCAAAAAATTAAAAAATAGATATTCAAGCAAAAACATATACACAAATCTGTATAGCAGCACTATTTACAATGGGCAAAAAGTGGAAACAACCCACATGGCCATCAACAGATGAATGTATAAACAAGATGCAGTGTATCTAAACAATGGAATAGTAGTCAGTCATAAAAAATGAATAAAGTGCTGATATCTACCACAACATAGATGAGCCCTGAAACATTAAGTGAAAGAAATTAAGTGAAGGAAACATGCTAAAATATTGTTATATTTTTCTTTCTTTATAATTGGTTTAATTAGTAATACCAATTACTACTAACTGCCACTGTTAATTAGTCCTATTTAAATAATAGCATTTATGTAACAAAAAGTAAATACAGAATAAAACATAATTTCAAATAAACACCTATTTTTCCTATATTTATGTTAAAATAACAATATGCATGTATATACTACTGATTATACATTATATAAAAAATTTTGATCTTGTATGGTTGTGTCCTTGGTTGACCTAAAAAGTTGGTTATCCTATTCAGAGGGTTTTATGGAGTAATGAAAAAAGTATACTCCTTTAGGGGAAATTCGCACTTGAGGATTTAGGAGTAAAGAAGCATTACATCTACAGCTTGCTCTCAAATGATTGAAAGACTAATGATAATGGGTATGGATATGGATACAGATGATATAGATACAGACACAAATACATGCAATTAAACATTTTCAACCAAAAAATAAATTGGAAATCATAAGTTACTTTAATTCTTTAGACATTATACACTAGCAAAATTATTTTAACTCTATGTCCTCTGTGTTCTTGCATAAGCAAACATGTATATGAAACTCTTTGAATTTTAATCATTATAAATAAATGATCTTACGATGCCCCTCAAAAACGTTTGGTGAAAAAATATACCCTTAGCTACTCTAGGACAAAATAGGATCACATCATATTCGAATTTAGCATCCTCTGGCACAGAGCCTGGCACAGTGCTGCTGTGAAGACAGATGGCCAATAAGCAGCAGATGACGGGAGAGAAGAGGGACACATGAGACAGGACCGGAGCTGATCTGCCTATCCACTGTGTGGCATTAGGCAAGTTACTGCACATTTCCATGCTCCCATTTATTCTCTGTAAAGTAGCAAAATCAGATTCTATGATCCCATCCAGCTTTAAATAGTTATTTCTTTAATTCCATGGACAAGTAACATAAATATCATTTGACTCTGCGAGGCATGTGCTGAAGTTAAAACAAGTAAAGGGGCAATCTTTTCTTTATGATTTACATTGCCATGTTCTGACATACCAACAAAAGGACTGAGTATGTGAAGAGAGAAACCACAGATGTTTGGATGTTCACATTGGCTTATTATCAAGATGCTGAGCCTGACTGCTTTGAAGTGAAAAGCAAACGAAAAATCTCTGGAGGATGAAGCTTCCCTTGAGATTTCTCAAATGTATTTGGTTCTGGCAGGGCCACTCAGCCCTCCAGAGCATTATTCTCTTACAACCAGAACAATTGCCCATATTTTGAAGTGAAATTCTGAATAATTTTTTGTTCTAATTATTCAAATAGCTCCACATACTTCAGTTTAAATGTCCTTTAATAAAACTGATGTCATGCCCTTAAATTTTCCTGAAAATTGTATAGATAGAAGGATATTTAGATAGAGATATGCATATATACATAGTTTTCTCAGGGAAAATATAGTATACTTATTTCCAAATTGTCTTATTATCTTACTTTTTATATATCCGTGAAGAATGTACAATATAAGTTTTAAAAAGATGCAGGTGGACAATTAAGGTATATTTCAACTTAGTTCTTGTTTTCTTTAAACATAATTCAACCAATAGTCAAATCTATTCCTAGTGCCTCATCAATTTTATAAAGTTGATAGTATATTACACTTGAATTCATCCATAGGAATGGTGAAAGGTAGATTTTATATTCATACTATTTTATTAATACATTGATATTTATTTTCATCTTGCTATCATTTAATTATGGCTCATATCTCACTGGGATCCCCAAGGAGGTGCAAAATCTCCTCCAGTTTTAGGAGCATCAGGAGGCCAAGAAGATGTAGAAAGGATTTCTCTTAAGGGGCTTTGAACTTTGTAGGTCCATATTTTAACAGTTGTGTTCCAAAAAAGAATAACTAATTCTATAAGACATTAATAGGCATTCAGAAAATAAAATCATTTCGTGGTCAAATTTAGGTAGTACAGCATCCTAGATTCCCTTCTTGGAAATCCACAATACCCAGCTACATTTTAAAGTTCTGAGAAGTCCCCAAGTGAAATAAACCAGTAAAAAAAAAGGGTGGGGGGGGGGGACCTGAGTCAGCTTTTTAAGTTTATCAGGCTTCCTCCTGCCTGTCAGCCCTGGTCCTCCCTTACTGCCTGGGGATCCACTGTACTCTAAACCCAGCTCTGGCCCAGTCTACCTTTGAGCACCTTTGGGAGGTTGTGGGTTGCCCAGAATTTTCTGTAGACCCTCATAGTCTATAGATTCTAGCCCCTATGGTGATTCCTTAAAGAAAACATAAAAATCATTTAATTACTAGAACAAATTATTATTGATGTCCTCCAGGCTTTAAAATGATTCTTAGTCTATTTCTTACTCAACCTTCTTCTGCTGAAAATTTAGCAGGGCTGTCTTAAAATATCCCTAAATCCTAATATCAAATAATCACTGGTTGAAGGGAGGGAAGATCCTTAAAATCTGAAAACTTATCTGGATACAGGTACATTCTAGCATTAAAATCAGGTTCAGTCTGATGTATGCTCTTCTACTAATCCCTTAAATTGAATTTAACTTTGCCTTCTCTACTTTTTTTTAATGTGAAACTGAACTACATTCATGAAAGTGTTTCAAGCTGGGAAGGTTGTATACTCAGGAGGAAGTTCAGTTGTATCTTCTATGCATAAGTTACATTCTTTTGGGCTTTAATCACCCACCACATTTGTTGTTGTTGTTTTCATTTCTGTTTCTTGGTGTAGTGTTCATTTTGGGTGATGAGGTAAATATTTAAAAAATATGAACCTTGATGTTTTAAGGATAAAGTGCAACAGTGGAAATGGAAAAAGAAAAATAACATTCTCTGTACCCATCTCTCAGGCACCTGATCTGTGTTTTCTCATTTAACACTCAACAATCCTATGAGTTGGGCACTATATTCTCCAAGTTGAAGATGAGGATCTAAGTTCCAGATTTTCTTTTTTCAAAAAAGAAGATGATCAGCAACTATATTCTCTAAATTTCCCCAATATATCAATAGGCTATAAAATGGTTTGGTGAAATATAATATTCAAATATTAAGTAACTGACACTAATAAAATCATTATTTATTTGAAGTTAGCTCATTTGTTTACTTTTTTGTGAAATTCTGATCCTTCCTTTTGCCCTGTAATACTACATTTACATTATACTTCAAATCTGAAATAACAATTGGTTATATAATTTAAATCATAATTTCCATAATATTTACTTACTCCTTATTCAGGACTGATCAGTAATTTTGGTAAGGATCTCCCAGATTATCTGAGAGGAAAGTTTGATAATTTCCTCTAACTGTTCTATTCATTTAAATAGAGTACTGTCTATCATTTAAAAAGGAAGCAAAATAATCCCAGATATCCATGCTACATAATGATAAATGATCTAGCATTAAGAAAAGCTGGGTATGAGGTGAGTTATTTCCAGAGGGTTCATGCCAATCACCCAACTGACTTGATCAATACCATTCAGTATGATACAGTACAATTCCAACTGGAAACCCACAATAAATAAATGGTTGTTGAAATCAAAGCTGGCCAAATTCTTGCCAACCAGTTAATTGTATTTAAGCGCTCAACGTTTAAACACTCACACGGATTTACAGGTTTACAGAAGCAAATGTAAACTTTCTAGTTCTAAATTCATTGAACAAGCAAGGTGCTGTGAAAGTAAATTACCACTAACCCCATCAATAAAGTCAAGTTCCAGACACCCTACACTATACGCCAACATATCAAAACTAATAGTAATGATAGCAATTTAACAAATGGTTTGAACTGATCTTTCAGTGATTGCTTCAATAAAGCTCCTACTTCTTTTTTTATTTTTAATCTTTATTGGAGTATAATTGCTTTACAATGGTGTGTTAGTTTCTGCCTTATAACAAAGTGAATCAGCTATACATATACATATATCCCCATATCTCCTCCCTCTTGCATCTCCCTCCCACCCTCCCTATCCCACCACTCTAGGTGGTCACAAAGCACCAACCTGATCTCCCTGTGCTATGCGCTGCTTCCCACTAGCTATCTATTTTACATTTGGTAGTGTATATATGTCCACGCTACTCTCTCACTTCATCTCAGCTTACCCTTCCCCCTCCCCTTGCCCTCAAGTCCATTCTCTACGTCTGCGTCTTTATTCCTGTCCTGCCCCTAGGTTCTTCAGAACCTTTTTTTTTTTTTTTTGATTCCATATATATGTATTAGCATACGGTATTTGTTTTTCTCTTTCTGACTTAACTTCACTCTGTATGACAGACTCTAGGTCCATCCACCTCACTACAAACAACTCAATTTCATTTCTTTTTATGGCTGAGTAATATTCCATTGTATATATGTGCCACATCTACTTTATCCATTCATCTGTCGATGGACACTTAGGTTGCTTCCATGTCCTGGCTATTGTAAATAGAGCTGCAGTGAACATCGTGGTACATGACTCTGAATTATGGTTTTCTCAGCGTATATGCCCAGTAGTGAGATTGCTGGGTCATATGGTAGTTCTATTTTTACTTTTTTAAGGAACCTCCATACTGTTCTCCATAGTGGCCGTATCAATTTACATTCCCACCAACAGCACAAGAGGGTTCCCTTTTCTCCACACCCTCTCCAGCATTTATTGTTTGTCGATTCTTTGATGATGGCCATTCTGACTGGTGTGAGGTGATACCTCATTGTGGTTTTGATTTGCATTTCTCTAGTGAATAGTTATGTTGAGCATCATTTCATGTGTTTGTTGGCAATCTGTATATCTTCTTTGGAGAAATGTCTATTTAGGTCTTCTGCCCATTTTTGGATTGGGTTATTTATTTTTTTGATATTGAGCTGTATGAGCTGCTTGTAAATTTTGGAGATTAATCCTTTGTCAGTTGCTTCGTTTGCAAATATTTTCTCCCATTCTGAGGGTTCTCTTTTCGTCTTGTTTTTAGTTTCCTTTGCTGTGCAAAAGTTTTTACATTTTATTAGGTCCCATTTGTTTATTTTTGTTTTTATTTCCATTTCTCTAGTAGGTTGATCAAAAAGGGTCTTTCTGTGGTGCATTTCTTTGCTAAAATTTTAGTAATCTGCTCTTCTATTTATCAAAGGGAGTAATTTAAAAGTAACTGTAGCCTGCAATTTGAGCAGAAGAAGTAAACAAAAAATTTCCCCTTGTCTGTAAGGTTTTTATTTGAAAAAGACCAGTGAATGGAATGCATCGATGCTCCGTATTGACTACAGATATAATATACCCCTCTCCTGAAAAATGAAGAATGCAAATGAATGGAAACTGGCTTTACAAAGGAAATGAATAGGTATTCCAAATCCTTATAAGTTTCTTCAGCATACATAACTAGATTTTATGCCAGATCTGAAACATTTTAGAACTATGTAATGTATCAGTAAGAGCTACTAATTATTGAGAGGTAACTACGTGACAGATACTGAGATAAATGCTTTACATACATTGAAAAAACTTTAAACAGTATAAAATGATGCCTATGAGGGAGGTCTTGGTAATCCCATTTCACAGATTATGGAAATTAGATTTTAAACATTTAGTAAATTGTCCACAATAACACTGTTGAAGAATGAATGGTTCAAGGATAATCCAATGTAACCACTGGAACTACTGCACTCTACTGCCTTTCTGATTCTCCTTATTATGAAGCATAAATTTTCTATATAAATGGCAGCATTTCTTAGCCTGCTGTTGTGTAGTGTAGACTCAGTCTTCTAAAGAAACAGTGTGAGTACAGTTGTATGAGAGGCAGGATGCTTTAGAAATACCCAGCCACCTGGAAAACCATAACAAATATGACTTGGTAATCAGCTGTTTCCCAGAGCTGTGATGTCTCACATGTCAGAAGTGGTAAGCACTTCCCAGAGCTCTGACAAAATTACACCCAAATGAAATTTCTTCCTCACCAGGGAAACTCGAGAACAATGAATAACACTGGTAGAGCATTTACAAACCACAATCCTGAATGCACAGGGATTTTTTTTTTCCTCTCTAAACAACCACCAATAAACAAATCCTTAGACTTGCCTATGGGGAGTGATGTGAATGCAATCCTTACAGCAAATGCTATGGTCACAATAGTAATTACAGAAAAAAAAATGACTTGATACTTCGATCCAAGGAATCAGACACTAGACCAATCTAAGTCTTGGGATGGAAACCCAGGTGCAGATTTACGTATGTGCACAGAAATGACTTTACTTCAACTCCCTTTTGAGTCCTCTGCCACTGTGCTGAGTTCAGACTTCTACAGGGAGTAATCATGTCTAAGTCTCTGGTATGTCACTTCTCTGCATGGCTCTTGGACATGCACAAAAGTACTGCAGATGCCAGCTGTGCTCCAGGCTGCAGTATGCTGATCAGAAATTCTTTCCTCTCACTAAAGAATAAACCTGAATTGAGACTCAAAGAGGGAAAAGGGAAAATGCTCTCACTCCTTTGGGGTTTTAGCAGTGGCCATAGGCTTCAATAGTAAAAATATGGGAAAATAAAGCTGAATTATCATAGAATCTGTATAGTTTTTCACCCCAATTTTAACGTAGTCAGTTGGCTCAATTAATGATACATATCTTTCAACATACTTAGTTGGCACTACATGGCACATGAACTATGGTTAAATTAACTGTATTTGATCATGTAATTTGGCAGGATTCCAATAAATATTTTTTGGAATGAATGAATGGATCACTGATATAACTAAACATATATTTTACAAGTTGAAGTAACATCTTTCCTTTACGCCATAATTATGGGAATGCAAACTGAAAGTAAATACATATATTTCCTTTTACTCAGACCCTTTGACCCTACTCAAGTGAGAAAACCTCCCCAATTCCTAAGAAATTAGTAGAATGCCTTTAATTTAAGTGGAGCTTCCCTCTTCCTGGGATTCTAGAAGCATAGGATTAGAGTTGGAGTGAGACTTTTCCTGTTCAAGTGACACACTAAACAGCAACAGGAAATATTCAAATGTAAACACTGAAGAAGGAAGGATATTGACTATAATTAACTGTAAAATTACTAGGAAAGGAGAAAAAGGGTGAATTTCAATGGCAAATAACTTAAATATTCTCAAAATTTTGGCACGTTATGTATATGAAAATAGAGATAACCAATTCCTTCTATAAAGTATCACTTCACTAAATTTAGCCTAGCGATGTGATCAAGACATCTACATTTTTTTCCCTTAAAGGAGTATGGAGAAAGTTGGAGGGAATAGATAAAATATAATCGACAAAATGTTGATAGTGTTTTGTAACTCATGGGGGTTTATTGCACAAGTTTCTATGTATGTGGTGGTACCTTACAGAAAAGCAAACAGAATGTATTTTCTCTACAAGTAAAAACCATTCTTATCTTTTCTAATGTTTTCTCATTCCTATCCACTCTCATGCTTTGTTTGTTTCATTTTAAAGATTCATATTGTACCTCTAGAAATTATTAAATTGTTTTTACTATGTTACTTGAAATAATATTTATGTACTGGTAGATTATAAATAACATATTAAGTATGCCTAACAGAATGTCTAGAACATTGTACTTGATAAATATGTTATAGATATTATTTTTATTAACTTCTATAATAGATTTAAAGGATTTTTAAAGAAGATATGAGTATGACATCACCAAAATAAAAATAAGTTTTTTCAAGTTCCCAAAAGTTATGAGTGTATAAAATCTCCTATCAATTTACCCTTACTGCATCAAAGACTGCATCTTGATTCCTGCAGTTTGTGACAAAAAAATTAACTTGTGAAACCAACAAATAATCAAGATGGTATCACCTAATACGCAAATAGCTAAAAATTCTGTTACATTCTAATGATGTTTGGATTCACCTAAAGGTTAGATCTCTTTATCGCTATTTCTTAATTATTTAGGGAATAAGGGGGAAACATTTGGCATCATTTATACAAACTACAGAAATTTGGCAGAATATGAAAATAATAATTCAAGGCATTTATTAAAATTTATTCATAACTCTAAGGTGGTGACATTAGGAAATGGATAATTTAACCCTTATATAAATTATGCAATTGAGTATAAAATTGCAATGTTTCTAATGTAGAAACATAACTAAGAAATAAAACTGATCACTTTCATTGTTCCCAATGAATTTTTTTAAATACACTTAAACTAAGGTTTTAAATAATTCATTTTACCTATGTGATTTCAGAATAAAGTCTTTAACTGAGAGATACATGAAGGAATAGGAACAAGATAAATATAATTAAAATTACCGTTCAAAAAAAGGAAAGGCATTAAGGATTCTCAATGACAGTTGGTCACTATTGAAAAAAAATCCTGGTGGGCTAGAATTGCAAAATTTCTTTCCTGGCAATGAAATGGGTTCCTCATATAAATTGTACCTCAGCATTCTGGGAGTAGCACCTTTCCAGTTTCTTCTGTTGCCATGGTTTGCCCTCTTAGAGATTATTTCTTCTCCTTCATCCCTTGGGGACATATAAGAAATGGATGTTTGCGCTTCCCTGGTGGCGCAGTGCTTGAGAGTCCGCCTGCCAATGCAGGGCACACGGGTTCATGCCCCGGTCCGGGAAGATCCCACATGCTGTGGAGCGGCTGGGCCCATGAGCCATGGCCACTGAGCCTGCGCATCTGGAGCCTGTACTCCGCAACAGGAGAGACAACAACGAGAGGCCCGCGTACCACAAAAAAAAAAAAAAAAAAAAAAAGAAATGGATGTTAGAGAGTGGATTCTCCCTAGAGGCTGTCTATTTTCTCCTTGCTCATCGTTGGAAACTTGAAGGTTGCTTTTGAAATTGAAAAAACACAGGGTTTTTTTTTATGGTTTCTTTGGTAACATGACTATCTCAAAATATATTAAGCATCTGATCTATTTGCTTGCAGTTGGTGCCATATGCCAATAACCATATCCAAACTTCTTTTCTGGACTTAACAATTATGTTAACTCTGTCTTATTTTACTGGCTTACTTGATTGGCTTTAACACCTAATTCTCTGGGCACAGAGGTAGCCATAGATTTTTTAATGCTGTGAAGCCCCAAATTTGTGGACCTTTCCATATCTTTCTCTGTCTACACACCTAAAAATTCTTGCCTGTGACAGATGGTCGGTTTTTATATAATACTTTGTTAAATACAGCTAGAAACAGGTATGATATGCCAACATTATGGCTCTATATAACAATTTCCCTCAAAGCTGTAGGTACTGTAGAACATTTTCCTTCCAGGTCACTGTAGATGACAATTTTACAAATGTTTGGCCAAAGCCTCACAGGTCCTAACTTGCAGCATCATTTCCCTACATCTGTTACCTAACCACTAAACCAAAGCCACATATTTTAAGGATCTATTACGTGGCACTTATTCCTGGGATCAAATACTGTGTCAGGCAGGGTTCAGTGCAGGAACCATAAGCCATTGCTATGTTTTAAGCATAAAGAAGAACACAGAGAAATAGGCTCTTATAAAACCTTATATGAAATAAAGAAGCATGTTCAAGCCTGAGCCTCTTAAAAAGATTCCAAGCATAGAGAACTGGCTCATCAGGGGAGCTACTTCCTTTGAAACCACCACTGGGGACTGTTCATTATGGCCTACATCTGCCACCACTGCTGTAGCATCCTGAACAAGACAAAGCTAAAGACTCAGCATAAATCAGGGAATATGGAGTCAAATCAAGAAGCCAATGCAACCCCCACTGTTTCTTGACACCTAGGAAGCTAGAATTAAATACTGAAATCTGCGTCAGGATGACGATTACTTTACTAGCTGATTCGCAAGGCGCTATAGCACTATATGAATAGCATCTTTCTCTAACTTGTACTTTTCAAATCTACATGACGGATTTCCTTTGCACAATTTAATTAACACCAAGAACACTAACTCCAAGGGAGTGTGGAAAGAAAATTCAAAAAGATACTACCATGGCCAAAACGAGGTAATAAAGGATAGAAGCCAACTGTGTGGTAATGGCTGTGATAGGAAGAATTCTCCGTCCCCTAGTTATTCCATCAAATGTTAATCTAGTTACTGCTGAGAAGGGATTTCACATGTAATTAAGATTCCGATCCTTTTAAAAAATGTTTTTATTGAATATATTTGACTTATAATATTGTGTAAATATAAGGTGTAC
The DNA here is from genome assembly GCF_963924675.1 of Phocoena phocoena. NCBI lineage: Eukaryota > Metazoa > Chordata > Mammalia > Artiodactyla > Phocoenidae > Phocoena > Phocoena phocoena. Next base: position 25,330,073 of record NC_089221.1, read on the forward strand.
AACATGTTAATTTGGTACATTTATATATTGTTATATGATTCCCATTGTAGTGATAATTAGCACCTCTAGCATATTACATAATTATCCTTTCTTTATAGTGGTTGGAATAATTAAGTTCTAGTCTCTCAGCAAACTTGGTGATTATAGTATACTGTCATTGTCTATATTCACTATACAGTATTGTTCATTAGATCTGTAGGGATTATTTACGATTCATTGCAAACTTGGACCTTAAACAGTGTCTGTCTTATCCCCCTAGCCCACATCTCCTGGTAGCCACCATTTTATTCTCTGATTTTAAGTCTGGCTTCTTTAGATCCACATATAAGTGGTATCCTATAGTACTTCTGTTTCTCTATCTGACTTATCTCACTTAGTATAATGTATGTGCTCAAGGTCCATCCATGTTGTGACAAATGCCAGGATGTCCTTTCTCATGGCTGAATAATATTGCATTCCGTGTGGTGTGTGGAGGGGGGTGTGTGGGTGTGTGTGTAACTCCTTTATCCATTCACCTGTTGATGGATCCAACCACTACAGAAAACAATACGGATAGTAGGATACAAGATTAACATTCAAAGATTGGTTGCACTTCTTTACACTAACAATAAAATGTCAGAAAGGGAATGCAAAACACCAGTACCTTTTAAAATAGCACCAAAAAAATAAAATACCTAGGAATAAACCTGACAAAGGAGGTGAAAGATTTATATGCTGAGAACTATAAAACATTACTAAAGGAAATTAAAGAAGATTCAAAGAAATGGGAAGATATCCCATGCTCTTTGATTGGAAGAATTAATATTGTTAAGATGGCAATACTACCCAAAACAATCTACTGATTTAATGTGATCCCTATCAAAATACCCATGACATTTTTCACAGACCTAGAACAAATTATCCAAAATTTATATGGAACCATAAACGACCCAGAATTGCCAAAGCAATCCTGAGGAAAAAACAAAACAAAGCAGGAGGCATAACCCCTCCAGATGTCAGACGATACTACAAAGCTACAATAATGAAAACAGTGTAGTATTGGTACAAAAACAGACATACAGATCAATGGAAGAGAACAGAGAGCTCAGAAATAAACCCACACACCTACGGTCAATTAATTTTCAACAAAGGAGGCAAGAATATAAAATGGGAAAAAGTCTCTTCAGCAAGTGGTGCTGGAAAAGTTGGACAGCTTGTAAAATCAATGAAGGTAGAACACACCCTCACACCATGCACAAAAATAAACTCAGAATGGCCTAAACACAACACATGACACAATAAAGCTCCTAGAAGAGAGCACAGGCAAAACATTCTCTGACATAAAGCATACAAACGTTTTCTTAGGTCAGCCTCCCAAGGCAATAGAAATAAAAACAAAAATAAACAAATGGGACCTAATCAAACTTACAAGCTTTTACACAGCAAAGGAAACCATAAAAAAAAAAATGAGAAAACCTACTGAATGAGAGAGTATATTTGCAAATGATGCAACACACAAAGGCTTAATGTTCAAAATATACAAACAGCTCATACAACTCAACAACAAAAAAATCAACCAACCCACTCAAAAAATGTGCATAGCACAGGGAGATCAGCTCAGTGCTTTGTGACCACCTAGATGGGTGGGATAGGGAGGGTGGGAGCGAGACACAAGAGGGAAGAGATATGGGTATATATGTACATGTAGAGCTGATTCACTTTGTTATAAAGCAGAAACTAACACACCATTGTAAAGCAATTATACTTCAATAAAGATGTTAAAATAAATAAATAAATAAATAAAAATTTTAACAAATGGGCAGACGACCTTAATAGACACTTCTCCAAAGAAGACAGACAGATGGCCAGTAGGCACATGAAAAGATGCTCAACAACACGAATTATTAGAAAAATTCAAATCAAAACTACAGTGAGATACCACCTCACACTGATAAGACTGGCCATCATTAAAGAGTCTACAAATAACAAATGCTGGAGAGGGTGTGGAGAAAAGAGAACCCTCTTGCACTGTTGGTGGGAATATCAGTTGGTACAGCCACCATGGAAAACAGTGTGTAGGTTCCTCAGAAAACTAAAAATAGAATTACCATTACCATCTGATCCAGCAATCCCTCTCCTGGGCATATACCCATACAAAACTATAATTCAAAAAGACACATGCACCCCTATGTTCATAGCAGCATTATTCACTATAGCCAAAACACAGAAATAACCTAAATGTCCATTGAGAGATGAATGGATAAAGAAAATGTGGTGTGTATATATATATATATATATATATATATATATATATATATATGATGGAATACTACTCAGCCATAAAAAAAGAATGAAATAATGCCATTTGGAGCAATATGGATACAACTAGAGATTATCATACTAAGTGAAATAAGTCAGAAACAGAAAGACAAATACCATATGATATCACTTATATGTGGAATATAAAATATGGCACAATGAACCTCTCTACAAAACAGAAACAGATTCACAGACATAGAGAACAGACTTGTGGTTGCCAAGGGGGGAGTGGGATGAGGGAGGGAAGGACTGGGAGTTTGGGATTAGCAGATGTAAACTATCATATAGAGAACGGATAAACAACAAGGTCCTACTGTATAACACAGGGAACTATATTCAATATCCTGTGATAAACCATAATGGAAAAGAATATGAAAAAAGAATGTCTCTATGTGTATAACTGAGTCACTTTGTTGTACAGCAGAGATTGGCACAACATTGTAAATCAATTATACTTCGACTAAAAAAAAGAAAAAAATATAGAGAGACTCCTCAAAAAATTAAAAATAAATCTGCCATATGATCCAGCAATTCCACTTCCGGATATGTACCCAAAGGAAATGAAAACAGGATTTAGCAGAGATATATGCACTCCCATGTTTATTACATCATTATTCACAATAGCCAAGATATGAAAACAAGATTATGGTTCTGAAAAGATACATTATCCTGAATTATCCAGGTAAGTCCAATCTAATCATATGAACCCTTAAAGGCAGAGAAAATTCTCTCACTGGAGGCAGAAGAGATGCGGCAGAAGAGGAAGTCAGAGAGATACAAAGCTTGATAAGGACTCAACCTTTGAAGATGGAGGAATGAGGCCAACTGCCAAGGAACACAGGGGCCTCTAGAAGCTGAGAAAGACCTTAGGCCAGCATCCGGCAAGGAAAAGGCAACCTCAGTCCTATGGCCACTCTGTGGGTCTGAATTCTGTGAACAATTTGTATGAACTTGGAAGCAAATTCATGCCCAGAGCCTTCAGAAAGGAATGCAGCCCTGCTGACCCCTTGATATTGGCTACGGGAGACTCTAAGCAGAAAACCAGATGAGTCACTCTGTGCCTGAACTATTTTTTACACCACTTTATTGAGGTATGATTGACATGCAAGAAGATGTGCATATTTCATGTATACAACTCAATGATTTGGGGGTAAGTATACACCTGTGAAACTACCACCATGTGCCTTAAATTCTGACATACCAAATAAAAAATGTGCTGTTTTTGCTCAATACATGGTAATTTGTTACGACAGCAATAAAAAACTAACACACTAACAGGCCATTAACACACTACACTACACAAACACACACACAAACACACACACACACACTCTAAAAAAGGTCAGGGTAGAGGATTCAGAGAATAGATAAGTCAATTCTGCCCAGAGTTCTCAGAGAAGATTCCACAAAGAAGATGGGACAGTCTATCTAAGGCTTAAATAAATATAGTAGGGTAGAGAAGGAAAGAAATTTTATGAGTGACAGAAATGGCCTAAGTTAGGAGTCATTCAAGAAACTACAAATCAGGGCTTCCCCGGTGGCGCAGTGGTTGAGAGTCCGCCTGCCGATGCAGGGGACGCGGGTTCGTGCCCCGGTCGGGTCCGGGAGGATCCTGCGTGCCGCGGAGCGGCTGGGCCCGTGAGCCATGGCCGCTGGGCCTGCGGCAGTGAGAGGCCCGCATACCGCAAAAAAAAAAAAAAAAGAAACAAAACTACAAATCAGATCCATTTTTTTGGAGAAGGGGATGGCAGAGCTGATGTTGAAGGACAAAATTGGGAGGAAAAACTGAGACCAGCATGTGGAGGGGCTAAGTCAAGACCTTAACAAATTTCAGAAAAAGGATTCACATCACAGAATAAATCACAAATGAGAAACGTTGAGACAAAGCAGTGTATTGCTATAAAATAAAGTACTATTCAAGTTTTTACCAAGATGTTTCAGCTGGTCCATCTAGTTTGCCCTATTATCTCTGCATTTTCCTTCCAACCTGTGGAAATCTTCACCCCAGGAAACCAGCCTCTTGACATTTCTGTACATAAATTTGCTGCTGATGTATGCCTATCTATGTCTTATAGTTGCTTAGTCTTATTTACGATTATGTCTATACAATAATGTAAATGAACCAAAAGGAATGAGGACATTATGTGAGAAAGCTCGCTATGCCTACATATGCCTGCCAGAGATCAGAAGAGGAAAAATATGTTTTCCTTAATTTGCATAGTCACACTTCTAACACATGGGCGCTACCTTTTCCCATAACAAATTGCTTGCATATTACACAATAACTTTCTATCACTCAGTTATTTAATTCCACTATCCATTCAGTAGTAGTCAGATTTTATTTAAGTATATCTGATTAGTATTCATCCTTTTAAAATCACCAGATTCCCTGACCCCACTTTCATCAACAAATAGTTTTTAATTTCCCACTGAAGTATGTCAATATGACTAGAACACACACATTTGAAGTACATTCATTTTTGCTTGCCAGCGTAGGAGGCTGGTTCTGGATAAGCATCTGTAAACTGAGAAATACAATCACAAAAATAAACAAACACATGCAAAGCCTTTTAGCAGGTTCGTAGATGCCTGTGGAGCTGCCATCCTCAGATGATGCATCCAGCTCATTTCATGCCTCCAACTGGAACAGCGTTGAAGATAAATGCAAGGAAATTAGTACCAGTGTTGGTACATGCTAGCAACAAACTCTGTATATTTCCTTCTTTCCTCCGCAGAATGGCAGCATTTCATGCTAACATGAGACATCAAATTTCTCATTTAAAGTTAGATTTTCAAACACTGTATCTCAAACAATTCACTTGCTATAACTTCAAATACATTCAAATTGGGAGAATCAGCTACAGGTGTGTGAATATGAACATTTAGATTTTAAAGCAGACATTTAGTACTTTCACTTATTATTTTAATTTGGCCTCATATTTGGACTATTTTAAAGCTTTTTTAATGTAAATTAAAACTTTTTTAGAAAGACATCTACTGTCACAATAAGTTTTAATATATCAAAGGTACAGCTAATAGATCTAACAGAAAAGCCAACAACAATATTCATCTAAAGTTTCAAATGTTGTACCTATTTTTAAATTTGGTAAACTTCTAGAGATATCAGAAACTTATTTTCTCCTCTGGAAAATAGATCTAGTATTTTAAACAGAGGGGGAAAAAACCCTAGACGATTTCATTATACAATGTCAATTTCCCTGCCTCTTTTAGATCTGGGATAAGAGAATTTAGACTAACTTTTCTAATCAGTCTCTCTTGCTCCCACTTGGAAACTTCTCCTCCTCTCACCTAAAAACCCTAGCAATGTTTTAAACACAGAAGACAAAAAAAAAAAAAGAAAGAAAGAAAACAAATGGTTTTATTTTAATTTGGCTTATGTTGTCACACAGAATTGATTAGCTTTCTTGTAGTTACATAGAAAGTTTAGCGTTCCCAGTCCAGGCAAGAAGGATGTGCTGATATTCAAAGTTACTGAGGATCTCTGTGCAGATGACTTAAACCACAGTATAAACACACGGCTCGTCGTTATCTGGCATTTCTCCCAGTTGCCTTCTTTACCATTATTTTGTGAGCATTTCTAAATACTGACCTATGTCTAAAATGTGCTTGAAGATGAAACCTTATTTTATTTCTTCTAATATCTGGGATATTCCAACCCAAATTAATAAATCCCTGGAGGGCCTCACCAATAGAACACCAAAATATTAAGAAGCAAACTTATGAAGTAGACATCAACAACGAATTGTCATGTAACCAAAAGCTGAAGGTTTTCTCAAAAATTAGTGGGTTTTTTTTCTGGTAGACCCAACATCATCAAATCCTGTACAACTTCAGAAAGTGTTAGCACAGTTGAAATTATAGATCTTTGGCTGAAAAGTATTTACTTATAATCTATGCAATTAAAACCTGATGATTAGGCCTATCTTTGGATTTTTTTCTTTATTGTAATTTATTGAAAATATTTCTTCACTCAAACAATAAAAAATGAAGGTCTGAAGATGGCAACATGTGCTCTAATTTAGAAACTTAAGAATTTGGGGGTGTTTCTGGAAAGTGTTTGTGCTCTTTGTTCCCTTATAATAACTTCATGCTAAATAGGTTATCACAGTTAATTACCTTGACATGGCTTCTGTTTGTGAATTGGAAAGAGGATAAAACAGATAAACTTCAGAGAACTTCAAATACTTGGAGGTACAGTTTAAAAGAAATGGGGTCGATATGAATTAAGAAGGTAGATATGTTTAGAAACTGGAAATACTCAGGTGTACTGACTTACAGAACAATCTACGTATGAAATCTCCTTAATCATACACATCCCAGACCATTAATTACTATTATATGTAATTATTACAAAGAAGAGATTCTCACTTTTCCTAACACTTTGGAAATTTGACAGTAACTATATGTTTCTCCTGTAACGAGAAGCCTTAGAATGTATTTGTTATCAAATCTCAAAGGAAACTAAAACTAAAAATGGTTCTAATCTAAGGAAAGACTAAAAATGCAAATTCTTGATGTGAATATGGTTTTCTTAAATTTATAATCAAAACCCATTAGAAGTCCTTCAGACACAGGTGAGACAGTTCCTAGAGAACAGGAGGAGCAGAAGGCTCATTCTGTTATCTCAGCCTTCATCATCCACAGAAATTTCTAAGTTGGCAGAGCAGATGCACAGGTTAATAAAGACATTACAGAAAAGATTTTCAACATGAGATTCTCAGACGGTTATACAAACCCTGCTGCTCTGAGCCCCAGGTCTGAGAAGTGGGTCATATGCTCTTGCTTAAGTTCACCAGCTCAGTAGTATTTGAGAATAGACCACCTGTTAGGTGGGTAATGTACCCCAGCGGGAGGTCTGCACTAGCACCGAAAGGTTATCATGAAACTTATCCCTCATTTGCCCTCTTTCTATATTTTATCAGCAGTAGAAATGTTGGAAGATGGTAGAAATGAAACATATAAGCACTTTTCCTCTTGGGTAAGCATTTTAGAGTTTGAGAGCCCTAGATTCTTCTCACAGAAGTGACCGTGAGCTGTCAGGAACTAGCTTTCAAGCACAGCAGGAACCTTGATAAACAGAAGGAATAATATCTCCATATGCAACTCTGAATACTAAGAATAAAGGGAAGATAACAGCAAATGAAGGATATTATTGAAAACACGGTTTAAAGTGGAACCTTTGAATGTTTTCCTCCCTTGGAAGGTTGTAACGATTTGCTCCAAAACACACACAAGCAAACATTGTTTTTATTGTGTTCTTATGAATTTGTGATAAGGTGCCAGGGTCTGAACATATGAAAAAGCGAAGATGATAACTGCAAAGATTAGTATCCTGAGGAAAATGAAATAGTAGGTGTTTAGGTGCATATGAAAGCGTCTCAATAAATTTCTTGTATCTGAAGCTTGTGATCTTTTATTTGATAAATAAAAACCAAGACAGTGAATAATTTGATTAGACTTTGTAATATATTTACCTTATTGACAATAACCTATCTAAATTCAAAGGCTATCTAGAAGTTGAGACAGTAGTTGGTATTCCTGCGATGCAGTAGCTAAAATTTCAACAAAAACGCAGATGTCTGAAACAAGGGTACAGAGACTCTGCAATGTTTTCTATTTAAAATGCACTTCTTGGGCCCTCCCAAACAAAACTTCTTATGCTCTTAGCCTCCCCCAACTGGATATACTTCAGGGATCAAGGCTCTACTCAGTGACCTCTCTGCACCTCAATTGCTTCTGCATCCCTCTTTGAAATGCCTTTCTCTTAGAGAATAAAACATTTGAGTCCACCACCTACCTTAGGTGTGATTCCAGGAAGCAAACTCTGAGAACTGGAGGTGCGTGTAAGTGATTTATTAAGGGCAGGCTCCCAAAAAAATCTGTACAAGGAAGGGGTGTGGTGTAGGACAGTGAAGGAGAAGACCCCAAGCTAGGGCAGGTTTTCAGAAAAAGGCCCAACCTAATCATTATCAGACTTCCCAACAGTAATACTTACTGCTAAAATACAACAGAATAATTATTTCTGAGAGAAAACGATTTTAAACCAAAAGTTCTTTCCATTACCAAGTGTAGTCTACTTCCATGTCCACCAATAGATAGCCTGAAAACACACCCATTTAAAAAAAAAAAAAATTCTGTGATGAGTATATCAGCTAACATTGGAACTGTTTCAGTAGAGCTCTCTGGTTGTAAAGGTCTCTGGTGCAGAGGTCTCTGGTTGAAAAAATACATGTAGCCATGAACTTGTTAACATATCTATGCTCTCTGAGAAACTTCGTGCTGAAAACTAACATAGCCTCCCGTTTGCCCCTGGAGTACCTGAAAGATACAAATGCAAAATTTCCCAGGAAGGACACATCTTCACAGTAGGCCACAAAAGGTTCCTATGGATCAAACTCACAATCCACAAATAACCAACCACAACTTAGTAGTTAAAAAACATACTATGCTTATGATTCTGTGTGTCAGAAATTCCAGCATGGCACAGAAGAAATGGCTTCCCTTTAATATAAAATGACTAGAGCCTCAGATAGGAAAACCGAACAGCTAGGGGTGACGATGTCTGGGGTTTGGAATCATGGAGTTGCATCTCCTCTCCCATGTCTAGTGACTGATCCCATACGTCCCTTCACATGGTTCCTCATTCTCTGGGCTTCCTTCCAGAATAACAGTGTGATGGTGGTCAGACTTCTTACGTGGTGGATCAGACCTTCAACATAGGGGGGCCCTGTACACAAGGAGAAAGCTACACTGCCTTTTCTGACCTAGAGTGTTAGTTTGGGTCCTTTGAAGAACAGCATCAAGATGGGAATTAGTTGTGCAAGAGATTTATTGGGTCATACAGCAGTGAAGGAAAAAGAGGAGAAAGCCAGAGGAGGCAATGAGCATTTTCAGATGGCAATGCAGGTCTGACTCTTATGAAGGAGGGAGAGAAGGGAGAAGTTTGGATAGGCAGAATCTCTGACTGCAGGACAATCCAGGAAGGTATTAGACAAGCTGATGGTAAGTCTTTAAGCCAAAGATGCAAGTCAAAGGAGTCCCACATCTGGTAGGAACTGGCCTGCCTTAGTGTCCCTACTATATTCAGTCACTGACTGGAAGCAGCCCATGGGAAGCATGATCTCAACATGAAGGCTGGGGTGGATGCAGAGGGCAGAGACTGAGTTTGTCTTTCATTTAGGCTCCCCACAGCAAATAAATCTGGCAGACACATCTGCATGTGGCCAAAACTAGCCTCACAAGTCATGCACATTTTGCTGCAATGCATTGGTTACAAGCAAGCCATTTAAGTTTGCCCAGATTTTAGAGGAAGAAGCATAAACCCCATCTCTCAACGGGAGGAGTGTCAAAGATTTTACAGCCATTTAAAAACAAATAACTACCACATCTATCTAAGTAAAAAATAATAATGTTTAAAATGTATAAATCAAAAAAGCATTATGAACAAATGTTTAAGAAATATGGAGGAAATATGATCTAACATGCAAGATGAATTATTAAACTTCTTTTCCGCTGGGAAATAAGACCTGTGTTTGGGAAAGAGTCTAATAGGGTACCAGACTTTTTCATCATAAAATGTTTATTACTATTTAATTTTTGAATCATTTGCCCTTGTTACTTCAATATAACTAAACAAAAATGAACAAGTAAAGCTTACATTCCCATCCTTAAAACCTTTCTGTGCTTTTCCTCTTGCCAATAAGATCTAGTCTAAACATTTAGTGCATAAGATCCTTCATGATCTGACTTAGCTTTCCAGACTTCCTAATACTCAGCATCAGGTGCCTTTTGGTAAGTTCAGCTGTGGTAACAAAGTCCTAAGTCTCAGCTTCTTCCAACACAGCTCAGTGGCTATCCTGTTTCTCAGGATCTAGGCTGAGAAACAGCCCTACTCAGGACATGCTGTTCTCTTGACAAAGGCAAATGAACAAGAAAACTGGCAAAACCAACAAGGGCTATTTAAGATTCTGCTAAAAGCTGCATGCTGTCACTTCTGCTCATATTTCTCTGACTGAACCAAGTCAATGACTAATTTTGATATTAAGAGGAGACAAGGAGGTGGGACATACGCCTCCCTTAGCAAGTCCGGCAACAGGTGGGATGCCAATTGCAATCTACCACATGCAATTTCTGTCACAGTAGGGGCTATACACACTTTAGATTTATTTCAATTTCTAGAACACACCCAACAATATTTCCTTCCTGGCACTGAAATCCTATGATTTGAGAAATTTGTTAGGTCATAGAAGTTCAGCCCAGCAGTAAGCACTGTGGTAAAATTTCTGTATCCAACTGAGTTCACATCTTGATTGTCATATTTGCTTTTAATTAGCAATTTTCCAGAATTATGGGATCTCTGATTTTGGAAATAGCCACAGTCAGTGTTAAGGATGGAGGTGGGGAGGAATATGTGTGAAACAGATGTCCTAGTCTGCTTGGACTGCTATAACAAAATACCATAGACTGTGTGTCTTTTAAACAACAAAAATTTTATTTTCTCATAGTTCGGGAGGCTGGAAAATCCAAGATCAAGGTTCTGGCAGGGATCAGATTCTGGTGAGTACTCTCTTCCTGGCTTATAGATGGCCTCTTTAGCCTCACATGGCTTTTCCTCTGAGCATGCTTAAGTCCTATTAGATTAGGACCCCACCCTGATGACTTCATTTAACCTTATGAATCTCCTAAAGACCCTATCTCCAAACACAGTCACAATGGGGGTTAGGGCTGCAACAAGCAGTAGGAATAAGTAAGAAATGAGAAGAGAATTCATGAAGACTCAGATTAGTGCTCTAGCAAACAGATGTAAAGTTGGGAGAAGATGAAGGGCTATGTCTTGAAAGCATATCTGAGAATGTAAAGAACTTTGTAAATAGAAAATGCCTCTCAATACAACTCAAAGCAATGTGCATAGTGGAAATGTACCAGAGGCTAGCCTAGCGTTCTTGACATACAAGTGTCACTTGCCAGCTAACTTCTTGCTTCCATTGCCTCATTATGAAGGAAATGGAAATAAAATATAAAGCTGTATCAGTACAATCATTTTTCACCTAGTCCATGTGAACTCATGTCAAGTTGTCATGTCAGAGAGCAGAAAAAGGAAACAGTAATATGTAAAAATAAATGTTAAAATGGAAAAATGCTATGAAATATTAATAAAAATAAAACTGCCTTTGGGATCATGGTCTACATGAAGGGATTTCTTCGTACCCTTGCCCTTTTCCTTTGCTCTTTTATATGTATTTTCTTCAGCTCCAAAACATAATATGAACTTACCTATTCTCTCCCCTGAGTAATTAGCCTTTAAAATACATGCAGCTAGCTGGAAATACGAGTGATTCATTTGAAGTGGTTAGTTCTTCAGAATTCTATCCTTAATCCTACATAGTATTCTATCCTTAATCCTACACAGTATCATTATTTGGATAATAATACACTTTGTAAGATGTAAGCCAAATTCTAAGTTCAGCTCTGAGATTTTTAACAAAAAATTAAAACAGAAAAAGTGCTCATGCAAGGAACTTTTCTCTAGGTCACCTCACCCTATGATTGTACTGTCATCCAGACAAGGGCTATTTCACTGTAAGAAATAAAATCCCCACTCTCACTTTATAACTGTCCCCAGTGACCAGTTGCTCCTGTGGTGTCCTTCACATGTAAGCCCTAGTACCGACAATCTGGTCACTTCTTGGGAGTCCATAATACCCCCAGGACAGAGTAAAAGGCCTGGCACCGTTCCATTTCACATAATTGCACTCTCCCTATTTAACATTCCCTTACATTTTCAATTAAATATAACACTTCAGTCTATCAAATCCCTATGTACCAATGTATGGTTGCTATGTTCTAGTTTGTTCTTCACTTTCATGACAGGTAGTTTGCAGAGTCTGTGAATTTGCAGTGTTAAAGATTCCATGTAAATGCAAACTACTATCAGTTCCATCACAGATCTGACTTTGCCCATTATGAAGGACACCCTCAGTGCCTTTCCCATGATGTTGGTAGTTTGCCTGGAATGGTATTTGGGTATTGTCCAAAAGTTTGTTGTCAAGTGACCTTTGCTGTTTAAGGGGAAAGATAAAAAATTTTACACCAAAGAAACAGAATCTAGATGGATTGGTGGTAACAGGAAGTGAATGATGAAAGCACATCACATAACACTGGAAGAGGCTATAAAGCTGCATAAAAGCCAACTGCTTTCTAGGCGATTATTTCAGATAATAAAATCACACTAGCTCACTGGTGAATTTACTCATATGCTTTCAATTCAAAGGAAATAACTATGGATCTAACATAAAAATCTCAGCAATGGATTTCTGGTTTCAAAGAATAATAGCACTTAATCATATGAAGACCTTTGTAAAGATCTTATACTTTATTTTGAACACCTATACTTTACAGTGCATACCAACCCTTTTCTCAACTTAATTCTCCCAACAACCTTTCGTAGTAGTACATGGGCCATCACTGACTACAGTGGCTAGCAATAATTTTGCTCTCTTTATGGTGATTTAATAATATTACTTAGTTTGTAACCAAATACATAGAATGCAAATATAACATTTTATTTTGCTCTTCATGAAATGTCTGAAGATCTTCTCCTTCCAGCAAAACCATAAAGTTCTTAAGCTTTATATCTATACTTTATAGTGTCTAATGGAACTTAGGACACAAAGTACACATTACATGAATGCTTACAGGTGAGAAATATCTGGCCCTGAGAGTTAACTGATTTGAGTGATCATAGCCAGGTAATGGAAATACCAAATCTAATTGTAAGTTTTCTGACTCAGTGTACAGTTGGCTTTTCTACTCATTGCAGAATTACTCCGTTGGGAGATTTGCCCTGAGCATCCTTAGCTGCCCTTGGCCCACCTTTCTGGATGGGATATATCATGAAGTAGATCATGTCATTTCCACCCATTGTGGTCTTATTCATCTAAGAATCAATCTGTGTTGTTTTTTTTTTAATTAAAGGTTAGAAGTACATAAATCCACAGCATCAAATCCTATTAGTACATTAAATCCACAGCACCAAAAGGGCTTTTCTAGCTGGTTAGGAAATCTACTCAAATATAGGCATGGAAAAAAAAAAGCATACTTAGGTTTTAAGCAGAATATAATCAGTAACCACAAGCTGCATCTGAGTGCTTATCATTTACAGCACTTTAGTCCCTGGGCCAGTTACTAGATTGCAAGTCACATTTCCTCTTTGCACAGAACAGTGCCTGGGAAAGACTAAGTGGTCAGTACACATTTAATCATTTCAATGGCATTATTTTTTAGAATCATAAACTTTCTAATATGCTTAAGTATTCATCCAAGGGGCTGTAATATGAAAATAATAGAGAAAATGTGGGAGCTTGAGTATCTCCTTTTAGGAAGACCACAGGGATATTGCAATTTCAGAGAAGAATTTGAGTTTGGTGGCAGCTGGGACCATGAAGAGCCTACCAGGAAAAAAAGTTCAGAATGGTGGAAGTTAGTTTCCAAAGGGCCTGTATTCTTGAGGATGTATGAGGATGCAGCAGATTAGAAAAGGAAGTAGCTTTTAGGCATCAAACCCTCTATTAAGCACTTCACATACATTACTTTGCATGGTCCTTGAAGCAAGCTCAAGGAGTAGGCACTGCTATCTCTTCTATAAAGCCTGAATGTACGTTTCAGGGAAAAAAATCACAAACTGGTCTTTCTTACCTGAAAATATTTGACTTGACAGTTTATACTGTTGCTGATGAAATACAGGACAACATGAAGATGAGAGTATAGGAGAATGTTGACGAATGGAGGAGTTTGAGGTACAATTTATAAGGGAGAAAACTGAGACGGAATGACATGAAGGATTAAGTATCTTCCAAGGTTCAAATGGCTCAGCTCAAGGCACCAGATCTGCTAAGGCCAAAACTGTGGAACACTGTCCAGGAATTCCTATGAATGTTGGTGAGTTGCTTTGGTTTTCCTTAATGAGGATGGGGGACAACTAACTTAAGGAAGTCCAAATTGGGTAGGGTCCTAGGAAGTTTTGGGCTTCTTGTGTTGTACTGTGTGAAACTTGAAAAGACCCAAACTCTGAAGATTCCTCATTATAGATACAGAAAGGGATGTAGAGCTTTGGCTACAATCTCCAATACAGTGGTTTCAACACTGGCTGTTTTAACCCTTGAATCACCTGGAGACTTAAAAATATTAATAAAGGCTGTTATCTGGACTTCAGCCTCAAAAGATTCCAATTTTAAGTCATCTAAAGTCTATTACTACTTATCTAGAGCTCAGTTTTAGTTTTTGTTTGTTTGTTTTTCATTGTTGTTGTTTTAAACTCCTCCTAGTGATTAGTGTCTGAATCTAAGTTTGAGACCCACTGATAATCCATCCCTTCATCATTAATGGAGGAGGTAAATTCATATCTTAGAGACAGAAAAAGAGCATGAATATAGTCATTGAAGAATAAAATTGAAAGCTGATCATTTTAAATAGCCTCAAAACTACATTAAAAACCTAGAAAGTTGAACAATCAATTCTGCATTCCAAAGAACTACATGAGGCTAAGCATCACAATTTAAAAAAGAAATGAAACTATATGGCATGTTTAAGATGAAAATTCTAATTGGGACCAAAATACAAGCAGTTTTCTTTACCTGTAAAGTCTAGAAGAATTAGACAAAAGTGAAATCAAAGGCACATAACCAAAGGAGGAAAATCTAGTCTACTAAAATATTGATATTTTCCTTTGTTTTCTTGTATTCTTTGATTAGAAAAACTTGCATCTTTTGGAATGGAAATTCATCTTTGGAATGGAAAAATAGTTACTTGTCACTAAAAGAGGGACTTAGCAAATTAATTTTCAAAGCATACACTTATTTTTTACTGTACATCAAACTATCCTTGAAGCCTAAAATTCCTTTCAGTGTTGTTAATAAGACATAAAAGGCACAAATCTAGCCATGTTTTGGGAAGGTTTGCATCTTTTGTTGTTGTTTGGTTTCTGTTTTGTTTTGAGGGGGCTGTTTGTTTGTTTTGAATTTAAGTCAGAAATAATTAGATTTTGCATTCTGCTAAGATCATCAAAGCTTGCCTACTTGGTTTTTGGAGGTTCAGAGCCCAAGCAATACGAAAGGCCTTAGTAACAATGTACTTATATTTGCAACTATATTAAATTCAGTGCAGCCCTGGAAATTAATATGCTCGGCCTGACAAGAGAAAAGCTCAACCAAGATACGTGCAGACACTTGGCTTTGTTCACTGTGAGAAGCTCTACTAACCAAGCATTCGCCAGCTTTATTAATTCTTCCTGACCGTTGGGTCTTCCTGATTGTTTATTTGTTTGTTGCCATTAGCAGATTTCTTTTATAAATTCTCTCAGTGTTGCCATATGTTGTTTCCTACCATCAGTCAGGGGTGGACTGGAGCAGCCAGTAAAGCAAATTGAATTATGGCAGAATTGAGGAAGAGTGTAGCCATTTCTTTCTTACTGAAATACAATTTGGTTTTTCAGCTGGCAATATGGAATTAGGGAAAATTGCTCAATGAAATAACTATGGCACCATCCAAATGGACAGAGCTTTACTGCTAACTTTTTATAGAAGTTAAAGAATAAAACATTTTATAGCTCACATGACAAAATTACAGTAGTCATTTTGGATGTGTTTATTTTTTAATTCAACATTGTAAGTAATCTACACATATTTCCTTTTTGAGTATTTTTCTGAGTAAAACTTTAGATACCTAGATTGTTCTGTTGTTGCTGATTGTTTTAATATGAAACTAGCACAATTTAAATTTCTCCCTACAACCAGAAGAAATCTATTGAAAGATCTTCAACAACATTCATGGTAACACAAGAAACACATATTTATACTAAAAGTATACAGTGTTTGAAAAGAAATAGGTTGCAAGGTAGAAAAAATTAGAAAGTATAAATAAATAAACTGTATGTTTGTCTGAATATATAACATGTTTCTACTGTGAAGGTGCATTCATTGTTTGAATTTTAAATTCTAGATCTCTAGAGAAAAAAACATTGTGGAAAAAGAGATTAGGTTTTAGTCCTTATTCTGCCCTAAACTTGGTGTATTTTATTAGCCAAGTTACATAATCCATCTATCTCAGTTTCTCACTTTAATTAGTTAATATTTACTGTGTACTTAATAATGCCAGCAGAGAGAATATCAGGTGCTCTCAGGGCAGAATATGTTTGAAAAATATCAAGGAGGTAAGTGTGGGTAGAGAGGAGCAATCAAAGGGTAGTGATGACAGAGAAGAACAAGAGGTAACAAGTACACCAAATTGGGATTGAGAGGGAAGATATTGGACTGATATAACAGAAGAACGATTCCATTTTTAAGGTGTATCTCTGTTTACAGTGCGAGAAATAGTGGTGAAGGAGGGATAAAGCAAAAGAGGCATGGAAACAAGTTATGCTCTATTTCAACTGAAGAAGAGAGAAATTATGGTACCTTGGTGCAAAGAAGCAGAAGCAGAAGAAAGGAGATAGATTTGAAGTATATTTTGAAAGTAGAACTATAAGAATTTGCTGATATATTGAGTGGATTGTGAGGAAAAGAGGAAAGTCAAGGATACTCCCTGGGTATTTGGTCTCAGGAACTAGAAACGTTCAATTACCAATTATGAGATGATAAAATGAGAGAAGCAACATTAGGACTTTGGTTTTAAAGTCATTCATTATACATCAAAATGAATCCTTTTGGACAGTCAGCTTTAAAGTCTGGAACTTACAGAATAGTCAGGCTTTGAGATATAAATTTGGAATTCATCACCATGTAGATAGAATTTACATCCATAAAAGAGGATAATACAATTTAGATAGTGAGTCTATAGAAGAAGTTCAAGAACTAAACCACAGAGCATTCTAAGGGTGAAAAGAAAGTTTGAGGAGGAGAGAAGAGACCAGCAAAGGGGACACTACAGGAACATGTGGTGAGGTGGGGTAGGAGCCTATAGAATGATGACTTCAGGGCCAAGTGAAGGAGGTATATCAAGAAAAAGAGGCTGATCAGTTGCTCCAAATTCTGACAACTGGATGAGTAGCATGGGGGCAGGGATTAGACTAGACAATCCTGGATTAGATTCGATGTGGCAATTTTGAGGTTATTGGTGACTTGGAGAAAGCTGTTTCAGTAGAATGGTAAAGATAAAAGTCTGATTAGACTAAATCCAAAGGAAAATGAGTGAAGAGGAAGTAGAGAAAGAGAATATAAATTACCTTTGGAGGAATTTCTCTCCATAGAGAAGTAGAGAAATGGAAGCAATTGATGAAGAGGATTTTGGACTGATGAGGTGACTGGGTTGTTTTTGTTTAGGTGTAGAAGTTATTATACGATATCTGTATACTGGAAAAAAGGAACTAATGAATCAAGAGAAAGATGGAAGAACTGCAGGAGCAATGTCCTTGAGTAGGTGAGAGTATATGATTCCTACTATACATGTGCAGGCATGGATCACTGTCAATAGCATAAATCATTCATCCAAGGTAATAACATCCAAGTGTGTATGTGCTCAGATGCCTGAGGGAAGATAGGTGTGGTGACAAAGCTTACCAAAGGTCCTTTCTTATTGTTTCAAAACTTCTCAATAATCTAGAAGATGAAGCCATCAGCTGGTAATGAAGAGAAGATAACTGGTAGGAGTTATGAAGAGAAAAGTTGAAATGCCAGCTAAAACCATAATACTCAAAGAGTAGAATTCGTAGGGCTGAATACTGGAAAAGAGGAATCAACAGGCAAAGACCTCTATACATATGCACAGAGCAATCTTGAATCTTTCTCTGAATATCAGTCTGTACATATGTAAAGGGAAATTCCATGACACTGAATGAAGAACAACTTTTAGGGAAACAATTATAGGAGAGCTGTGAGCTAAATCATTAGCAGAACACACTAAAATCCAATGAGTGGTCAAGCTTTAACTAGCAGGCATGTAGAAACCTTGGTGACTACATGATGGCAGCCATTGAACCCACAGGAAGGCCATGCCTTAGCTGTGGGGCTAATTTAGCCCAAGTGTAAAGGTTATAACAGATCATCTCTTAATAGGTTAAAATACGTTAAAGGGCACCCAAACTACCTAACTTAATGCAAGAACAAAGTCCAAGACTTTTTAAAGAAAACAACAAACTACACATTTGACAATGTAAAGTACACAATGGCAATACCAAAAACACCAGATATGCAAAGAAAAAAAAAAAAGAAAGAAAGAAAACATGACCCATAAGCACTGGGGTGGGGGTGGGGGGAAGAGAAAGAGCCAGAAATGACAAAGATAATGAATTAAGGCAAAGAGGAAATATAAACTAAATAACAGATGAGATAAGTAGAAAATACCGACTAAGATGGTAGATTTAAACCTGGAAATATCAATAATTACATGAAAAGTAAATAATCTAAATATATCAATTAAAAGGTAGGTCTTTTCAGATCAGATAAGAGCAAGACAAAATTATTTGCTGTCTAAAAAGAGATACATCTTAAATAAAAAAAAAAGAGAGAAATTAAAAGTAAAGTAATAAAAAGAGATATAACATGCACATATTAATCAAAAGAAATATGAGTGGTGAAATAAACATCAGAAAGAGACTTCTGGACAAGAAATAATACCAGGAATAAAGAGGGACATTCCTTAATGATAACAGGATTAATTCACACAGAAGACATTGCAATCCTAAATGTTCAAAATACATGAAGCAAAAACTGAAAGAACTGACAGGAGTAATAGACAAATCCACAACTGTAGTTGAAGATGTTAACAGACCTCTCAGCAGCTAATACTGATAGAAAAAGTAGACAAAAATAAAGAAAGAGAAAACCATAAACTACGCCATCAACCAACTGAACCTAATTGACTTTTATGAAACACCCACCCACAGTAATAGTGAGTGGCATAATGGTCCCCCAATTCATGTCCACCTGGAACCTCAGAATGTAAACTTATTTGGAATAAGAGTCTTTGCAGATGTAATTAAGATAAGGATCTTGAAATGAGATCATCCTGGATTAGGGCGGCCCTAAATCCAATGACACTGTCCTTATAATGACTGAAAAGGAGAAGACACAGAGAAGATGATGTAGAGATAGAGGTACAGAGTGGAAAGATGCTTCCACAAGCCAAGGGATATCAAAGATTGTTGGCAACTACCAAAAACTAAGAGAGAGGCATGGAATGGCTTCTTCCTCAGAGCATCCAGAAAAAACAAACCCTACCAACACTTGATTTCAGACTTCTGGCCTTCCCGAATGGTGAGAGAATAAATTTCTGTTGCTTTAAGCCATCCAGTTTGTGGTAATTTGTTACAACAACCCAACTACAGTGTAAGACACATTCTTTCCAAGTGCAAATGTATCTTTCAACAGAATTGAAAAGTCTTGATAATTCCGAAATATTGAGATCATATAGAGAGAATTGCCCAGAATGCAGACTGCAACAAAATTAAATTAGAAATCAGCTACAACCATAAACAAGATGAAAAGACAATACTCAGAGTGGGAGAAAATATTTGCAAATGAAGCAACTGACAAAGGATCAATCACCAAAATATACAAGCAGCTCATGCGGCTCAATATCAAAAGAACAAACAACCAATCCAAAAATGGGCAGAAGACCTAAATAGACATTTCTCCAAAGAAGACATATAGATGGCCAAGAGGCACATGAAAAGAGGCTCACCATCACTAATCATTAGAGAAATGCAAGTCAAAACTACAATGAGGTTATCACCTCACACCAGTCAGAATGGCCATCATCAAAAAATCTACAAACAATGAGTACCGGAGAGGGTGTGAAGAAAAGGGAACCCTCTTGCACTGTTGGTGGGAATGTAAACTGATACAACCACTAGTTTCTTAAGTAACCTCCAAACTGTTCCTTAAGAAACAGTAGGGAGGTTACTTAAGAAACTAAAAATAGAACTCCGATATAACCCAGCAACCCCACTACTGGGCATATGCCCAGAGAAAACCGTAATTCAAAAAGATACATGCACCTCAATGTTCACTGCAGCATTATTTACTATAGCCAGGACATGGAAGCAACCTAAATGTCCATCAACAGAGGAATGGATAAAGAAGATGTTGTATATATACATGATGGAATGTTACTCAGCCATTAAAAGGAATGAAATTGGGTCATTTGTAGAGACATGGATGGACCTAGAGACTGTCATACAGAGTGAAGTTAATTCAGAAAGAGAAAAACAAATATTGTATACTAACACATATATGTGGAATCTAAAAAAATGGTAGAGGTGATCTTATTTGCAAAGCAGAAACAGAGGCACAGATGTAGAGAACAAACGTATGGATACCAAGGGGGAAGGGGGAGGTGGGATGAATTGGGGGATAAGGATTGACATAGATACAGTATTAGTATTATGTATAAAGTAGATAACTAATGAGAACCTAAAAATAAATGAATAAACAAATAAGATCCATTAAAAAAGAGAAAGGAAAATCTTGAGCAAATATGAACCACTGTTATAGTTGCTCTTTGTAACTGCAAGTCCCTTGAGCTCAGGGTCTTGATGGATAGAAGGAAAATGAATAACAACAACAACAAAATCAGCTACAGAAAGATATTTTGAAAATCTGCAAATATTTTGAAATTAAACATTAAATTTGTACATGAATCATAGGTCCAGGAAGAAATCACAAGGCAAATAAGAAAATACCTTGAACTGAGTGAAAATAAAAACACCACATATCAAAATCTGTGGGAGGCAGTTACAACAGGAATTAGAGTTATGTTTTGTTTTAAATGCTTCTACCAGATATTGAGAGAGAACTAAAATCAATGATTTAAGAACACATGGAGGGCTTCCTTGGTGGCGCAGTGGTTGAGAAAACAAAAACACAAAGAGAAAAAATAGTGAAAAGATCAATAAAACCAAAATGTAATTTTCTGAAAATATTAAAAACATTTATATACCTCAGTTAGAATCATCAACAACAAAAAACATGAATTACTAATAACAGGAATATAAGAAGAGATTCACAGATCCTACAGACATTACCAGAAAGAGGGAAAATTATGAACAATTAATGCCAATGAATTCAACAAGCTACATGAAATTTACAAACTACTTGCAAGACAAAAATTACCAGAACTGACTCAAAATGAAATAGAAAATCTGAATGGCTGTATTATTTATCAGTAGAATTTTCTAATGAAAAATGCATGCAAAGAAAGCCCTCAGACCTACATGAATTCTTTAAAATATTGTTAGCAAGTAATAATAAATTTCATACAAACTCGTACATCAACATGTAAATGGACACAGTGTAGATCAATCATAAAATAGAATACTACTCAGCAGTACAAATGGACAAACTACTAACCCTGCAAAAAGACACATGATGCATCTAAAAGTGTTATACTGAGTTTAACCAGACCCAAAGAGAGTATATTATTTTATGTTTGAAACTCTAAAAAATGTGACAGAAGAAATTGAACTTGATGATTAGCAATTCACCTTGAATTTTAAATTCTATTAATTGATGGAAACTGTTATTAATTTTCCATCTATTTACATTTTTAATTTCTTGCTAGGCTGTATTTATTTACCTTAAAATAATCCTACTATTTTGTTATACCATTCCACTCCTAACTAGTGAATGTCTTTCTTTTCTTTCTATATAAAGTCCTAACTATAGAAACTAACCCATTTTTACTAAATTAAGCCATTATAATACACATGAATAAAAAATACCAAGAAATGAGAAATTGTGCATTAAGAAATAAATAGATTTTTCAGATTAAGCTTTTCTATGCATATTATTTTTCTGCCCATTTGCAAGTATTCTCATATGTCATGTTTCCTTACATGACACCTACATTTGAGACTATTACATATTATATATATATTATAATAAAATAACATTGTATTCCTTTGGACTTCTTTTTCCTAATAGAAGCTAAGTAAGAGTAGATGTGAATATTTGAATTTTATTTAAGTCTGTTTAGTGAAAAATTTAAGAGCGTGTAACCATTTTTCACATCTCTTCAACATGTTTTGGGTTGAAAGAAAAAGTTGGCATTATGTTCTGAGCTATTTAGGTTGCTTATTAAATACACAATAAATTAGAAGAATCTTAATGTAAACATGAGTTCAGTCTCTGTTCAGGTAGCCATTCCTACATCTAGAGAGACTAAAAATTTCTTCCAGAACAGGTTTTCTACTCATTTTTCACATTGATTGTCTCCAGACCCAGGAAGAATTAAAAGTTACAGGTTTCACCTGTACATACACTTTTAAACAATGTATCCAAGTTTTGCTGAGCTTTGGAAAGTATGCTGAAGGTTTGTTTTGTGTTCAGGGCAAAGGTTGACTTCTTCCTTATTACAAAATATTTTGCTACCTCAATCTTTCCGTGAAACAAGAGACAGAAATTCCCTCCTGAAAGTCACTGCCTTGCAGGAATACAGAATTACAAGTCAAACAAGAAGGCCTCAGGAGAAACAAAAGTTAATAGCAAGTGACCTTATTTGCATCCACATTCTATCAAACAATTCTAGGTTTGTTGGCTTAGTGAGAAAATGATTTTTCCTTTAAATCCTCACAGTATGTTCTTTCTACTATCCTTCCTAATCTCACCATGTTAAAATATGTCCTGTTGGTGGAATCCTGAACAAATACAGTGTTTATACTAAAAGACAGAAGTATCTATAATTGATCTCACATATGCAAATCTGTTTATTATAATAAATGATAGCTTAAAATTTGGCAGACACTGACCTCTAATATGAGATAATATAAAGACAATAGTCCAGGAAGACTATGACCATTTCTCTTTAGGATTCATAAGTAAAAAGGTAAGTGATCAGTATTAATTGTGAATAATACAAGCATTCCCCAAAACAGAGAATTCAAAATAAAGGGAATAAGCATACATTTATTCCTATTTAAGCACACAAAAAATATCAGATTGCATGCATTATTAAGCATGCAAAAATAAATCTTCTGAGAGAATCTAGGCTTAAAAATTCTTGTTTGGAATCATTATTGATACATTCATCTCTGTACTTTGAATAAGAGATCAATGCTAATAATTAATTTTGGTAAACTTCAGACAATATATTTACTTTGCATGAATGAGAGCTGATAAGATTCCACATACCTCCTATAGAAAGCTCAGTTATCTTCTTTGAACTTAAAAAAAATCAACGACTGACTTCAATATATGGAAAAATAACATATAAGATTTAAAAGCCATATCCATATAGAATACATATGAGTGTGAACTAATGTGTATATTGTGCATATGCCTGTTTACAAGGAAACAACTTCATAGAGAACACTGTACACACCTTAGCCATCTATTCCTCAATTATTTTAGTGTTAATTTTGTAAATAAATTTTAATGAATATTAATGTGATCTCAATCACGTCTTTTTTTTTTTTTTTTTTTTTTGTGGTTCGGGGCCTCCCACCGCTGAGGCCCCTCCCGTTGTGGAGCACAGGCTCCGGACGCGCAGGCTCAGCGGCCATGGCTCATGGGCCCAGCCGCTCCACAGCATGTGGAACCCTCCCCGACCGGGGCACGAACCCGTGTCCCCTGCACCGGCAGGCAGACTCTCAACCACTACGCCACCAGGGAAGCCCTCAATCACATCTTTCTGATGCATTACCAATATCTGAGTTCCTTGCCTATGGAAAGTACCAACATTTGAATACCTGTTCTATAGAAAGTACTTACTAGAGGCTGGGGATACAAAGATAATTAGAGAATATGCCTGCTCTCAAAATTCATAACATAATGAGCCTTACTAAATTTGAAGTATTAGAAAGATGGAATTAAACAATTTCAATCTCTAAAAGGAAAAGATATTAAGGCTTCTTATATCTCTCTCCAAAGTTTATTAAGAAATGATCCACATTTTATTTCCTAAATGCTATTTTAAAATTGATTTATTATTCTTATTAGAGTAATACATACATGCACATAATTTTAAATCCTATGGGCTTAAAAGCCAGTGGTTTCCTTCTCTCCTGCTCGCTCTCTGTTACTCTCACTTAAAGAACCACCATTAACTGTTTACATGTTTTCATTTGTCTGATGGCTATTTTCAAGTCTCTAAAATAATATGCTGCTGATACAGCCCTGTCTTGATGTTCCATTGTTAGAGAGATATTTAAAAGAAAGACGTTCACAATCGTTATCTTTTCTGTCATAATTTTACAACATTAGGGATAAAATTTACATTCTGCTGCATAACATAACTAGATCTTCTTTGTTCCTTAGTTGGTTTTAAATGTTGAAAACTCAATAAATCAGAATATGCATTGTTACAAATATATAAATAATATTCAATGTAGTGTCAAGTAGTATGCTACGACTACATATTTTTCCTGAAATTTTTTAGTATCTTGTATTTCTGCTCTTACCATATTTATATAGTGATTTAAGTAGCTTAGTTATACAATATTTTATATGGATTATTTTTAATATTTGCTTTTTCTCCAAAAATAGCATCTCAAACTTTTCTGAAATCATGAGGTTTTTTTTTTTTTTTAAGTTTATTTCTGCTCTTTTAAGTATGTCTGTCTGCACTAGGGCTGGTTTTTTTTTTTTTTTTGCGGTACGCGGGCCCCTCTCTCACTGTTGTGGCCTCTCCCATTGTGGAGCACAGGCTCGGGACGCGCAGGCTCAGTGGCCATGGCTCACGGGGCCCAGATGCTCCGCGGTTTGTGGGGTCTCCCCGGACCGGGGCACGAACCCGCGTCCCCTGCATCGGCAGGCAGACTCTCAACCACTGCACCACCAGGAAGCCCCTTTCTGATTATCTTGATGTTTATTTTTGCTTCAACTATTTCACAGATTTTTTTTTTAATCCACCCATATTTAAGAATGAGGCAATAAAAAGGCTGCTGGTATCTCTCACTATCTGAGTGGGTACTGCTGACTGGCAGGAAATGTTTAGGATTAGATGTTAGACAGGTAATCCCAAAGGGAATACAGAAGGCAGCAATACACACTAGCTGAAACATCGTGTCGTAGTTGCTTATGTTTTTTGCAAGAAATATCTTTTTTTATATATGTGGGTTTGAATTATTATTTGCTTGTTGAGCATGTACGTATCTGGCCTCCCTTCCCTTCATATGCAGTGTTTGGAGCGTCAACTATTTTGTCATGTACCCTCAATTAGTCTTCTCTTTCCTGCCTAACTTCTCACGGCTGCTCCCCATCATCCATCTGATTCAGGAACCCGTGTTGATTTTGCTAAGCAGGCCTTACATTCTAGCTGCACTTTCTCACTTCCATTTCTTCCTTCAATCACTCCTCTTATATATATATATATATATATATATATATATATATATATATATATATATATATATATGTCTTCTGCTGTTCTACTGTTACACTTTAAACCTCCTTTATTCTCATTTTAATGCAGTTTCAGGAAGGAGAGGCTATAAGTGTTCTGCAAGTGACCACTTAGATGACCTAGAACAAGACATACAACTTATCTGGGCTTCTAATTTTCCATCTATAAAACGGAAGGGGGTTCAGGTATTTGACTTAAATTAGCATTTCCCTAACTATGTTCCTTGGAATACTCGTTCCATTAAGTATTAATAGATATTTTATGATCAAATATTTGATGCTGCATAACATATCCACCCCTCGTGATTTACGTACACTTTGGTGTAATAAAATCTGGGAAAACCCAGCAAAGGAGCTTGTTTAACATTTTGTTACACAGCATTACTCATCATGGAAATCTATAATTAATGAAGAACGTACAATATCTCAGATAATTAATGGTCTTTACTAATTTTATATATAATGATATGTGTATCTTTTAGAAAATGACAAAAGTCTTGGAATGGAAAATCTTCTTCACAGCTTTGATTGTTTAGAAATTACTGTAAAAACACCTGCAAAAAGAATCGATTGACAGAAGTACTAAAAAAAAAAAAAAAGACATCACAAATGGAATCGACTTTCTGTTGACATTTGTAAAACATTAAGGCTCTTTCATACAAATTTAGTCAAAAGTTTAGGCCCTGCTAAACATTCTAGGCCATTGTGCAAATCTATACCGGCAATAAGAAAATAGTTTAACAGCAACGACCTAATAACTTCAATGTTTATAGGAGAGTAAAGCAATCAAAATTCTCTTAAAAACACAGTATGAGTAGTTTAAATAATAACAGAATACTGATTTTCTTGGTGTTTTCAACTTGTAGTACATTATGACTGTGACTTCTAAAAATACTGTATATTCAGAAATTCAACTCTGTGCTATTTTAAAGCTGAAATCAGAATATTTTGGAGGAAAAAAAGGACAGTTTTCTTTGGCTGGGAAACACAGAGTTAATTCTAGCTTCTCTCCTTATTTCAGTCAGTTCCTATACAGATCTTGTATAAACTTACACTTGTCCATCTCGTCTCCCCTCTTCTGTAAAGCCCTCCTCAGATTACACACTTTTACAGAGATACCACTTTTCTGAACTCTCATTATCTGTAACTTTCACTGCACAATTTAGCAGTTGATGTAATTGAACACAATTTGACTGTAGTTTTATATTGTTTTATCATTTATTGATTCAGTGTGCATTTCCTTATCCTCCCTATTTAAACTGTGATTTCTTAAAAACACGTACCCTTGATCTTATTCAGCACCTACCTAGGGACGAACCCATTATAATTAACCAAGATGTTTATTGATTATCTGAGTGTAAAAGTGGAAATCAAGACAGCTGTTTTTAAGCCAAAATATTAATCATATGAAATAGATATTTCTAACAACAAATAGAAATGTAACATTGTTATAAATGGAATATATTTTCATGCTTTTGGAATTTTCTTTCATTTCTTAATTGTCAAATTTTGTAAAACCACATATTGGTATTAGCCTTTTGGCATATATGATTGACATTATTCTATATAGTATCTTTCAATGTTTAGCCCATACTTGTTTCTATAACTGAGAATCTCTCTTGGTTAAATAGGAAAACTAATAAAAACAATTCAAATACAACGGGAATGCTACAAATCTTTACCAAATATATCAACATTATGTAATAGATACAGAACTAGATACAGTGTAGGATTAAATTTAATAATATCCTTTTCTTCAAAGATAATGAGAGTAAAATAAATAAAATAAAAACTATAAATAATTCTATTATATTAATTTTAACATACAGGTAGCCTTTAACATAAAAATAATAGAAGAATGCCAAGGAGAAAGGTCATAGGGAATGCCTTATAAGAAGGTAACAATTAAACTAGGCTTTGAAAAGCTATGAAGAACCTGTATTATACTCTCAGAATTTTTTTTCATTTATTCAACAAGTATTTAATGCACCCCTACTATGAACCAGAGATATTTTTAATAGCAGCAAATCTTCGACTTTCAAGATTCAATATGGTTCATTAAACTTTTCAAAATCACCAGACCCTACATAGTGATGAGTTTTGGTAATACTATGTACGATCTAAAAGTGCATGTGAAGTTAAAGTAAAAAATGAGTTTTGATTATAGCTTGTAAAATAACCCCAAAGAAAGTTTTAAAATGTGCTACATTGTCTTGCTTGATTGCAACAGTTGTTTTTTTTTTAGATCAAAGTGAAAATTTTATTCCAGAAGACAGGAAGGCTTGAAGGAGAGGATTGCAACAATTTTTTGAAGGAAGAAAG
This sequence comes from Phocoena phocoena, assembly GCF_963924675.1. NCBI lineage: Eukaryota > Metazoa > Chordata > Mammalia > Artiodactyla > Phocoenidae > Phocoena > Phocoena phocoena. The sequence goes on from NC_089221.1 coordinate 25,358,044, forward strand.
GATTGTTTTAAAGGACAACTTAGATTAGAAAAAATTCTTAGATGAAAAATAATTATTTTTCATAAATTATAGCCACACAAAATATCCTCAGACTAAAACCAGTAGGAACTGAATGAAGTCTAAGGTAAGCCAAGGTCAAGACTGCGATGTCACAGAACGTTTAGACAGAACTTGTTTCTTTCTCCTCATTGACTAATTATCAATATTCCATACCTCATACATCTAGTATGAGGCTTAAGTTGATCAGACCTATTAAGTAATTTGTGTTTTGAAGATAAACTTGCTCAGCTTAATGAGTATGAAATATATATACTGCCAGGAATTAATCAGCTTGATTACTGCTTTCTAAAGTATATTCCTAGGAATCCTAGTCCAAAGAAATGTTCCTACAGTCAGAATAAATTTCAAGCTACAGACTCAAATGTGCAAGGAATGCGATTTTCTATACTTTTCTTTCACTGAGCATAATTTCTAAGTTGGGTTTCCATTCCAGCCTGTTGTAGAAATACAATTTCAGTCACTCAAAGCCCCTGGGGGACAGGCGGTATCTTGTCTGAGTTGTCACTGTCCATGAACGCAGCATCTTCCGAGGTGTCCTTTTCCTTTTCTCACATCTGATGGTTAGGCCACGCGGCCACCCCCACATGGCCTCGTTATGTCCTGTTCAGGGCTGCCAGCTCTTAGTGCTGGGTCCATGCTGCTCTTAATCATGTAGGAAACAAACTTCTCTGGAGCTTTCATGGAGCTAGGACACAGATTCTCCTTGCTTTTATTTCTCAGCTTTCTCTGTTTCCCCTACCACACTTTCTCCTCTCTATCCAGTTCAAAAAACAAACGAGAGAGTTTCTGAAGAAGATACATAATCATAGTGGCTGTCTGAAAATTCTGAATCCAAAACCCTTTCCGATTTGGCATTCTTCAAACTTATTACAGGACACTTAAAAAAAATACCTAGTAGTATTCAGCAGAACAAATGTTCCCTGGAACATAGCTTGAGAAACACCTGCATTAACCCTTGAAATAATTTAGTAGCAGTAAAAGTGCTATTAAAACTTTTTACTGCTGTTTAGAAATAAGAAAACTGTTTTATCGTATAAACAAAGTTCCCAAATTGTTCTGACATGCAATAATATCTATTTTTAAATTCTATTATTTTATGTTTTGTTTTTGAAAGAAATATTTAAAATGGGTACTCAGTGAACAGAATAGGACATTTTATCTTAAATCCAAATTATGTAATTTTGAAATAGTTTCCTTGTTTCAGGGAAATAGCTAGTCTTCACTATGAATCTGACACCATTAATAGATAATGAATGTCCTTTGTAACATTCTCTAGAGAAAGAGCAGTTTGCCTGCCATGTAATGTCATACTTAGGAGTTTCATTAGGCTTACATAAAGCCTTACTAGTTAGATCTCAAAAGCCTAAGATCTTTTCAAGATTTTTCTTTTTTAGGGCTAGTTCACAATTACTTTAATGTATATTTTTTAGTTTTTAATAATGTGTTTATAAATTTTCTTACAAAAATTAAAAGGCAGATAAGTATATATTATCATTAAAAACGATTCCTACATGTTCTGAAATCAGCATCTTGTTTAGTTTCACGTCCAAATCAATGTTCCTTGGGAAATGGTATATAAATTTATGACTGATGATATCATGATTATCTAACTCTGCATCCACAAGCAAAAGAAATTATGTATGTATGTTAAAATTCACTTTTATCTGTATATTTGAAATTTTCCTGATTTATTTAAGCCTTTTCTTTTTAAGATGGTCATATTTGTAAGTGTGGTAGAAGTAAGTCATGATGAGGAGGTGAGAATGCCTTTATTTGTAATCAGACAGTTAATGATGTTTGAATATGTTAATATTTAATTCTTCAGGACCAAGAATCTCTGCAACAACAACAACAAAATAAAGATTAGGGCGGGGGAGAATGGATACATGCATGTGTATGGCTGAGGCGCTTTGCTGTGTACCTGAAACTCTCACAACATTGTTCATCGGCTATACTCCAATATAAAATAAAATGTTTAAAAAAGAAAGGATTAGGGCAAGTAATGTAAATACTGGGATTATGTAAATCAAGGCAAATTCTTAGATTAAATGGCAGAATAAGTATTTTTCATGTCATGAAAGTTATGGAAACTTTAAAAATTTAACCTTTACACAATTGATGTATACTGTAATCATTTGATTCTTACTATTTAACTCTGCTTTTAAAGATAGGATTTCAACATGCAAATATCATTACATAATTTTTATTAAATAAATTGGTTTAAAATACAGGAAAACTGGAATCTATAATCCCTGTGAATTTGTTGTTCCCAGATACAGGGCTAATGAAGTGTGAAATTGTGATATTCACAAACAGTTTGAAAGTCACTCTCATTGGTGACTAAGGAGAAAAGAAGGTCAGAAATCATGCTCTACCTCTGATTGGCTATTTGCCATTTGGCAAGGAATTTAATTATGTGCTTCAAATTAACCCATTTATAATAAATGCCTGTCTTCTAAAGAAATGTTATGACTCTATTAATATAAAACTGTTGCAACATGTTGCATTCAAGGTCCTCCTAAAGTGTTAATGTCTGTATATTAATCTGAACTTTTGTTTTATCATTAAACTATCAGCCTACTATGTGCTAAAGTCTATTGGAGGTCTTAAAAATTATGAGGTAATTAAAAATTAAAAGGTATGTCTATATTTGACCAACTTCAGCCCTATAATAACAGGGGGTTTTGGGATAATGGTCTTGGTTAGTATTTGGTTTGCCACTAGTGTAAGCCACTGGATACTTTTCGAAATAGCATAGGAAAGCAGAAACAAACATAATCTCTATTATTCTAAAATGACAAGATCAATACCAATTTGAATGATTACGCAGAAATCTTCCTTGGATAGCTGTCCATCTCTGCACTGATGATCAAGCAGTAACTCAGGAGTAATGTAGAATATAATTCTCACATCACAAGAACTCTCAGAATGCAAACTGAGTGCCTTAATGTCCCTCAGTGCTGGTAACAAAGTTGGGTATGCAGAGGCAAAGAGGAACAGAGTCCCCAGTATGCCAATTAATTTTAAGTCTCCAATGTCACCCAGCTAATTTTATAAGAAATCTCACTGGTGCAGTGTGGATTTTCCTCCACTGAATTTTATTTTGGTGGCAAAGTTCTATCAGCATGGTGACATGCTCTGATTATGCGAAGATCAAAAGTAAAGGATGGTGTTTATCACCAACAGAAAAATCTTGGGAGCTTAAAAAATGAGAGAATATTATTATATAAGAATTATCATTTATTCATGTACTTATTCACAGTTGCTATTATAAAATAAATTTTATTAAATATGACAACAATATTTTCAGACCCTTAGTTTTATGTTTTGAGGTAGAGCTAGATTGTTGTGTATATATTATAAATTTGGATGCTTTTAATTAGGTTCACATCAATGGGCTTTTGCATGGATTAATTTGTTTTGGATAATGAGGAACATCCTCTGTGTAGCAAGACTAGAATTCAAAAACATTGCACTTTAATACTCAACCCAGTGATCAGAGTGTACCAGGGATCATTTAAATCGTTTTTAATTTTTATCATAGATTTAAATACATATAGATCCTAATCTCTACAATCTGCCTTGAGCAAATGATAGTCATAGTACAGTAAGAATAACTTGTAAAATAAAACTTGTGTTCAAGTTATCTTGATGCACACATAAACCCAGAGAATTAGAAAACTGAAATAATATTATCAATGAAAACAAAAACTCTCCCTTTTGCCTGGACATGATGTATGGCATTCTTTTTAACAAAATTTATTGTGGTTTTTATAATTATAAAACCCATGTTCAAATATGGTACAATGGGAAAACATTTTTTAAAATTTTAAATAACACAAACGTCACTCATAATTATGCCACCCAGAGATGACTATTTTGAACTCTTGAGTTAACTATTCATTAGACCCTTCAGAACTCTAAGACTGACAAGATAAATGTTAGCTATTTGGCAGCCCCAGAAAAGGTGGGATGTTTGACACACTGATCAACTCTTTTCCTCCTCGGAAGAAGCTGAGAGCTGGATTTTTCATCCACTCACTCTCTGGGCAGAGGGAAGAATCTACTGATCCAAGCTGCCATCTCCTTTCTCCTCCAGGTGGCTAGACTGTGCCAGTACCTACAGAGCTCCAAGACTGGAAAGACAGAATCCAGCCCTCTGGGGACACCCCTCAGAAAAGTTGGGGTGCTGGATGTACAAATTAAACCTTTTCCACACCTGGGAAAATCTGGGAACTAGTGGGTTTCTCCTTGATTATATGGTTTTGTGCCAGGGGTAGGGATTCTGGAGTGTCCCAAATCTCACCACTAGCTTCACTGAGTCTGGTTTCACATTCTCCTAGGAGCAGGAAACTTTTAATTCATTTCTGGGGTTCTCACCAAGAGAATCTGTCCATGAGTTGTTGCTGAATCTTTCTGTTTGTTGGGGAAAAAAAGAGTCCAGGGTTTCCTGCTCTGCATCTTACTGATGTCAATTCCACTGGTTTCTCTATTATCATACATTCAAGCTTTTAGTAATATGTTTGTTTTGAAGAAAAGTAATTTGAATTTAAATGTTCAATTTATTTAAATATATTCATTTAAGTAAGTACGAATCACAAGACTATAGCAGGAAAAGTGAATAAGATCATAAGTAAGATTCTTCAACATTGCAGGAAGCTCTCTTCTCAACTATTTCCTTCTAATTCATAAATTTTAAAATGATACTTTTCCCTATACCTTGTTTCCAGATTTTGTGTGAACATATAAATAACAATAATATTGATAATAATGATTATAATAGGTAAATAGCATGTAGTGAAAGTTTACTATGTACTATTACACTATTAATCAGTGTTGTCACCTTTCCTATCTATTTGATAACACCTTTGGAATACACATGAATTGCTATGAAAGAAACTGTTGAAGAAGGAGTTTAAAGAATTCTATTTAAATCCCATGAAATTGGGATTATATCTTCGATTTCAAAACTATATATAATTATATGTTTATATAATTATAACATGCAATCATAATATATTGTAATTATAATATATAATTTTCCCTACATTTTCTAGTATCCTAATTATTAAATAATGACCAGCCAGAGTAAAAGGAACACTGTTCATAAGATGAATTTTGCTAGTTCCACAATATAATACCTGAACATATGTACCTTTACTTTAGAAGGCCTTGGATTATATAGATGATAATATCATAATTGCTCATTTCTATTAACTTAAAACAGTATATTTCCATGTAATATACAAAGGTATTCCCATCAGTTTTTCCATTTGATCATCACAAAATTAAAACTAGCATTTATCTATGAATAATCAATCTATGCAGTTGGTTAAAATGAATAATTACTTTCTGACAAGAGGCTGTTTTTTATCAGAATAGTTTCAATCTGACTCTTCATTTTACTAAGAATTTCTAAAATCATAACACCTCATTGTGGTCTTTATCACTAACCTAGATCAAATGTCTTCCTAACTCAACAATCCTGTCTGCAGTAGTTCTAATATTTGAACTTTCTTCCAGTTTCCAAAATTCTGTTAATGATTCTTTAAGAACAGCAGATGCATGATATGGCTTTGAAAAGGACCACATGGGAATAATGCCTTCAAAATTCTTTGCATAATTATATATTAAAATTTATTTCCTTTGCTTTCGGTTCCATGCTCTTCCAGTGATATAGGCAAATTGAGTTTTGCATTCTGATTCTCACTTAGAGAAAACAACTCACTTCTTGGCACCTGATTAATTACCAGGACTATCTTTCATCTTGATTGTCCCTCATAGACACCCCGCTCTGTGTTCTGCACATCCAGTCAATGACCTCATGTTGGCTGTGTGCACATTTTAAAACCTGAGTCAAGTGCATTTGGTGAGGTTTCATAAGCACATGTCTTGTCAGTATTTAAAATCAACATATCGAAATTTAAAGTTTCAAAATGTGCCATCACTTACTCCATTTCTTTCAAACTTTCAATTCTCCATGACACAATCCAGCCAAAAAAACTCAAAACCTCTTCAGCTTCTTCTCTTTCCTTCATTCCCATGCTAGCAGTTTTCAGTTTCCCTTTATATTGCTACAAAGCTTCTTTCTAGCCATTCTCCCTGAAAGAACCCCACATGCTCCTCCCTTCACCCCTAGGCCCTTTGAATAGCATCAAGGCGACCTCTAGCAGCTAGACCTTCTTTAGACCAACTCTTCTATATCCTCTGCCAAAACACTCACAGAATCATAGAAAAATGCAGTTTTAAAGCTTTAAAGGGTCTAAGAGATTTAACCCATGGCTTTTCCTATATTTTCCTAAATCCAAACTCTGATTGTGTCTCCCTTAATATCTGGCTCAAAATTCTCAATTACTGGGGGCTTCCCCGGTGGTGAAGTGGTTGAGAGTCCGCCTGCCGATACAGGGGACACGGGTTCGTGCCCCGGTCCGGGAGGATCCCACATGCCGTGGAGCGGCTGGGCCCGTGAGCCACGGCCGCTGAGCCTGCGCGTCCGGAGCCTGTGCTCCACAACAGGAGAGGCCACAACAGTGAGAGGCCCGCATACAGCAAAAAAAAAAAAAACAATTCTCAATTACTTTCTTTAACATAACAAATTAAGTTCAAACATTTGACCTTACTATGCAAACTTGTAACCATCTGCAGTCAGTTCATCTTTCCAGCTTTAGCTCTTCCCATTCCCCTCCATGATTTGTATACCCCAGCCCACCCATCTCACCCCTTTCTAGTCATGTACTAATATATTATTCTCTTCCATCTTCCATATATTAAGATTTGATTCTTACCTATCCTTAGTTCATGCTTATTTCATTTCTGTAGCTAAAGAGAATTTCAACCTTTGAGTTAGTTATTTCTATGTGCATATAACATAGAAATATAACGTCAGCATCTCAGGTAACATTTACTGGTATAGGTATCATTTAGTCTTTCTTCCCTATCAAGATAGTAATCTCCTTGAGGAAGTGTATTATTTACATTAGGCTCATTTTTTCCCTTTTATAGAGCACCTCCAATTGAGCTTTACGTATAGGAGCTTTCAATAAATTTTTGATGAGTGAGTGAATCAAATCAAGGGATAGCATTTACTCATCCTCCAGTTCATCCTTTGGAATCTTTTGAGACATATGAGATGAGCTCATGAATTTCCCAGCCACAGGAAAAAAATACTAGCTGACACTTTTTCATGGATCCCTATGTGTTTTTTTTGTTTGTTTGGTTTTGGTTTTTTTGCAGTATGCGGGCCTCTCACTGTTGCGGCCTCTCCCGTTGCAGAGCACAGGCTCCAGGAAGCGCAGGCTCAGCGGCCATGGCTCACGGGCCCAGCTGCTCCGCGGCATGTGGGATCTTCCTGGACTGGGGCACGAACCCGTGTCCCCTGCATCGGCAGGCAGACTCTCAACCACTGCGCCACTAGGGAAGCCCTGCTTTTGTCTTTTAATCTTCTTGCCTTTTTCCATAGAAAAATCCCACCTCATGCTTTTTTTTCCTTTAGCATAAAAAGCATGAAATTTTGTGAAAATTAAAACAAACCTTATCATTGTCTGAGTTGTCTCAGTTTTAATATTTTTGTTAAAGAACATGTTATTTACAACTTTATTGAGTTAATTATTTTACAGAAGCATATACAATTTTATTAGTTTTATCAGTAGTTTCATTCTAGGGTTTTGTTTATTAACTAGTTTAGTTTCAAATTAAGGTAAAATAAATCCATATGTACTAAGACTTCATATATTCCTTCCTCTTTTAGCTATGATATGATATGAAAATTTTACTTAGAAGACAAATTTCAAATTCCAGGTTCATGAACAAAAGAAGCTTACTTCACATTTTTTTTATACAAAGAATGCCAAATTGTGTGAAAGAGTTCAAAAATTAAAATTAACATATCTGGAGAGTATGCAGTAAACATGGCTGAGCAATATGATATACAGTTGACCCTTGAACAACTTGAGGGCTAGGGGTGCTGGCCCCCACGCAGTCGAAAATAGATATAGATACAGATATACAGCCCTCCTTCAATATCCATGGTTTCAAATCTGCAGATTCAGCCAATCAAAAAACATGTAATATTGTAATACATATTTACTGAAAAAAGTCTTCCTATAAGCACAGTTCAAACTCGTGTGTTCAATGGTCAACAGTATATAACATATATAAATTTAGATTTATTTCCATCTTAATACCTACATAATTTCAAAACTTCCTTGAGTACATAGTACAAATCTACAACTGAAGTCCAACTTTTTTAGCAAAACCATAGTTCTAAATTTCTGAACTTTTAACATGCAAAAATATATTATTTTGAGATATGTTTTATTGAATGCTGGATTTTTGCTTATGTAATGTTATCTAGTTTGATAATTTAGGTTGTAATGCAAAACTGTTTGTTCTTCCTTCTTTCATCCAACAAGCATTTAAGTACCAATTTTGTCCCAGATTCTGTGTGTGGCACTGAGGACAGGAAATTAAGTAAGGCACATTTCAGCCATCAAAGCTCTTACAGCTTAGCAGAGGGACATGTGTGTAAATAAGGACAATCTTGTTTTATATCCTCCCTATGAATCCTTATTAGTGTGTATCATGTATAACAGGGGAAGATGTTAAACTGAACCATATGAAAATGTGGTTTTGTAATTCAAGAGTGATTGAATTTCAGCAATTTCACATGGTTCCATTTATAAAAAGAAATGGCAATTCTAAATTAAGAGAATGATGATGAGGAATAAAACAAGTCTTGGATAATGAGTCCAAATTCTCTAGACCAGGTGAAATGCAGATTGCATCAGTCCTGGGCTTGCTTGCCCTCAGATCCATTTCATCCTTCCTCTGCTCTGTGCCACTGAGGGACTGGCCCATTTAAGTTGCAGTTTGGCCAATTAAGATTCTGTCTGAAGACTGGAAGGTAGCACTTTTCTGTTTCTGGAAATGTCTTTGGGCGTGTCTATGCTTTTTCAATGGCTGCAGCTGCTACTGGGAAGACCCACCACTATTTCTGCTTCTTCTGAGTGACTTCAAACATTTATGCTCTGTTAATATCATCTCCCTTCTTTGTCCCTCTAATTTAGGATTTACAGTGTCCTTCTGTTGTGACTGTCTTAGTTGTCCTATTGTCCTGCCCAGTTCCTTAGTTATTTTTTAAATCATTTGTCTTAAATTATCTGAGATTTACATATATAGAATATTTTCTGTTTTATGTATAGATCTGACTGATACAAAATTAAGGGGCACATGTGCTCATATCTCTCTTATTTCTGACTACTCTACAAAGATATTTCTTTCCTTTAGGAACAATATGTGATCCACCTCTACCTTAGGAAAGATAAAGGCTATCCCTGAACAGCCTCCTCAGTTCCTTCAGAGAAAACATGATTAATCCTATAGATCAGCTAATGATTTTTCTGCCCTTAAATGAGCTTCCTTCATCCCACCAACACCTACACCTTTCTAGCAACTGGAAAACCTTAACCTTTCTAGCAACTGGAAAACCTTAACCTTAGCCAAGATACCTCATGCCAAGTAAACCTCTAACCTCTTCATGATGCTGTTTGGCTAGGATTAAGGATTGAGCAAAATCTTTTATATCTAGCAGACTACAAAATTATCGGTACTGCTTGCTAGAAAATACAGATACTAGCATCTCTACCCAGAGATTCTGACTCAGAGTCTGAGTGTGGCAAATGAATCTATATTTCAGAGAAGTACCCAAGAATATTCAGATAAAGGTTTTCCATGGACTGTGATGCTTGGGCGCACCAAGGAAAATAAACAACTAGAGACATCTGGACATTTGGGTTGGAATATTTGGCCTTTTTATTCAATGCCAGTGCAATATTTTCCCTGAGTTATTCTTTCTCCTAAAAAACTGTAGGCCTAGAAACTTTGGAATAATCACATTTACTAAAGAACTCCTTAGGCCAGAACCAGACTCCTACACTGCCTATGTCCTTTTGACAAAAAAGTCTAATGATGACTTCAAGTGCATGGCCAAGCATGTTAGATAGACAGATAGATAGATAGATACCTATATAACACCATTTTACATATACTATATATCTATATAATACTAACATATATATATACATACTTATCTGCTGAAGTGAGATTCAGGTGGATCAATTCACACATGGCTAATATAACAGACACAGTAGAAAACATGAATCTATGAAGGTTTATTTTTATTTCTTTAAAGAAAAAAATAAGTACCCTGCATGCCCTATCCAAGAGTTTTAATGGGGTATAAATCTAACATGATTTCATTGGATCAGAAAGCTCAAGTTCAATAATCATTAATATTCTTTACTCTTTTTATTAAGCTATAGCGAATCACTCTGAATGATGCAACACTCAGTGATAAAATAAATCAAAAGTTATATCTCCTAGTATTTGTCTTTTCCTTCAGTAATTGTTCCACAAATTAGAAATAAAGATTACATTAAGCATAATTTCGTTGTCATCATTAGACAGTATAAATAAGCTTACATAACCAGATTTACCAATAATATGTGAGTAAAGACTGGGTATTGGTTTGGCTGAAATCTCAAGTTTTCTACTGCACAGGGAAAAGTCAGTGATGTCTAGTTTGTAAGAGGCACCAAAAGGCAAAGAAAGACAAGTCACAGACTGAGATAAAGAACAAGTCAATAATAAATATAAGCAACCAATTTGTAATACGAAAAAGATTTGAAGTAACATTTCATAAAAAATGATGCACAAATGTCCAATAACTGCATGAAAAAGTGCCCAATGTCATCAAGGAGAAGCAAATTAAAACTACAGTAAGATACCACTCCACATACCTCAGAGTGACTAAAAATAAAGAGACCGACAACTTCAGTGTTGGCAAGGATGTGGAGAAACTGGAGCTCTCATACACTGTTGGTGAAAATGTAAACTGGTACAATGGTATTGGGAATTTTATGACAGTTTCTTGTAAAACTAAATGTTAAATTATCCTATCATCCAACAATCCAACTCCTGGGAATTTACTTAAGAGAAATGACAATGTGTGTTCACAAAAAACATTGAATAAGAATGTTTACTGCAGTTTTATTCCTAAAAGACTCAAGCAGGGAAAAAAAACATCAGTAGGAGAATTGATATTCAATGGAATGTCACTCACTAATAAAAAGGAGCTAATATAAAAACATGAATAAATCTCAAAAAAATATGTGGAGGAAAAAAGCTAAAGATAAAATTAAAATATTAAAAGAATTTTAAAATATTTTAAAAGATAAGTATAAAATATTTTATATTTTAAAATATCTTAAATAGCTAAAGATATAGAATATTTTGATCCATAATTAAAAAATAATATCCCAGGACACAAAAAACTAATCTATGATTTTAAAAAATCAGAAAGGTGATTGCAGTTAGGATTAAATGACCTAAAAGAATATTCTGGCAACATTCTATATATTGATATGGCTGTGTTACAGAAGTATATGCAATTTTCTTACAAAAATCACATCTAAACTGTGAGCATGCTAAAATCCAGTTAATGAATTTCACATTCAGGTATTTGAGGGAAAAACATACCATTATCGGCAATTTACTCTGAAACAAAAAAGTAATAATAATATTTACTGATGGACAGATAGAAGTAAGGACAAATAAACAGATAAATGATGTTTTTAAAACCTGCCCTGAAATGATAGGTTGTAAGTGTTGGATATACACATATTAACTGTAACATTCTTTAAAATTTGCTGTACATTAGAAAATTTTTATAATAAAATTTTTAGCAAAATGAACATAGGTTTTGAACAGATTTTGCAAAAGAAAATATGCAAAATAAGCATATGTAAAGATATTCACTATCATTAGTCATCAGAAAAATGTTAATTAAAACAGTGAGGGACTTCCCTGGTGGCGCAGTGGATAAGACTCCGCGCTCCCAATTCAGGGGAACTGGGTTTGATCTCTGGTCAGGGAACTAGATCCCACATGCATGCCACAACTAAAGAGCCCATGTGACACAAGTAAGGAGCCAGCGAGCCACAACTAAGGAGCCTGCCAGCCGCAACTAAAACTCAGTACAACCAAATAAATAAATAAATATTAAGGGGAAAAAACCCCAATGAAATACCACTACACAGCTACAGGGATGGTTAAAATTAAAAAGACTGATGACAGGAAGTGATGGTAAGGTTGTGGAGTAACAGGAACATTTATACTTTGATGGTGGGAATATAAAATTGTACAATCCCTTTCGATAACAATTTGGCAGTTTCTTACACCATACAACCCCAAAATTCTATTTCAAATTATTAAACCAAGATAAATTAAAACAGATATCCATATAAAGACCTGTGCATGAATCTTAATAGTAAGTTTATTCATAATTAAAGCCTCAAACTCAAACAAACCAGATGTCTAGCTACTAGTGAAGGGATAAACATATCGTGGTATATCCATGCAACTCAATGACACTGAGCAATAATGCAGAGTGAATTAGTGATACCGGCAACATCATGGATGAATCCAAAATCATTATGCCAAACAAAAGAAGCCAAATCAAAGGAGTACATTTATATGAAAGTCTAGAAGAGCAAACTAATGTGAGCTTTAGAAAACAGAAAAGGAGTGCAAAGAAGATGAATTAAGTTTCTGAGATGTTGGAAATGTTCTGTATCTTCTTGGCAGTGGTGAGTATATACACAGGTGAGTGTACTTGTCAAAACTCACAAAACTATAAACTTAAAATGATAGTATTTAATTGTAAGTAAATTATATCTCAATGTAATTAGTTAAATATAAAAACAAGAATTGCTGTTATTAGCTCGGCTGTGGAAGGTGTACAGAATTCCATGCTTGAAGACATAGTGGTAAAAGCAGAGGCCAGTGTCTCCTGAAGTATGGAGGAGAAGACCAGCCAGCCACTACAGTCTTAGCTCATTATTCTCTCCCTCCCCAGGGCATTAGAGGTGTGCTTCACATAGAAATGGTCTCTATCATCACTGAGGGGAGGCAGAAAGGACAATAAGAAGAGGAGATAGAAAAGCCAATGTCATAAGGCTTGACATTGGGCCTGGTCCTAGAAGAGGAGTTATTTAGAGTGACCATCTGTCCCGATTTACCCAGGGTCATTTCCTGTTTATTACTCTTGTCCTGGTGCAATTATTAATAGAGCTCCCTTTAACCCAGGAAGGGTGTTCCAGTTTAGTATCTAGATATTACAGTCACCCAAGCTTTGCCAAACACTCAAAACTGATGGCTTAGAATCAGGATTAACACGGAAAATCAGCTAGCTAGTCTTTCTCAAGTTTTCACTACTTCTTCACATTTTTAACTCCTGTGCTTCACCCCCTTCTCTAAAATTGGAAGCACCTTTATAGACCATTTGTAGAATGTTGCAACCTGTTTCCATCTTTGGTCAAATCTACCTATCAGGTTTAAACGCCAGAACCACACACTGAAAACAGATACGAGCCTGTATCCTTTGTCCTAACCTAGCACTTGGAAGTCACACTACATGTTACAACTTCTTCTTTCCATCTGCTCTAACTGAACACCACATTGAAAAGCAGAACAGAAACTTACTTTTTAATAAGCTATAAAATGTATTAGACATACCTATTAATTTTTGTTACTGTTTAGCAAGGACTTTGATTATAATACTAGAGTTTAATTTGAAAACACTCCTTATTTATATGAATTTACTCCAAAAATTAGTTCATTCAGCACAAACTCTGCAAGCCAGAAGGGAGTGGAAGGACATATTTAAAGTGATGAAATGGAAAAACCTACAACCAAGATTACCCTACCCAGCAAGGATATCATTCAGATTCGATGGAGAAACTAAAACCTTTACAGACAAGCAAAAGCTAAGAGAATTCAGCAATACCAAACGAGCTTTACAAAAAATGCTAAAGGAATTTCTCTAGGCAGGAAACACAAGTGAAGGAAAAGACCTACAATAACAAATCCAAAACAATTAAGAAAATGGTAATAGGAACAGACATATTGATACTTACCTTAAATGTAAATGGATTAAATGCTCCAACCAAAAGACAAAGACTGGCTGAATGGATACAAAAATAAGACCCGTATATATGCTGTCTACAAGAGACCCAATTCAGACCTAGGGACACAGACAGACTGAAAATGAGGGGATGGAAAAGATATTCCATGCAAACGGAAATCAAAAGAAAGCTGGAGTAACATTTCTCATATCAGACAAAATAGACTTTAAAATAAAGTCTATCACAAGAGACAAAGAAGGACACTACATAATGATCAAGGGAATTAATCCAAGAAGAAGGAAGATATAACAATAGTATATATTTATGCACCCAACATAGGAGCGCCTCAATACATAAGACAAATGCTAACAGCCATAAAAGGGGAAATTGAAAGTAACACAATCATAGTAGAGGACTTTAATACCCCACTTTAACCCATGGACAGATCATCCAAAACGAAAATAAAGAAGGAAACACAAGCTTTAAATGATACATTAAACAAAATGCACTTAATTGATACTTTTAGGACATTCCACCCAAAAACAACAGAACACACTTTCTTCTCAAGTGCTCATGGAAAATTCTCCAGGATAGATCATATCTCTGGCCACAAATCAAGCCTTGATGAATTTAAGAAAACTGAAATCATATTAAGCATCTTTCCCAACCACAATGCTATGAGACTAGATATCAATCACAGGTAAAATCTGTAAAAAATACAAACACATGGAGGCTAAACAGTGTACACTACTTAATAACCAAGAGATCACTGAAGAAATCAAAAAATACCTAGAAACAAATGACAATGAAAACACGACGACCCAAAACCTATGGGATGCAGCAAAAGCAGTTCTAAGAGGGAAGTTTATAGCAATACAATCCTAGCTTAAGAAACAAGAAACATCTCAGATAAACAACCTAATCTTACACCTAACGCAATTAGAGAAAGAAGAAAAAAAACCCACAAAGTTAGCTGAAGGACAGAAATCATAAAAATCAGATCAGAAATAAATGAAAAAGAAATGAAGGAAATGATAGCAAAGATCAATAAAACTAAAAGCTGGTTCTTTGAGAAGATAAACAAAATTCATAAACCATTAGCCAGACTCATCAAGAAAAAAAGGGAGAACACTCAAATCAATAGAATTAGAAAAGAAAAAGTAACAACTGACACTTCAGAAATATGAAGGATCATGAGAGATCATTACAAGCAACTCTATGTCAATAAAATGGACAACCTGGAAGAAATGGACAAATTCTTAGAAAAGCACAACCTTCCAAGACTGAACCAGGAAGAAATAGCAAATATAAACAGACCAATCACAAGCACTGAAATTGAGGCTGTGATTTAAAATTTTCCAACAAACAAAAGCCCAGGACCAGATGGCTTCACAGGCGAATTCTATCAAACATTTAGAGAAGAGCTAACACCTATCCTTCTCAAACTCTTCCGAAATACAGCAGAGGGAGGAATACTGTGAAACTCATTCTACAAGGCCACCATCATCCTAATTTCAAAACCCGACGAACATGTCACAAAGAAAGAAAATTACAGGCCAATATCACTGATGAACATAGATGCAAAAATCCTCAACAAAATACTACCAAACAGAATCCAACAGCACACTAAACGGATCGTACTCCATGATCAAGTGGGGTTCATCCCAGGAATGCAAGGATTTTTCAATATACGCAAATCAATCAATGTGATACACCACATTAACAAATTGAAGAATAAAAACTATATGATCATCTCAATACATGCAGAAAAAGCTTTCAACAAAATTCAACACCCATTTAAGATAAAAACCCTCCAGAAAGTAGGTATAGAGGGAACTTATCTCAACATAATAGAGGCTATATATGACAAACCCACAGCCAACATCACTCTCAATGGTGAAAAACTGAAACCATTTCCACTAAGACCAGGAACAAGACAAGGCTGCCCACTCTCATCACTATTATTCGACATAGTTTTGGAAGTTTTAGTCACAGAAAACAAAGAAGAAGAAATAAAAGGAATCCAAATCAGAAAAGAAGAAGTAAAGCTGTCACTGTTTGCAGACAACATGATACTATACATAGAGAATCCTAAAGATGCTACCAGAAAACTACTAGAGCTCGTCAATGAATTTGGTAAAGTAGCAGGATACAAAATTAATGCACAGAAATCTCTTGCATTCCTATACACTAATGATGAAAAACCTGAAATTGAAATTAAGGAAACACTCCCATTTACCATTACAACAAACAGAATAAAATAGCTGGGAATAAACCTACGTAAGGAGACTAAAGACCTGTATGCAGAAACCTATAAGACACTGAGGAAAGAAATTAAAGATGATACAAACAGATGGAGAGATATACCATGTTATTGGATTGGAGGAATCAACATTGTGAAAATGACAATACTACCCAAAGCAATCTACATATCCAATGCAATCCCTATCAAACTACCAATGGCATTTTTCACAGAACTGGAACAAAAATTTCACAATTTGTATGGAAACACAAAAGACCCCGAATAGCAAAAGGAATCTTGAGAAAGAAAAACAGATCTGGAGGAATCAGGCTTCCTGACTTCAGGCTATACTACAAAGCTACAGTAATCAAGACAGTATTGTACTGGCACAAAAACAGAAATATAGATCAATGGAACAGGATAGAAAGCCCAGAGATAACCCCATGCACATATGGTAACCTTATTTTTTATAAAGGAGGCAAGAATATACTACAGAGAAAAGACAGCCTCTTCAGTAAGTGGTGCTGGTAAAACTGGACAGCTACATGTAAAAGAATGAAATTTAGAACACTCCCTAACAGCACACACAATAATAAACTCAAAATGGATTAAAGACCTAAATGTAAGGCCAGACACTATAAAAGTTTTAGAGGAAAACATAGGCAGAACACTCCGTGACATAAATCACAGCAAGTTCCTTTTCAACCCACCTCCTAGAGAAATGGAAATAAAAACAAAAATAAACAAATGGACCTAATGAAACTTAAAAGCTTTTGCACTGCAAAGGAAGCCATAAACACGAAGAAAAGACAACCCTCAGAATGGGAGAAAATATTTGCAAATGAAGCAACTGACAAAGGTTTAATCTCCAAAATTTACAAGCAGCTCATGCAGCTCAAAATCCAAAAAACAAATAACCCAATCCAAAAATGGGCAGAAGACCTAAATAGACATTTCTCCAAAAAAAGATATACAGATTGTCAACAAACACATGAAAGGATGCTCAATATCACTAATCATTAGAGAAATGCAAAACAAAACTACAATGAGGTATCACCTCACACCAGTCAGAATGGCCATCATCAAAATTCTACAAACAATAAATGCTGGAGAGAGAGTGTGGAGAAAAGGGAACCCTCTTGCACTGTTGGTGGAAATGTGAATTGATACAACCACTATGGAGAACAGTATGGAGGTTCCTTAAAAAAGTAAAAATAGAACTACCATATGACCCAGTATTCTCACTACTGGGCATATACCCTGAGAACACCATAGTTCAAAGAGTCATGTACCACGATGTTCACTGCAGCTCTATTTACAATAGCCAGGACACGGAAGCAACCTAAGTGCCCATCGACAGATGAATGGATAAAGAAGATGTGGCACATATATACAGTGGAATATTACTCAGCTATAAAAAGAAACAAAATTGAGTTATTTGTAGTGAGGTGGATGGACCTAGAGTCTGTCATACAGAGTGAAGTAAGTCAGAAAAGGAAAAACAAATACCATATGCTAACACATATATATGGAATCTAAAAAAAAAAAAAAAATGGTTCTGAAGAACCTAGGGGCAGGACAGGCATAAAGACGCAGACGTAGAGAATGGACTTGAGGACACGGGGAGGGGGAAGGGTAAGGTGGGACGAAGTGAGAGAGTGGCATGGACATATATACACTACCAAATGTAAAATAGCTAGTGGGAAGCAGCAGCATAGCACAGGGACATCAGCTCAGTGCTTTGTGACCATCTAGGGGGGTGGGATAGGGAGGGTGGGAGGGAGACGCAAGAGGGAGGAGATACAGGGATATATGTATAGCTGATTCACTTTGTTATAAAGGAGAAACTAACACACCATTGTAAAGCAATTATACTCCAGTAAAGATGTTAAGAAAAAAAAAGAGTTCATCCTGTCCTTTCCAGGTCCTAATAGATCGTGTATTTCCCAGCTATCAGAACATCCCCATCTCTCACATGTTTGTTTCCCCACTGTTGTTATCACTTACCCCCAGTATCCTATCCATGCCTGGCAGAGGTACAGGTGTGCAGTAATGGTTTGCAGGTTGTAATAAATTTTATACATATCTGACTGCATAAAGTGAAACAGAGAGAGAGACAAAGAGACAAAAAGAGAGATTGTAAGAAATTTTACTTCCTGAGGATGAAGTCCACGAAGCTGGGAATCTTTTATGGTGCACTGAATATACTGAAGACAAACTTTACCTAATCAATAATACTGACTCAGGACAGCTCTGGCATTTGCTATACAATTCTCACTAAAGAAGAGTCACTACTTTGGAGTTCAGTGCACTTCCATAGTATATAAGAAACCAAATTTATTAAGAGAAATAGTTTACCTTAAAAAGCCACGTAAACAAAATAGCAACATATGCAGAGAAATAAGTGTAGATATAAGTACAGAAAGGATATACTTTTTGACCCATCATCTTTAAGCTGCAGAGCACATTAAGGCTGATTCACCCTTCTTCTGCTCTAGGTACTACTTTTCTTGGAATATCAAACATAACTGCACGTTAAAACAATCTTTTACAAGAAAAACAGGAGCAATCATTGGAACAATCATATCATTTTGACATTGTATGTATTATTATGGCATCTAGTCACCAGCCCTGGTTGCTAAGGGGTGCAGGTGTCTTGTTTGTAGTGCACTTTCATAAGTCACTTTTTAATTACAAGTATGCAAGCCAACCACAATATTAAATTGCTGGAGGAAAAGAGAAAGCAAGGATGAAGCCTTATCTAATCTGCAAAATACCATGATTAAGTGTACTGTCTTTAGTAGGGTGCTACAGAATGTCAAGCAATGAAATTTCCCATCTGCATTTCACAGAGGAGAAATATTCAATGGCAACATTAACAGCAACACAAGTGTCAAGGAGCCAGAAGGAAATTGTAAAATGCTAGGTGCACTTTACAAGGGCTTCTTTCTTTCCCTGACATAAGAAAAACATTGATTGGAGCGAGGTGTGTTTTTTAATTTTATATAATTCATGCATAATTTAGAAGAAAATTCACACTAAATGATGCTCTTTATTTATAACTTTGGGTAATGTGTCCAATTTAGTCTTATTATTTGAGTAGCTGATTCAGAAAATAATCAAAAAGTAACACACAAACCTTTAAATTAAAACTCAATTGAGAATGAAAAATGATCCCATAACCCTGAAGTTTTTTTTTCCTATAATATATTATTGCTTCAATAAAAATCTGTGTTCTCCAACTGACCTATTTTTCCTTTGGCGGAAATTTTGTCTACTACATAAGCAAAATAAAATTAAGGCCTAGAAAAGGACTTTCTCATAGTTGGTCTTGTTTTTCCAAATATTTACTCTAAGACCAAGGTTTGATTACACAGACAACAACCAAAAAAAGCAGAAAGAAAGTGGTTTGCCCAACCAATAACAAAAGCTTGGAGTTTTAAAACACTTCCCAGTTTACATAGCATTTTCACAAATATTACCACACAACTCCATTCCAGTATAGGGAATATCATTCCAATTTTATAAATGAAGCAACTGGGCAATGGAGAATTTAAGCGGGTGCCCACAGTCACTAGCTAGTAAAGAAAAAAGCAAAGTGCCAAGCCCAGATCTTCTCTAAGACTGCATGGTTGCTATCATTGTTACAATCCATCTGTTGTTTGGGTCTTGTGGACTGAAATAAAAACACACATAGCAAGAACTGTGAGTTTCAGTTTTATCTGTAGACTTACTAAAGACTATGGCCCAGAAGACAGCCTCTCAAATAGCTGAGGAACTGCTCAGAAGAGGCATATATGTGATTTTGACAAAGGGGGTACTTTGCCAAAAAGTACCAACCAAGCAGTTATCTCCACAGACGGTTGCTGCTGGTCACAAGGAACAGATATCTTAGTTAATGGTTTTAGTGCTTTTCTAAGTATAGGAAGATGCAAGATTCCAGATTCATAAAATTGTCTCCTGAAAATATCTATCTGAAGGCCCAATCTGCCAGTTTTACCAGAGCACAGAGTGCCTCATTCCTGATCTCCACCCTGAACTCCTTTCAGGGTGAGTTAAAGGTCAGTGCCTGCAGTGGCTAGTGACCAAATCCTGGTAGAACCAGGTGGCAAATGACATTTTTTAGTTGTCAGTTCGAACTCTCCACATCAGTTTGGAAGATAAGGCAAGAGTACTACAGATTACACAAACCAGCCATAATTTCAGCACAGCCTCAGCTTTTGATAATGCCATGAATATTTAGAATATCAGTAAAACTTAAGAGATTTATCATAGTTTTAAAATGTGTATGTGTGTGTGTGTTTTTATTGGAGTACACATTTCAGAACCAACCGTTTTATAAATAAGCTTGCTGTGCAAAGTTAGCCATTTTTGGAGAAATTATTTAGAATCTTAGGTTTCTCACCTGAAAATAACAAAACCACCTGTTCAAGTTGTCAAACGTTCATTATAGTTTTTCTGCTTTTAAACGTCATCATAGTCAAGATTTCAATACCATATTGTCCATACTTTGTTGCAGTCCATCTCTTTCTGGTTTGTTCTATTAGGAAAAGTTAAAATTGGCATTTGTATAACTAAAAGCCTTCTTTGAAAGTGATAAAACTTCAACAGGTTTCTAATGACCCTATGATAACACATCAGGGCATTTGGAAATGGCTGCTTTCACAATAACCATGTTAATGCTTCTAAAACTAACCCCCCCTCAAGGAAAAAAAAAACCCTACATGTACACGTCTATGGACTTCTCTCTCACTTCAATCACCTGTATCTTGTGGCCTTTCTGTGATTACTCCCCTTACCACCCCACTCCCCCAAATAGCTTCTCTCTCTCCTTCCATGAAATGATGGATAAAACATGTGATTCTTTTCTCATTTCTGTGACTAGATCTTTAACTTTAAATTGCCTCTTCCCTATTTCATCTAAACCCCTGCCTCCCACTTAAACATGAAGACTCCCCATGGTTTTGCCTTGTTCCTTTACCTTGCTAAACTATTTGTCTTGAGAGAGAAGCAAACAGCAGTAGCAAAAAGAATTCAAGTCTTGCCCCAGGCAGACATGTTCAAATCTCCAGCCTACCACCTACCGACTGCGTAAATTTTAACAAGTCATTTGGTTTCTGGAGCACCACTTCTACCTCTGTAAATGGAGGAGGGTTGTGAATGATAATACCTGCTTCAAAGAGTTATGAGAATTAATAAAATAAGATGTAAAGCACTAAGCAAAGTGGAACGTAATAAATGGCAGTTAATTTTATTTAAATGATCTGATTACCTCCCATTGCTTCTGATATTACAAATATAGAGATGATTTCTAAATTCATATCTTTAGTAATTCTCAACATTTCTTTTAAAAGTCTTTCTCCTTTTCCAACTAACCTGGTGAAAAATATTGGAACACTATTTCACTTTCTTCTCTCCATTTGATTCATTTTAGGCTGTGCATATATTTATGCTTCTGAAGAACATCTCTGAACATGCTGTTCACTCCACAGCATCCCATACCCATTCGTACTTTCTCCTTACTTAAATATTTTCAATGGTGTTGATTTTCTATTAAATAAAGTTAAAATTCCCTATACATTCATTCATTGATCCATCCATCTATTCATCCATCCATCCATCCACTTTCCACTATGCCTCTGTTTATTCTATTCCTTTGTCTAGAATCTTTTATTGGGCTAAATAAATGTCCTTCACTGTTAAGTTTTGATTCAAAACTTTTGCTAACTCTATCCACTTCAATTAATTATAAAGCTTCTTATATACATTTTACACCATATCCTAGGTATGTGCATTTGAGTCCAGACTCCTCTTTTAGGTGTTATATGTTATTACACTTATATTCTTATGTTCTTATATCCTTAAGAATATAATACTTATACCTAGAAAGTTTTAAAATACACAAGGTGACTGAATGTGTAGACTACACACACACTAAAATAAATGCATGTTCAATCTCTCCCTGATTCATATTTACAAAGAAAATGGTTATTTGCACAATTTCTTAGATGATTAGTGTTGGAGAACTGTACCCTTTTCAGTGGTTCTCAAAAATATATTTTGCAACCAGTGTACATGGGAAGTTTCTTGTCTATATGCCTCAAAGTGTACATATTTTACTAGTTGACAATTAAAATGGCAGGGAATATTAAGACTTGGATGGGGGAAGAATTATTTTAAAAACCCTATTTTCTTTATTTATCTTCATGAATACTATTTCTATTTCCCATTCCATTCCATTGTTAATACATGTTTCTTTACTGAAGCTCACATGTAAAATCAGGACATTTTGTAAATAGGCTTGCCTGTGTAGAGTCAGCCATGTTTAGGGAAGTTATTTAGGGTCTTGGATTGCTTTCCCAAGCACAAAACAACTTATTCAAGTTGAAAAAATGTTCAGTGGTGGTATCAACATTCATATGCCTCTACAATAATAGATAAGAACCATATGCCTAGATGTAATCGGGTATATTTTAAAATATTCTTAACTGCTGCTGAGTTTGGTGCATCCCCAAACTTTAGGCATAAGTCTTTCTAAATCACATGTAGATACTCCCATGGATTACTAACATGTCTAGGACCTCAGGACAGTTGGCAGAGAAAGGTCCTCCTCTGTACTGCTTTTATCCTTAGCATTATCTCTGATGATTGATTCTATCTCTTCAACCTGCTTAGTTGTTAAGAGATAATTAAGGGATAGCAGATATATGTCTTTACGAATCAATTAGAAGCTGTATGTCATCTACCCATTCAAATTACTCTTCACACACTCCCCATCAAGCTGAATCAACTTTAGAGTAATACTTTACTTAACAGCATGAAGCTTCTGAGAGCATCTTTTGGCTTTCCTCTGCAGTTTCACCAAGTTTTCCCATACCGCTCCCTCCCCTTTTTTTTTTTTTTTGTAATAAAATTCTCATTTTCTCTTTTACCTCAAGCACTTTTAGCCATTGATGCAGATTAGGTGGTCCTTGAAATTTAAATACACTAAAATCCTATTCATCACAGACTAAAGATTTTTAAATAAAATGACTCAACTGGAGAACTCATCATAAATTGATTTTTTAAAAACCTATTTTTACCAATAATAGGAAAACTATTTTCAAGATTTTCCATAACTAGTCGTTTGAATTTCCTCATACTATTTCAGCATTCAGGAGTTTACTCATATATTTGAGTCTCTATTGCTATGGATTTATCAACCTTCTGTTTCCCATAAAAATGACTCAAAGTCTTTTTGGTACATTTCAAATATCTTGGAATGATTCTTCAGAAAGAACTGGTCTATTTCATTAACATAAGGAGAGTGGGAGCATTGTTGAATGAGGTAACACATACGAAGTGTATGTAATAAAATAAGAAGTACTGGGCCATCTAAAAGAACATTAATATTAAAGGAGAAGCAGAAGAAAAGAAACCAATAAAAGGAGAATATAAAATAAACAGCAATGTAGCCTTGTAAGGAGATGGAGTGGAATCTTAGAAAGAGAGAAAATTTTACTAAGTCATATGCCTCCTCTTTCAAAAATAACTTTCTTCAAATATATTCCAGTGTCATATGGATTTGACTATATTTCCTGCCAAAGTAGGAAACCAGTCTCTAAAAGAAGTAACAGGACGAGTCATTCTGGGTGTTATGTGCTTTGGGATGGAAACTGGCAACACCCTGGTAACATAAAGACCAACACAGTAAACAGTCTCATTTCATGCAAGGTGTGTTACGAATAAAAAATCAAACATTCATGACAGTCTGTGTCTTACTAACCAAGTTACATTAAAGACAGCATGACATAAACTTTTGAGTCATAATGTAATCAAAATAGATATAAAAATTCTATGAAAATTATTTTTTAAAAATCTAGGCTAAGTTTCTAGTCTTCTTTTGTTATTTTAGTTTTACAGTTTCTAAAATAAACTCTGCCATTGATAATTTTCCTCACTTTATGTGTAGTTTAATTTCATTTTAATGGATACACTCACTCTATATATACACATATATACTCTAACAATATCCAACTTCACCTGGATTTTTTACTGTTTGTCCCCAGAATGTCCCAGAACTGAGATGTCTCCCATGAGTCCTCTACCTGTTGAACTCCTTTTCCTAAAAATTATTTAATAGAACATATGTCGGTTTTCTGCCCTTCCCTAATTTCTAGAAAAGCTCAGGCTAAAGATACTGGGTGACAGGAGTTGGAGATGGCCAGTCCACAGGTGAGAATATTTTCATCACAACTAAAAGTGGAGAATAAAGCTAGAACAGAGAGACTTAGGGAGAAAACACAGGGGAAATAGACTCTAGACCTCTATCACTACTAATACAATAGTGACTCACATGTATAGTATTTACCAGGCACTTTTATAACTGTTTACCTATGTACTTAGTTAATTCTCCCCAAAACCCTACGGAGTAGATAATAGAGTATTTCCCATTTTACAGATGAGGAAACTGAGGTGCACACTATTTACATAGCTTGCCAAGGTCAACACAGATTGGCAGATTCAAATACAGACATTCTAGTTTCATAGTTCATACTCTTAACCATGACAATGTATTGCTTCCCAAGAGAAGAGACACTTTGACCTCAGCAGGACAATCATAGGTTTTGGCTTTTACTCAGGGAAGTTGCCCACTCCTCCTCTTATTGATGTTTTTCTGGCCTTTCAGATTCCTGTGCACAGGCCACCAGGTGAATATAACCCAGTTCAAGTGTGAAATTGCATTAACATATAAATGATGCAAATTTTATACTACTTTGTACTCGTTACTATTTTGATTCAACAGGGAAAGCAGGCTGATGAGAAAGAACACAAAGATGTTTTTACTCAGGAATTATAAGAGTTAAGGCAAATTATATGAGAATACTGTAACTGTATTCATGAATCTCTCTGAGCTTTTCGCAACTCAGTGGTCTTGTTGACAATTTCAGAACTGATTTTCTTCTGATAAGCACTCATACAGGTCTTCCAATGCACTTGTGCACCATCCTGTTTTGACTAGTCACTGCCTATTCCAGGCCAGTTAAAACTTTTACCCCGGGCTTCCCTGGTGGCGCAGTGGTTGGGAGTCCGCCTGCCGATGCAGGGGGCACGGGTTCATGCCCCGGTCCAGGAGGATCCCACATGCCACAGAGCGGTGGGGCCCATGGGCCATGGCCGCTGGGCCTGCACGTCCGGGGCCTGTGCTCTGCAACAGGAGAAGCCACAGCAGTGACAGGCCCGTGCACCACAGAAACAAAAAAAACAAAACTTTTACCCCTTTTTCTTGTCATTAGTGTTTTTCAACATACTCCTCATTTCTCACTTTCACACCCCACACTTGTAGGTGGGGCAGCAGATTACAGTCAGAAGCAGAGGTGAAAAATTGCAATGTTTTTATTCCTGAAAACAGACAAGGCCAAATGGACTTTGTTTTCTCAGTAGAAGAACAAAAAGTAGAAAATGAAAGCACAATTGAGTGTGCTCAATTTAACTTATTCAGGAATGTCTCTGAATGTTGTTTTATGAAATTTTGTCTTACTGAGGTAAGACAAGACAAAATGACTGCAAGTTTCTCTCTAGGACCCACCTTGAATTCTATAACACTGGAAAGCATACTTTGAATGTTACTGAGTACAGAGACTCATTCACAGGTGGCACATCACCTTCAAATCCTTCCAAGGATCATGCCTTGAAAGAGTAGATCTGAATGAGGGAGAAGGAGGTATGGTTTCTCAGTTTTCTCTCATTGTCTCCATATTCACATACATATTTTTAATTTGAATTTCTCTGAATTTATTTTCTTTATGTTCTCAAAATTATCCATCTATTTAACCTTTGGACATTTGTTTATAAATCATGTTGCTAGAAAACTCTAAATTCCTGACCAAGGCATTTACGGCTAAAATCATCTCCTTTTCTTTCTTTTTGCATGGTCTTCTCATTTCTTTCTTGTTTTCTTTGATTTTAGATTCCCTTTCAATGCTCATTCCTCATTCTGTCTAATATAACTGATTCTAATTCTTCCTCACAGCAGATTTTCTTCATTTTTATTTCACTTTGGAGCAACATAATTTTGATGCTATAAACATGTCTTTAATATAGAATATCCTGTAAGAGTCAAAACCTTTATCAAATACATCAAATAAATATACATATATTATAAATAACTGAAAATTCCAAGCAGTCAGTAAGACATAGAAGGTGACTCCATCATTTGACAAATACAAATGCTTGCTCTGAGCCCTAATGTCACCATCCTTGGTGATATTTTAAACACCTGCCTTAAGCCAGTGTTATGCTCTTTGACTAATGGACAGTAATGAGCTAGATTGAGAGATTAATACTAACCATGCAGCAGTTGCATTGAAAGTAATAGACACGGGGAGCACTATTATTTATGAGGTATAATTTTTGTTCCCACTAAATTTTAGATGTAAAGTTGCCATAGCTCATATTTCACAGTTTCTGTTTAAAAAGCAGAAACAAAACAAAAACAAAAAATAAAACAAAATTTTAAAAAACAACAGCAAAATATTAAAATTTGGTTAGCCAAAATAGAGAATTTCATATGTACTTTTTCAAGGTTAGTGACAGATATAAGAAAACAATCTTATCTTCATATTAGCAATATAATACCAACAATACCTTGTTGCAACTTCTTATGGCTTATGTTTTATGTTCACTCTCATAACCACTGTTTCATTTTTCTCCCAAGAAGGTTTTTATTTTGTAATTGAGCAGGAATCTTTGGCACCTTCCCAGGACAGACCCCTCCCCTCATGTCCTCTGCCTGCCTCTTGTCTGTGGAAAAACTGTAGCCTCCCAGGCCTCCCCTGAGTCACAAAAGCCTGGCTCAAGAATCAGTGATTGAAAAGATGTGAACATGTAGTGACAAAAGTAGCAGCTGGGCCAGAAGAACTGGTAACAATTTAAACAATCAGCCATATGGCAGTCACAGAATCTTTAGTTCCTCTCTGAAATACATAGATAACAGTATCTGATACACCTTCCTGAACTGTTTTACAGATACCAAAGCCCCCACCAAATGGAAGAAGTTAACTACATGATGACCATGAGCACGTGGCCCTCAGACTGACTGGAGCATGCAGATCAATGTTAACCCCTGTGACACCGCCCTGCTTCCTCACTATCAATCAATCAGAGAATTGTGCAGGAGCTGATCACATACCCTGCAACTCCCCTCCCTCACCTAGTCTTTAGAAATGCTTCCCTGAAACCCATAGGTGAGTTTGGGCCTCTTGAGCATGAGCTGCCCTGTTCTCCTTGCTTGGCCCTTGCAATAAACCTTTCTCTGCTCCAAACTCCATTTTGGTTTGTTTGGCTTCACTGTCAGGCACATGAACTTGGGTTCAACAATTTTTACTCCAGATGCTGAAAATTATATTTAATTGCATCATACAGTAATTTTTAGTTGTACTTTATTAAAACTTTAGCCTTATTCATAGACTACACACCTAAAGAAGAACCCAACTAAATATCTTTTGCGCTACACAGTAAGAAAAAAAAAAAATCATCCTACGGTGAATGTTTATTTCTATTCATATACCTTCCAAACTAATGGAGTTCTCCATTTATGCATGGTATCTACACATAAAGCCAAAAATACAGACAATTTGTGCCTTCTTAGGAACATTTTCACACTAGAATTCTAGAGCCCAAGGAATTACTCTCTTTGGTACTTCTATTCACCTGCCAGACATTTTCATATCTTCCTTATTCCAAAGCTTTGGGCTTTACTGAGTTAAGGAAAGTGGGAGCAGAGAATTTCCATAACAGACATAGAAAAAGAGAGAAAACAATCTAATTCTATTATTTTCATAGGATAATAGCATGTAAAAGTTTGACTGCAAGAAGTGTTTTTAAAAGGCTTGTTAAAGAAGGAAAGAAAAAAAAAAAAAAAAAAAAAAGAAGGAAAGAGGGGCTTCCCTGGTGGTGCAGTGGTTGAGAGTCCGCCTGCTGATGCAGGGGACACGGGTTCGTGCCCTGGTCCGGGAAGATCCCACATGCCGCGGAGCGGCTGGGCCCGTGAGCCATGGCCGCTGAGCCTGCGCGTCCGGAGCCTGTGCTCCGCAACAGGAGAGGCCACACAGTGAGAGGCCCGAGTACCACAAAAAAAAAGAACAAGTATCAAGACTTTTCATTTTTTAATGAACATGTCAAAATAGAAATCTGCCATGGAATCAGCATTTTTTACATTGTTGCCCTTAGAACTTGTATTAGAAATTTGGAATTTAAATATTTTTTAAATTGTGGGATTGTGTGGTGGATTTTTTTTCTCCAGGACATTTAAATTCCTCCAGCATCAAAAAGTGATTGTTTTCATATCTTTAAAAGCAACTGTAGGCCTTACTATTTGGAATTCACTTTCAAACAAGAAAACTTATTCTACCCTGTTGCTGGCACCATAAGGTGAAAAGTGCTTCTCAGAAGTCATCTCACCACTAATGGGAATTTTTAATCAGGAAAAGTTGTCGTGCTAATCTAATACACTTTGAGTTAAGGCCTCAGTGTCATTGAAGCCTAAAATATCCCTGCAGTTCTACATATAGAAGTCTCTGTATAATGTAGTCCATCCCTAAAGAGGTATTATGCAAATGAATGCATTTAGTTAATACATACTGTAAACAGATCACTACTTCTTTATTCCTTTCTAAATCACAGCAGAGATTAAAACTGTAATACTCATATTACCTAATAAATAGCTAAATCTTTAAAGCAGATCTGCAAAGAGCTTCAAGCCCAAGATAACACCTCTTAAATTTGGATTGGGCTTTTCCTCCAAAGGTCATAGCATCTTCTTACAGGCTTTCTCCCAAACTCCCAGAAAAACATTTCTCCTAGAAATATGATATCAAGTTACACTAGCTTTCTCTGACCACTCAGAGTATTGCACGTTTTATATTCTCATATTACCAAACTCCAACCCAGTACTCACTGACAAATGTAAGAGTGACAATCATAATCATATGGAACATATAAGTAGAAAAAATCAAACTCAAGGTGCAGAACATAGTTGATTGGTTACTTCTGATTTAGTGGCCTCACAGTGAGTTAATGTCAATTTCCATTAGAACTCATCCGTGTCACATTGACCAATTTTACCACCAGCAAACGATTTCAGGTGAGAATGAAAACTGAATAATGATCATTTCATTTGTCTTTAAAACCTTTATTGAATAAAGACAAGGAAGTAGGATGCTAGAGCTTTGGCTATATAAGTTTAAAAGGTTGATTTTTATGAAGATATTTTTCAGCCATCATAAAAGCTGGATGGACAGCAAATCTTTTCCTCTCAATTATGCAAAAGCAATTGATCAAACAGTGCTGGTTTCATTAAACATGCCCACCATCCCCTTGGGATCACCTATTTTCTTCCAGAGAACTTTCCTTCTCTTTGGAAAGAAGTAAAAAAGAACAAGGATAAGTGATGACTTTTAAATCAGCAAATTTGCTTTTGCTCTTCTGTCTTTAATTTGTTATTGAATTGAGGTAATACATTTCTTTATTGTTCAAGAACAGAGAAAACCAAAGGACCCCAGTGCAGTTTTGTAGTTGAAGCAGAAAAGTTTTGCAACTCTACACAGGGGAAAGAAGAGAGGAAACAGATAAACCTACACTGGTCACTCTCAGAGAAAGGGAGACTCAATCAAACGCATTACTGCTTACTTAGAGAGGAAAATAGGCCTCAGTGCAGCACTGAACGGCAAGTTTTAAGTGTGAAGGTAAATGATCGGCTCAGAGCAGCGCAACAGCAGGTAAGTGAATGTTGTCAGAGGGTCTTCTGTATTCTTACTAATGGCCATTTTGACTTGCCATTGGTACCTACTAGGTCATTGTCCTTGAGGAGTGTAGTGGTCTGTAATGTCCAGAGAGGCAAGAGTTTTCCAACACCCAGCATTCTCTGAGGCAGCTAGGTCAGATATATGAATTTCAGGAGAGAAGCAGAATATACCAGAAAATCTGAGATACAGCCTATGTATTCATCAGTTTTCAAATGCGTGTTCCACTTGTGCCTTGTCCCTTTAATGACATTTTTCAATTTTATTTCTGCTGTTTTGTATAAATGTTTCGTTTTTATTTTATTAAAATTCTTTCTTTTTTCATTCATCTTTTCTTATATCAATACTTCAAATTTTTCCAGTCCTTTTCCTCTTTTCTGTCCTTTGTGGCACAAAAGAAAAAAGGTAGAGCTCTGACATTTTACTTCCTACTGGAATTTTCTACAACGTTTAATTTTATGCAGAAGCACAGGATTGTCTAAGTAACTAATGGGGTTCACGGCAGTAGCGAAGAAAATCAAGTCTATTATATAAGATATATTTCTGTTTTCATCAAAATTAACCAATTATTCCCCCCAAAATATATGATTAAGGTCCAGTCAGTATCGTCAGATTGTGTTGTATTTTATAAAATTGCATTTTTACTCTGTATTTTACTTTCTAAAATATTTTCATTGCATATATTGATGGGCTATAACTAGGAACCATGGCAAATGTTTTAAGCTATAAGACAATTGAAATAAAAATGTGATTACAAAAATGAAAATCAAACCCCCTGTACTGGGTTGAATGTTAGCCCCCCAAAAGATATGCTCAGATGCCAATGCCAGAATTTATTAATGTTAGCTATTTTGGAAATAGGGTCTTTTTAGATGTAATTAAATTAAGGATCTTGAGAAGATATTCCTGGATTATATGGGTAGGTAGGGCCTAAATAGTATACAATGACACGTGTCCTTATAAGAAACACACAGACAGGAGAGAAGACACAGGCACATGGAGGCAGAGACTGGAGTGATGTGGTCCGAAGCCAAGGAATACCTACAGTCATGAGAGGGTGGAAGAGGCAAGGAAGCCTTCTCCCCTAGAGCCCTTAGGGTGGAGTGTGGCATGTTGATTTTAGATTTACAGCCTCCTGAATCGTGAGAGAATAAATTTTGTTGTTTTAAGCCACCCAATTTGTGGTAATTTCTTATGGCAGTCATAGGACAATAATACAACTTCCAAAAGATATATAATATCAAAACGCTCTGAATGAATTTTTAAGAGATACATATAATATATGGAGATCTTTTTATAGATTGAAATAAGCATGTTCATTTTATAGTTATTTATAGGTTTTTCTTGAAGCACGTTTGCACCCACATTATTTCCTTTGATGCTATATATACAAATTTTCTTCAAGTTCTATTTGTGATTATCTAGCCTCATTGCAATGAGTAAAATAGGGAAGCAGGTCTCTGTGGGAGTGGGAAATTTCCCACAGACAACAGATATGCTTATTTCTCCTCAGAAAATAAGAATGAAATCATATTGAGGATATTTGCATTAATTTTGAGTTTATTGCACCTTAAAATTTTTAGATGAGTCAGAAAGGAAATTTGATTTTGAGGCAATACATAATTGTGAATTGCTAATTATTTTTTAAAAATTGATCCAATGAGTAAAATAAAGCATTTTAAATCTGTCCTTGAGGCCTAACCCAATCCCAGCATTCCTGGCTCTCTTTACTGCTCACATTTTTTTCTTTTATTTGGTCCATTTATCATCTACTATTACTAATATATGTCTGTTAACATTGCTAATCATTACATATTCTGTTAACTGTCAGTCAGCCCTACTTGAATACAAGCTCCAAGAGGGTGGAGATCTGTGTGTTGTCCCCTCATGGGTCACCTGGAACAACTCAAGGTCAGTGCTCAACATGTACTGAATAAACAGATGATTTACTCCATTCTCCTCTGCCAAGGTCTAGGGAGAAATGAGCCCCAACCAATGCAGCTGAAGAGAGGGAGAAATGAGGATGATTGTTTCTGAAGATCAAGAACACATGAGGAAAAGAAAAAAAAAAAAGAATGCAGAGGAGGGGAAATTAAAATTTGAGAAGACTTGTCACAGCCAGTGGGTGCTGGACACCAACATTTTTTTACTTTTTATTGAGGTATATTTGATGTACATTATTATATAAATTTCAGAAGCACAGCATAATGATTCACAATTTTTAAAGGCTATATTCCATTTATAGTTATTATAAAATATTGACTACATCCCCTGTGTTGTATAATATATCCTTGTAGCTTATTGATTTATACACAATAGTTTGTACATCTTCATGCCCTACCCTTATCTTTCCCCTCCCCCACTTCCCTCTCCCTACTGGTAATCACTAGTTTGTTCCCTATATCTGGGAGTCTGTTTCTTTTATGTTATACTCACTAGTTTGTTTTTTAGATCCCCCATATAAGTGATAGTTGATTGCCAAACCCTGCCTTGTGTGGCAGGTGCTGGCAGCTGGCTGGCAAGACCAGGTCATGAAGTGGCTGACTGCAGAACCCTAAGGGGGTTCTGGGGCTGGTGCTTGCATACTGGTAGGCGGATTCAGTGTTCAAGACTCTTGGGGGCTGCTCCCCACCCACTGGTGGGTGAAGCCAGGTCCTAGGGCTAGTGTCAGCCTACTGCCAGGCAAAGCCAGGTCCTGGAGTCTGGTTGCAGGGTCCGAGGGTCCTAGAGCTGGTATCAGATTGCTGGTGGGTGGGGCCAGTTCCTGACATAGTTGGGTGCAGGGCCAGGATGTCCTGAAACTTGTGTGGGCCTGGCAGTAAGGGCAGGGCCCACCTGGGCCCAGTGCAGAATCTGGCCTGCTATTGGGTTGGCCAGGTCCACAGGCTGTGGGGCTGCAGTTTTCTTGTAGCTGGTGTCTGCCCCCTGGTGGGTGAGACTGGTCCCAAGACTAGAGCAGGCTCACTGGTGGGCAGGGCCAGGGCCCAGCCTGTCTCAGGGTATGCTCTGGCCTGTTAGTGGGTGGGTTGGGTCCACAGTGGACACTTTTATCACAATGATTCAGTTATTATGATAGCCCCTTAAGAGTAAGCAGAACATTAAAATATTGGCGGCTGAAGTAAATCATGACCCCCACAAAGGTTGATAATACTGTTTTCAAAATCATCCACATCTTTTTTTCAAAGATTCTTAGAAAACCCAGAATGAGAAGGGGGAATGTGTAACTGCTGCTTTGCCTTTTGTTACTACTGTGTCCATAGCACCACCCCTCCCGCTACAGGGCTCTTGCCTTTTTTTGAAGTGATGCCTTGAGTTGACTGATGTGTGAAATATAAGGGGGGATTGAGCTGGTCCTTATTTTCTCATTCAATTCCTAAAACCATTCTGTAGTTTGTTCCTACAAAACTTTAGCTGAGGGGACAAATATCATTCCCATGTTACAGGTATGAAGCTGAGGTGAGCTATATAAGGGACTTACACAAGATTACCCAGGGAGGTAATTTCGCTGTGGGTCCACGAATTCTGAATTCTGACTTTTCAACTCTTTGTCTCCCCTGTATTATTCTTTTATCAGGATCCAACTTTTAACTCACTAATTCTGTGAGATGGATTCTATCGGTCCTTTATCCTTTCATTCAGAAATATAGTTGAACAGAGAATATAATCAGAGAATTTGGGTACCAGCATTCTTGGGTTTGAATTTAAGTCTGACACTTAATAGTTATATGATTTTGAGAAAATTACACAGGCTCTCCCTCACTCCCTTTCCACATCTGTAAAATATGGATAATAATAGACCATTAGCGCTTCCCTGGTGGCGCAGTGGTTGAGAGTCTGCCTGCTTATGCAGGGGACGCGGGTTCATGCCCCGGTCCGGGAAGATCCCACGTGCCGCGGAGCGGCTGGGCCCGTGAGTCATGGCCGCTGAGCCTGCACATCCGGAGCCTGTGCTCCGCAACGGAAGAGGCCACAACAGTGAGAGGCCCGCGTACCGCAAAATAATAATAATAATAATAGACCATTAGACTTTATTATTGTTTCCCAAGTCTTTGTTGTTTTAAAATTTATTCACATATTTATCATCTTCTGTATTTATTACTTCTTGAATATCAAATCTTCCTTCTCAGATCACTTTCCTTCTGTCTGAAGCATGTTCTTTAAAATTTATTTTGCTGCGAATGTTCTGATGGCAATCTTTTAGTTTTTACTTGTCATCTCTTGCTCTTGAAGAAATTTCCACTGCTCATGGAATACTGGTTTGAGAGATATTTTCTTTCAGCACATTGAAGATATGATGGCTCCATCTTCTGGTTTCCTCTACCACATATCTGAAGATAGCTGTCAGTCTAACCACTGCACCATTAGAGCAAATCTGCTTCACTCTGGCTCCTCCTAAGATCTCTTCTTGTTGGGCATTCTGCAGTTTCCCTATGTGTGTATAGGGGTAGGTATTTTTTGTTTATCTTCCTGGAGTTTTGTTGAGCTTCTTAAAATGGTAGTTTTGTGATTTCATCTGTCCTGGGTTTGTTTGGTTTTTTTTTTACATTATATCTTCAAATAATTTCTCTGTCATATTATTTCTTCCTTACTTCTAGAACTAAAATTACATGTTTGTTAAATCTTCTTACTCTGTTCTTCATATATCAACACTTTTCCCATTTTATCTTTCTTTTCCCCGTTTTATTATATTCTTTCTATCTGTCATCTAGTTCACTAATTCCATACTTAATCCGTGTAATAATTGTCCACTAAGTTCTGATTTCAATTACTCAGGTTTTAATTTCTAAAATTTTTATTGAGTTATTTTTCAAATATCCTTGATCATTCTTTATTGTTTCTTCCTTGCTGCACATATTTTAAGCTTGGGTTTTATGTCGTTAAGCATAACCTTCAGTCATTTAAAAGTCTGTGTATAATTCTATTACCGAAAATTTTCTGCATCAGTTTCTTTTGCCACTTGCTGGATTTTGTTCATGGTGCCTCATTTCTTTCTATCCTTAGTTATTTTTGCTACTCCTCTTCCCGAGGTGGGGGGGGGGGGGAGAGAGAGAGAGAGAGAGAGAGAGAGAGAGAGAGAGAAAAGAAGACTGAGATATAAGGGAGAGTTTTCCAGAGAGGATTTTTTAAAAAAAAACTAGAGTGTAAATTGAGACAGCAAATCTTCATGGGGGCATTTTGTGGTTTCAAATCCTTGGCAATATTCCTTACTCATCCTCTCCTGCTTTGGGTCAAGACAGTTACTTTCAATGTAATCCTCTAAAAAACAGGATGTAGATTTGATCTAAATCCACCCTGAGAGCATTGTCCTTTTGGATCTCAGATAACTGAAAATATTATCCCCTAATGTATACTTCTGGTATGAACCTAGGCAATGAAATCCAAAGCTCAGATTTATCAGATATGTAAATGCCTAAGGACAAAAACAAGCATCCTTATTCTGTTTACTCCCTAGATTCTTTCACTTAATTCCTAGCATGAAAAACATTTTACCCTCTTGAGA
Organism: Phocoena phocoena; assembly: GCF_963924675.1. Classification (NCBI taxonomy): domain Eukaryota; kingdom Metazoa; phylum Chordata; class Mammalia; order Artiodactyla; family Phocoenidae; genus Phocoena; species Phocoena phocoena. The sequence continues at coordinate 25,393,588 of NC_089221.1, forward strand.
TAACACTGATACTTAAAAGAAGATTTTTTAAACATATATTGCATTTTAGAATATTACTGTTTTTCAGCAGGCAAGTCTATGCAGGCATCTAGCCCACCATGTTATTAAAATGGGCATTAAAATGAAAATAGTACTCTGAAATCTTAATTGTTTTATTAAATAATATTATGCAAGAAAGCTCAGAGTTTGGCAAAGAATAAGCACATGATTCATGTTAAGAGTCGTTACTATCCAAGAAATTTTGACATTTACCTTAAGTTGAATATGAACTAGAATGTTAGAACTCTCCTTAATCTTTAATGTAGCAATTATGCTCTCTTCTGAATAGTAGGTATAGAAAGCACTGAGTTCTTTATCTTTTTCTAAGAGTTACAAACAAAATGGCACAACCTCAGGCAGAAATATACTTATGCCCAAGATTACATGTTACTGATGCATTTCTTTCAGTGTTCATAATTTTAGCTCTTTCGCTACATGACTTTTCTCTTTTTTTCTTTGTAAAATGCTCTGGAAATGTACCCACTTGCCCTGTGTGTTAGTCACCTTAGGCTGCCATAACAAACTACCATACTAGGTGTTCTATTTAACAGAAATTTAATTTCTCACAGTTCTGGAGGCAGGAAGTCCAAGATCAGGGAGCGAGCCAGCATGGTCAGTTTCTGGCAACAGCTCTCTTCCTGGCTTCAGATGGTCATCTTCTCACTGTGTTCTAACATGGTAGGGAGTAGAGTGAGGGAAAGAAAGATCTTCTTTTCCTTCTCTTTTTTCCTTCTCCTTCTTCATCTTCTTTTTCTTCTTCTAAGACCAGGGTCCTATCAGATTAGGGCCCTACATTATGACTGCATTTAACTTTACCTCCTAAACACTCTATCTCCAGATAAAATCACATTGGTGTTAGGGCATAAACATATGATTTTGGAGGAAACAACTTAGTCCATAGCACCTTACTTCTCTGTGCAAAGTATGAAGAAATGTGAATCTAAGTCACTCAGCCTGTAATATATTTCTTCTCAATCTATCAATGTGTAAGATATTAGTAAGCAACATGGATTTTACCAATTTGACACATCCATCTATTTGACACAATATACTACTGAAGATGTATATCTTTAAACCACTAAGTTAAATATTCCATAATTCTTAACTTACTATTCCACAGCTCCTTTTCTGGACCAGTGTGTCAGTGATAATTGGTCACATGAGTTTCTAAATGAAGTTATAGGGTAAAGAACTGAAAATGGAAATACAAACACTGATATAAAAATTAAGCCCTCCTTGGCAAGTATATATAATGGAGAAAAGACAGTCTCTTCAGCAAGTGGTGTTGGTAAAGCTGGACAGCCACATGTAAATCAATGAAGTCAGAACACCCTCTCACCATACACAAAAATAAACTCAAAATGGCTTAAAGACTTAAATACAAAATATGACACCATAAAACTCCTAGAGTAGAACATAGGCAAAACATTCTCTGACATAAATCTTACCAATGTTTTCTTAGGTCAGTCTCTCAAAGAAATAAAAGTAAAAGCAAAAATAAACAAATGGGACCTAATCAAACTTACAAGCCTTCGTACAGCAGAGGAAACCATAAACAAAACAAAAAGACAACCTACAGACTGGGAGAAAATGTTTGCAAATGATATGACCGACAAGGGCTTAATTTCTAAAATATACAAATAGCTCATACAACTCAACAACAAAAAGACAAATAACCCAATTGAAAAATGGGCAGAAGACCTAAACAGACATTTCTCCAAATAAGACATACAGATGGCCAACAGGAACATGAAAAGATGCTCAACATCACTAATTATTAGAGAAATGCAAATCAAAACTATAATGAGGTATCACCTCACACCAGTCAGAATGGCCATCATTAAAAATTCTACAAATATCAAATGCTGGAGAGGGTGTGGAGAGAAGGGAACCCTCTTGCACTGCTGGTGGGAATGTAAATTGATACAGCCACTAAGGAAAATAGTACGGACTTTCCTCAAAAAACTAAAAATAGAGTTGCCATATGATCCCAGCAATCCTACTCCTGGGCATATATCTAGACAAAACTCTAGTTCGAAAAGATACCTGCACTCCTATGTTCATAGAAGCACTATTCATAATAGCTAAGCCATGGAAACAACATAAATGTCCATAGACAGATGAATGAATAAAGGAATGGAATATTATTCAGGCATAAAGGTAAATGAAGTAATGCCATTTGCAGCAACATGGATGGGTCCAGAGATTATCATGCTAAGTGAAGTAAGTCAGATAGAGAAAGACAAATACCATACTATATGACTTATATCTGGAATCTAAAATATGACACAAATGAACTTATCTACAAAACAGAAACAGATTCACAGACATAGAGAACAGACTTGTAGTTGCCAAGGGGGAGGGATGGATTGGGAGTTTGGGATTAGCAGATGCAAACTATTACGTATAGAATGGATAAATGACAAGGTCCTACTGTATAGCACAGGGAACCCTATTCAATATCCTGTGGTAAACCATAATGGAAAAGAATATGAAAAAGAATGTGTGTGTGCATGTGTGTGCATGTGTATATAAAACTGAGCTACTTTGCTGTACAGCAGAAATTAACACAACATTATAAATCAACTATACTTCAATCAAATAAATGTTTTAAAAATCAAGCCCTCCTTGAGAGAATCAGATAGTCAACAATACCAGATAGAAAAATGAGTTTTTAGAAAATATTAAAATTAAGCCACTTACATATGTGGAATATATAATGATAGCCAGATACCCATATAAATGTAACTAATGCATATTCAGGGACATGGGATGGCTATTCCAGAGAGAGTTTATAAATGAAGGTATATATATGACAGAGTGATCCATTTTGAAGCAAGATGTTGTAAAGGGCTAAACATAAACTTTGGATGTGAATATGCCTGAATTTGTATCCTAGACTTACTATAAAATTTAGCTATGAAACATTGAATAGCTTACTCATAGTTTTTTGTCTGAAATACTGCAACTAACCACTAGAGATAATATCTAAGTCTGAGGTTACTGAATGAATTGAATTAAGTAAGAAAATACAAAACCAAGTATATAAGAAGTGGCTTTAAAATATATTTAGGTCATATTCAGTCTTAGTTTTTTAATCTTTAAAATGCTGATATTATCCCTGGTTTTGATTTCCTGAATACATGAAATTATTTATGTATTTAGTCTAATGGCTAGCACAAAGTAAGTACACAAATGCTGCATTTTTACCTTTCTTATTTTTCCTTCAATTGACTAGTTAATTAAAATTGATCGCTAATAAAAAAATTATAGAAAGAAAAGAAAGGCAAAGACACAACACTGGTAAAGCCCTAAAATTTTAAAACTAAAGGGAAACAAGCAAGAAAGTTAAAGAATTCATAAAGGCAGGAGAAGAAAATCAGATGAAAACAACATATTAGAAGTTGAAGAAGCATAGAGTTTATGAATAAGGGGCAGTCAGCAACATTAAGGCCAACAGAGAAACACAAATTCTGAGTGCTAAGAAAAGGGTATTGATTTTGCGATTTGAAATTTACTGGTTTCTTTGAAGAACAGTTTCAACAGAATAGTAGAAAAGGAAATCATATTGTGTGGAATTGATGAAAAAATGAGAAGTAATGACATGGTGATAAAAGAATAAAAAAAGAGTGTGTGATTGCCTAAGGGCTAGAGAAAGCAAGATGAAATGGATTTTTCCCCATTAATAAGAAAAAAATGTTTTAAATGTTTATGGAATGTTGTTAGTGAAACTGATTGATTTAAGAGTGAAGGAAGTAAGGCAATAAGGAAGGGAGGGATCAAGAGCACAGGTGAAGGCACCTATGTAGGAAAGAAGGCACACACTTTTCTTTAATACAGGCAGAAATGAAGAAATAAGAAATGAAAGAATGATATGGTGGAGTTTTGAAAAGTCAAAGACGTGATTATAGGAAGATATTTTTACAGGGAAGGGATAGCTGCAGAAGTACACCCTAGATGACTGATTTTTTTTTTTTTTCCTGTGAGGTAGGAGGTAAATTCATCTCTAAAAGGGTAAAAAAGCAATACTTTCTGATATGGAAGCTCATGGAAAGAACACCCAATTGATCTTGGTATTTCAGCAAATAGGAGAGTGGTTGCATAGTTAGCATTCAAAAATAATTGCTGTATTGGGTCTTGAAGAAAATAGAAATGGTTTGGAAGAGACAAAATGAGAAAGCAAAAAACAAAAAAGAAAAACAACAAAAAGAGGAATGAATTGAAGACATAAACACACAATTGAAGAGTTTCAGTGACAGCTCAGTTGAAGTTAGAGAACATAAATTTGGAGTGAACCAAGTCTTAGAAGATAAGTCCTATTTTAAATCCTAAGGGAAGCTTGGTAATGAAATCCATTAAGAATACACTACCCAATTGAAAACTGAAATGGAGATTAGGGAAGACAAATGTAATTACTCGAATTGTAATTTGGTCAAGACACCAAGGTTAATAACATTCCTCCTTTTTCAAAAGTTGCCATGAATTTTTTAATACCTTATAATGGCCAGTGTCACAATTTTTATTCCTTATACAAGAGGTGAACTCTTTGATATGCATTTTTTAAATGTTAAGCACGTATATTAAGGATATGTATTCACCATTACACATGCACATACATTTACGCCTATACAAATCTTAGAGAATGAATTTTTTAATTAGGTAAAGTGCTTGAAGAGAAAATAGCTGCCTCTTTCCCTTCCAAATCTGACAAGAAGTTGTGATTAAAACTGCGATCTCTCATAATAAAGGTGGAAATAATGTCTGAGTTACAATACTGTTTAGGAGTTAAGAATATGGTCATTAGAGAGACCTTAGTGCAAGCCGGACTCTGCCCCTGTCAAGTTAGGTATCATCTATAAACTCATCTACTAACTGTAAAACAGAGATATGAATCCATATTGTATCACAGGGATTTTGAATAATAAGATAAAGCATATAGAATGCTTAACACAGAGAGTAAATTCTCAATAAATATAAATTATTATATTACCTGTTAATAGTTTCAATGCAATGCTTCTTTGATCCCAAGTATTGATATGTGAACAAGCAATTGTGGAAAGCAAGGTTCATAAAATACCATCACTCTTTGGTAATGTCAGAATATGGAACAACCATCTGCCTTATATATTTATTATGCTAAACTTTTCTGTTATACATGTATCTTTCTTGGTGCAAATTCTGACCTATTTGCATTTGTAAATGATCTATTTTATAAAGGGATTTTATCATTTGTTTAATTTTGATGACAATGTTCAAATGGTACTAAGCATTAAATCTACATAACAGTACAGTGAATCTTTATTATCTCTTCAGAAAGTGTCTCTTCTGAGTATTCTTGTACTTGGCAAATATATATTCCTAAAAATATGAGAAAGCTTTAAAAAATTAAATAAAATTACATTTATGATATATATATATCATGTTACTTGTATAAATTTCACTGATTATTTATTATACTTAACAATTATTTCTTACATTAATATGATAATTCAATTCTATGCTCATTCATGGAAACTGGTTTTAATATTAAATAAAATACATGAAAGAAAACTAACTTTCTAGCATTATTTTTAAAAAGTTACTGGATAAAATTTGTATAAACAACACTAAACAACATAACATTGCCATTACCCTTTCCTCCTAAAGTACCTTTAGAAGAAAAGTGAGAGGAAGTGTTTAAGAAATAAAGAGCATAATCAATGTCTTTATCAAGTTAAAGCTCATATCTAAATATTTTACTGACAAAACTTAGTTTAAACAAAAAGGCATGTCATTAGTCCCAATAAATCTGGGAGATAGAGTTACCTTAGGGATGACTGAATCTGTGTGTGTGTGTGTGTGTGTTTCTTTTATCTGCTTAGCTTCTCCTCCTTTTCTGCACTATTTATCTCTGTGTATTGATCTTATTCTCTACTACTGAAGAACTGAAGAAAATGACCAAAAACAGATTTAAACTTACACCAACTGTTTTAGAACTACTGAGTAAAAAAACTATAGTTCCCAAATCCTTTTTACAAAATCCTTGAGATCTACTTGTCTTTGGTTTTGTGTCCAAATCTGAGCTAATTACTACAACCAGGATAACGGAACATTTATTGCTCACATATGTCACATGTCCACCTATATGTTGACAGGAGCTAGAAAACTGTGATTAGTAACCACATAGACCAGAACCCCATTGACACAAAAGAGACAGCCTCCAGAGCAGAAGGAGTGCTATGGCCAGAAGAATAGAAGGAGGACTGTTGTGCAAATAAAACGAGCAGCTAAGTTAACTTTGTGGTAAGATTCCATTAAATCAATAAAGAAAAAGTAGAGTTACAGAAAATGCTGAATAAAAATAAATATGTTCTGCATGATGGATTAGGCACTGGAGTGTAGGCCCTTTGTTAACTTTGTGTAGGACTTTGTTCAAATCGTTGCCATTCTCTATAACTTAGTCTCTTCAATTTATTATATAAAACTAGGAGACTGAACTAATCTCTATGGTACCTAATAGAGTAAAAACATTTTAGCTTTTAATAAGCTAACAAATGTGTTTCCTGGGTATTATCAATTTAAAGGAAAGCAGTAGATGAAAGTAGATACATACTTGGGTTTGGGGTCAGATAGATCTATATGTCAAATATGTCACTGAGCAATTATATCAACTAGTACAAAGAAGCAGTTTCCACAGTGGTGGTGGGGAGATAGTAATATCCTCTACCTCCTAAGAGTTGTAATGAATACATGTGATAACTGCAGTGCCTGCCATGGAAAGACCCCTTAATAAATGTCAAGTTCTTTTTTTATTACTGTCTTTATTATTTTTATACCCCTCAGAAAAGATTTTGCACATTTCTCATTGGGTACATGTTTAAACACTTGACATTTTTGTTTGAATATAGAAAACTTAAAAAATCGTCCTTCCACCAATTCCTGTGTTCCTTTGGTGGTGAGTCCAAGTGAAGTGTTTTTTTAAAATAACCCACAGTAGCACTTGGAATTTAGTAAAAATCCAAGGTTCAATTCCATCTAGAGTATTTGGAATAAAATGTTTTCTAGTCATACTAATTATGGGGCCATAGAAAGCAATTATGATGCTGCCTATTTCTCTCTGCTCCCCTGTCTCAGTAGACAGGGACATGGGAAAAGTGGAACGGTCATCAACAGACACTCCTCCATAGAATTATGCTATTAAGAGAAATTCTCATCAGAAAATGACACTTAACTGACACGAAAAGTTAAATACTGTTTTATGCTAAGTGGCCATCACCAGTGTTTTTAAGAACTAATTAAAGAAAAGCACATTTCTTTTTAAAAAGCACTTGTTAAACACACTAAATTCAAAATTATCTTTAGGTAATTGCAGAAAAAGGAATGGAGAACTGCCCCACAATTTGTGTTATATACCCTGATGCAAGGTTCTGACTATTTAACTGGTGAGCAGCATGGGATATGAATGTCATTGAATTCAAAAGAGGAACCAAGGAGTAAAAAAAAGAGTGAATAAAGGAATGAATACCAGATCACAATTGCTTGTTTTTTCAATTCTCAGTGAGTAGGATTGATGACTTCCTTCAAATTCTCGCTTTGTATTTATTTTCAATATACATATTTAAGTGTAAAGATATGAATTTAATTATATATTAACAGATACACCATATAAGTATTTTGGTTGAAATCAACATTTATCCAAAACCAAGCCAAAGGCAAATATCTCCATCATAGAACAAACTGTATGAACTCTGTGATATAAGAGTAAATCTAAAGTGAAAATCAAAGAAAACAAGAAAGTGAGGACAATTCAAGAAGTATAAACATATCAAGTGTTAGTGAAGTGAGCACAGGAAAACAGGAACACTCATTTTTTTGCTTGTAAAATTGTAAATTGTTAAAACCCACCCTGGAGGACAATAATGGTAATATCTGGTGAATGCCTTCTCACCTGGGAATTCCATGCCTATGTATGGACCCTAGAGAAATACTTGCATGTGTGTACTAGATAGGGTGTACAAGGATGTTTACCATAGCAATGTTTGCAGCAAAAATTAGAAAAAATAAACCATAGTTATTCATATGATAGATTAATTTAAAGCTGTAGAACACACTGGCAAATCTCAGAAATATATTGAGTGGGGGGGACCTTGAAGGTGGCGGAAGAGTAAGACACGGAGATCGCCTTCCTCCCCACGGATACACCAGAAATACATCCACACGTGGAACAACTCCTACAGAACTCCTACTGAAGGCCGGCAGAAGACCTCAGACCTCCCAAAAGGCAAGAAACTCCCCACGTAACTGGGTAGGGCAAAAGAAAAAACAGAGACAAAAGAATAAGGACGGCACCTGCACCAGTGGGAGGGAGCTGTGAAGGAGGAAAAGTTTCCACACACTAGGAAGCCCCTCCGCGGGCGGAGACTGCGGGAGGCAGAGGGGGGAGTTTCGGGACCGCGGAGTAGTGCACAGCGACGGGTGCGGAGGGCAAAGCGGGGAGATTCCTGCACAGACGATCGGTGCCGACCAGCACTCACCAACCCGAGAGGCTTGCTGCTCACCCACCGGGGCGGGCGGGGCTGCGAGCTGAGGCTCGGGTTTTGGTTTTGGACGGAGCTCAGGGAGAAGACTGGGGTTGGCGGCTTGAACATAGCCTGAAGGGGTTAGTGCACCACGACTAGCCGGGAGGGAGTTCGGGGAAAAGCCTGCACCGGCCGAAGAGGCAAGAGACTTTTTCTTCCCTCTTTGTCTCCTGGTGCGCGAGGAGACGGGTTTAAGAGCGCTGCTTAAAGGAACTCCAGAGACGGGCGCGAGCCGCGGCTGAAAGCGAACCCCAGAGACGGGCGCGAGCCGCGGATGAGGGCGCGAGCCCCCGAGACGGGCGCGAGCCGCGGCTGAAAGCGCAAACCCCAGAGACGGGCGCGAGCCGCGGCTAAAACCGCGGACCCCAGAGACGGGCGGGAGACGCTAAGGCTGCTGCTGCCGCCACCAAGGGGCCTGTGTGCGAGCACAGGTCACTCTCCACACCCCTCTTCCGCGGAGCCTGTGCAGCCCGCCACTGCCAGGTTCCCGGGATCCAGGGACAACTTCCCCGGGACAGCGCACGGCGGGCCTCAGGCTGGTGCAACGTCACGCCGGCCTCTGCCGCAACGTCACGCTGCCTCTGCCGCCGCAGGCCGGCCCCGCACGCAGTGCCCCTCCTTCCCCCATCCCCCAACCCCCGGCCTGAGTGAGCCGGAGGCCCCGAATCAGCGGCTCCTTTAACCCCGTCCTGTCTGAGCGAAAAAACAGACGCCCTCCAGCGACCTACACGCAGAGGCAGGGCCAAATCCAAAGCTGAGCTCCTGTGAGCTGTGAAAACAAAGAAGAGAAAGGGAAATCTCTCCCAGCAGCCACAGAAGCAGCGGATTAAAGCTCCACAATCAACTTGATATACCCTGCATCTGTGGAATACCTGAATAGACAAGGAATGATCCCAAATTGAAGAGGTGGAATTTAGGAGCGAAATCTATGATTTTTTTCCCTTTTCCTCTTTTTGTGAAGGTGTACGTGTATGCTCCTGTGTGACATCTAGTCTGTATACTCTAGCTTCCACCATTTGTCCTAGGGCTCTATCCGTCCATGACTTTTTTTAAAAAATTCTTTTTCTTAATAATTAAGTTTAATTGTAATAACTTTATTATACTTTACCTTCGTTCTTTCTTTCCTTCCTTCCCTCCCTCCTTTAGACAACGAATCACCCCAAATTGAGGAGGTGGGCTCAGGGAGCAGGATTTATGATTTTTCCCCCTTTACCTCTTTTTGTGAAGGTGTATGTGTATGCTTCTGTGTAAGATTTTCTCTGTATAGCTTTGCTTCCAACATTTGTCCTAAGGTTCTATCCGTCCCTTTTTTTTTTTCTAAATATTTTTTAATTCAATAACTATATTATACTTTATTTTATTTTTACTGTATCATCTTTCTTTCTGTCTTTTTTTCCTTCTTTCACTCCTTCCTTCCTTCCTCCCTCCCTCCCTCCCTCCCTCCTTTCTTTCCTTCTTTGCTTCTTTCTTCCTTCCTTCCTTTCCTCCTTTCCTTCTTTCTTTCCTCATACTTCTACTAATTCTCTCTACTTTTTCTCCCTTTTATTCTGAGCCGTGTGGATGAAAGGCTCTTGGTGCTCCAGCCAGGAGTCAGGGCTCTGCCTCTGAGGTAGGAGAGCCAACTTCAGGTCACTGGTCAACAAGAGACCTCCCAGCTCCACATAATATTAAACAGCGGAAATCTCCCAGAGACCTCCATCTTAACACCAGCACCCAGCTTCACTCAACGACCAGCAAGCCACAGTGCTGGACAACCTATGCCAAACAACTAGCAAAACAGGAACACAACCCCACCCATTAGCAGAGAGGCTGCCTAAAATCATAATAAGGCCACAGACACCCCAAAACACACCACCAGACGTGAACCTGCCCACTAGAGAGACAAGATCCAGCCTCATCCAGCACAACACAGGCACTAGTCCCCTCCACCAGGAAGCCTACACAACCCACTGAAACAACCTTAGCCACTGGAGACAGACATCAAAAACAACGGGAACTACGAACCTGCAGCCTGCAAAAAGGAGACCCCAAACACAGTGAGATAAGCAAAATGAGAAGACAGAAAAACACACAGCAGATGAAGGAGCAAGATAAAAACCCACCAGACCTAACAAATGAAGAGGAAATAGGCAATCTACCTGAAAAAGAATTCAGAATAATGATAGTAAGGATGATCCGAAATCTTGGAAGTAGAATGGACAAAATGCAAGAAACAGTTAACAAGGACCTACAAGAACTAAAGATGAAACAAGCAACGATGAACAATGCAATAAATGAAATTAAAATCACTCTAGATAGGATCAATAGCAGAATAACTGAGGCAGAAGAACGGATAAGTGACCTGGAAGATAAAGTAGTGGAAATAACTACTGCAGAGCAGAATAAAGAAAAAAGAATGAAAAGAACTGAGGACAGTCTCAGAGACCTCTGGGACAACATGAAACGCACCAACATTCGAATTATAGGGGTTCCAGAAGAAGAAGAAAGAAAGAAAGGGACTGAGAAAATATTTGAAGAGATTATAGTTGAAAACTTCCCTAATATGGGAAAGGAAATAGTTAATCAAGTCCAGGAAGCACAGAGGGTCCCATACAGGATAAATACAAGGAGAAACACGCCAAGACACATATTAATCAAACTGTCAAAAATTAAATACAAAGAAAGCATATTAAAAGCAGCAAGGGATAAACAACAAATAACACACAAGGGAATCCCCATAAGGTTAACAGCTGATCTCTCAGCAGAAACCCTACAAGCCAGAAGGGAGTGGCAGGACATACTGAAAGTGATGAAGGAGAATAGCCTGAAACCAAGACTACTCTACCCAGCAAGGATCTCATTCACATTTGATGGAGAAATTAAAACCTTTACAGACAAGCAAAAGCTGAGAGAGTTCAGCACCACCAAACCAGCTTTACAACAAATGCTAAAGGAACTTCTCTAGACACGAAACACAAGAGAAGGAAATGACCTATAGTAGCGAACCCAAAACAATATAGAAAATGGAAATAGGAACATACATATCAATAATTACCTTAAATGTAAATGGACTAAATGCTCCCACCAAAAGACACAGATTGGCTGAATGGATACAAAAACAAGACCCTTATATATGCTGTCTACAAGAGACCCACTTCAGAACTAGAGACACATACAGACTGAAAGTAAGGGGATGGAAAAAGATATTCCATGCAAATGGAAACCAAAAGAAAGCTGGAGTAGCAATTCTCATATCAGACAAAATAGACTTTAAAATAAGGACTATTAAAAGGGACAAAGAAGGACACTACATAATGATCAAGGGATCGATCCAAGAAGAAGATATAACAATTGTAAATATTTATGCACCCAACATAGGAGCACCTCAATACATAAGGCAAATACTAACAACCATAAAAGGGGAGATCAACAGTAACACATTCATAGTAGGGGACTTTAACACCCCACTTTCACCCATGGACAGATCATCCAAAATGAAAATAAATAAGGAAACACAAGCTTTAAATGATACATTAAACAAGATGGACTTAATTGATATTTATAGGACACTCCATCCAAAAACAACAGAATACACATTTTTCTCAAGTGCTCATGGAACATTCTCCAGGATAGATCATATCTTGGGTCACAAATCAAGCCTTGGTAAATTTAAGAAAACTGAAATTGTATCAAGTATCTTTTCCGACCACAACGCCATGAGACTAGATATCAATTACAGGAAAAGATCTGTAAAAAATACAAACACATGCAGGCTAAACAATACACTACTTAATAATGAAGTGATCACTGAAGAAATCAAAGAGGAAATCAAAAAAAACCTAGAAACAAATGACAGTGGAGACACGACGACCCAAAACTTATGGGATGCAGCAAAAGCAACTACAATGCCAATACTATGGCATTTTTTTTTTTTTACTACAAGCAACTCTATGCCAATAAAATGGACAATCTGGAAGAAATGGACAAATTCTTAGAAATGCACAACCTGCCAAGACTGAATCAGGAAGAAATAGAAAATATGAACAGACCAATCACAAGCACTGAAATTGAAACTGTGATTAAAAACCTTCCAACAAACAAAAGCCCAGGACCAGATGGCTTCACAGGTGAATTCTATCAAACGTTTAGAGAAGAGCTAACACCTATCCTTCTCAAACTCTTCCAAAATATAGCAGAGGGAGGAACACTCCCAAATTCCTTCTACGAAGCCACCATCACCTTGATACCAAAACCAGACAAGGATGTCACAAAGAAAGAAAACTACAGGCCAATATCACTGATGAACATAGATGCAAAAATCCTCAACAAAATACTAGCAAACAGAATCCAACAGCACATTAAAAGGATCATACACCATGATCAAGTGGGTTTATTCCAGGAATGCAAGGATTCTTCAATATACGCAAATCTATCAATGTGATAAACTATATTAACAAATTGAAGGAGAAAAACCATATGATCATCTCAATAGATGCAGAGAAAGCTTTCGACAAAATTCAACACCCATTTATGATAAAAACCCTCCAGAAAGTAGGCATAGAGGGAACTTTCCTCAACATAATAAAGGCCATATATGACAAGCCCACAGCAAACATCATCCTCAATGGTGAAAAACTGAAAGCATTTCCACTAAGATCAGGAACAAGACAAGGTTGCCCACTCTCACCACTCTTATTCAACATAGTTTTGGAAGTTTTAGCCACAGCAATCAGAGAAGAAAAGGAAATAAAAGGAATCCAAATCGGAAAAGAAGAAGTAAAGCTGTCACTGTTTGCAGATGACATGATACTATACATAGAGAATCCTAAAGATGCTACCAGAAAACTACTAGAGCTAATCAATGAATTTGGTAAAGTAGCAGGATACAAAATTAATGCACAGAAATCTCTGGCATTCCTATATACTAATGATGAAAAATCTGAAAGTGAAATCAAGAAAACACTCCCATTTACCATTGCAACAAAAAGAATAAAATATCTAGGAATAAACCTACCTAAGGATACGAAAGACCTGTATGCAGAAAATTATAAGACACTGATGAAAGAAATTAAAGATGATACAAATAGATGGAGAGATATACCATGTTCTTGGATGGGAAGAATCAACATTGTGAAAATGACTCTACTACCCAAAGCAATCTACAGATTCAATGCAATCCCTATCAAACTACCACTGGCATTTTTCACAGAACTAGAACAAAAAATTTCGCAATTTGTATGGAAACACAAAAGACCCCGAATAGCCAAAGCAATCTTTAGAACGAAAAAAGGAGCTGGAGGAATAAGGCTCCCTGACTTCAGACTATATTACAAAGCAACAGTAATCAAGACAGTATGGTACTGGCACAAAAACAGAAAGATAGATCAGTGGAACAGGATAGAAAGCCCAGAGATAAACCCACGCACATATGGACACCTTATCTTTGATAAAGGAGGCAGGAATGTACAGTGGAGAAAGGACAGCCTCTTCAATAAATGGTGCTGGGAAAACTGGACAGGTACATGTAAAAGTATGAGATTAGATCACTCCCTAACACCATACACAAAAATAAGCTCAAAATGGATTAAAGACCTAAATGTAAGGCCAGAAACTATCAAACTCTTAGAAGAAAACATAAGAAGAACACTCTATGACATAAATCACAGCAAGATCCTTTCTGACCCACCTCCTAGAGTAATGGAAATAAAAACAAAAATAAACAAATGGGACCTAATGAAACTTCAAAGCTTTTGCACAGCAAAGGAAACCATAACCAAGACCAAAAGACAACCCTCAGAATGGGAGAAAACATTTGCAAATGAAGCAACTGACAAAGGATTAATCTCCAAAATTTACAAGCAGCTCATGCAGCTCAATAACAAAAAAACAAACAACCCCATCCAAAAATGGGCAGAAGACCTAAATAGACATTTCTCCAAAGAAGATATACAGAATGCCAACAAACACATGAAAGAATGCTCAACATCATTAATCATTAGAGAAATGCAAATCAAAACTACAATGAGATATCATCTCACACCAGTCAGAATGGCCATCATCAAAAAATCAAGAAACAATAAATGCTGGAGAGGGTGTGGAGAAAAGGGGACACTCTTGCACTGCTGGTGGGAATGTGAATTGGTTCAGCCACTGTGGAGAACAGTATGGAGGTTCCTTAAAAAACTACAAATAGAATTACCATATGACCCAGCAATCCCACTACTTGGCATATACCCTGAGAAAACCAAAATTCAAAGAGAGTCATGTACCAAAATGTTCATTGCAGCTCTATTTACAATAGCCAGGACATGGAAACAACCTAAGCGCCCATCATCGGATGAATGGATAAAGAAGATGTGGCACATATACACAATGGAATATTACTCAGCCTTAAAAAGAAATGAAATTGAGCTATTTGTAATGAGATGGATAGACCTAGAATCTGTCATACAGAGTGAAGTAAGTCAGAAAGAAAAAGACAAATACCGTATGCTAACACATATATATGGAATTTAAGGGAAAAAAATGTCATGAAAAACCTAGGGGTAAGATAGGAATAAAGACGCAGACCTACTGGAGAACGGACTTAAGGATATGGGGAGGGGGAAGGGTGAGTTTTGACAGGGCGAGAGAGAGTCATGGACATATACACACTAACAAACGTAGTAAGGTAGATAGCTGGGGGGAAGCAGCCGCAAGGCACAGGGATATTAGCTCGGTGCTTTGTGACAGCCTGGAAGGGTGGGATGGGGAGAGTGGGAGGGAGGGAGACGCAAGAGGGAAGACATATGGGAACATATGTATATGTATAGCTGATTCACTTTGTTGTAAAGCAGAAACTAACACACCATTGTAAAGCAATTATACCCCAATAAAGATGTTTAAAAAAAAAAATAAAAAAATAAAAAAAGAAATATATTGAGTGAAAAGAGCAGAATGTTAAATTTATATAGTCATATTTGCAAGTATTTTATGAAATACAGGTAAGACATATACTACATGAAGACACATGTAGTCAAGGATTAACTAAAAATACAATAGTTACCTTTGGAGGGCAATAGAGGCTCATGGGATTGCAGAAAGGAGTGAAAATTCAACTTTACTTTTAATAATAATTGTATAAAATTTTGAAACAAAAATGACAGGATGAAGAGTAAACAAGTGTATATACTATGTTATCTCAGTTATTTTTTATGTTTTAAACCTTCAAATAAAACTCAAGGAACTTCATAGTAAGTTCACCTTTCTAGTATTGTAAAAAAAATGTAATACGACTGTTCAGAGCCTCTACTAATCACTAATTCCAGTATTTGCAAATGTTTAAGTCTCCAAATTAAATGAAGAGTAATACACACCCATTTTTTTAAAATGATGCTGCTGTTTCTTTCTATCAGGTTTAGGGAAAAAAATCTTAATTTAAAAATAAAGCTCAACTTCTTATATGACTCAAATGTGACCAATACTATGTCTGTGTATGTGTGATTAAGAGAAAGACAGGAACTGAAGATGCAGACATAGCAAAGGAATGACTTAAAAGTTTTTGAATATTGAAACCACTAATCTTTAAAATTTAAAACAACTAATTTAAGATTGTATTACGTCTTTTATATTTTTTCTGAAGAACAATGAGCATACTGGTGGTTTTTTAACGTTTTTTAATAACACTGATGCTGAGATGCTGCACAGACAGTTTATTTTGTATATTGAGATATTTCTTTGTCACTAAGCTGTACACATTTTGTTGATGATTCTCCAGCACTATGCATTATATAGTTGGGCAAACACAAAGGGGAGAGTAGCTTGGGATTCCTACATGCTCCTGGAGAGAATCTGTCGTTTCTTACACTTTATTCATGTATATTTAAAAGAGAACCTATAGGTTCATAAGAAATTCTGAATTTCTTCTTAAATGTATTACATCATGAAAATGTTCATGCTGTCACTATTTTGAAAATTAGTATCCAGAAAGCATGAAATGTGATCTTGAACATCCTGTTACCTACCGACTATTGAATAAGCAACAATATACACCACATATAGCTGTCCTTAACAATAAGTTTTTTCTATTCCAAAATAGTCCCCATATTCAATAATGTCCCTCAAATACTTTATATTGGTAAATGCTGTTTAGACAATATTATTGTTGATCCCCCTCCCACTTCCACTACAATAGTAACTTCATCCCAACTTTTAATCTTAAAATCTAGGAAATTCCAGATGTTATACTCTGAGGAAAAAAAAAGTCAGCAGATGATAAAATTATAAACTCAATATTTCTGTGGTTATAAAAACAGACATGTTAAGCTATATTAGATTAGATTACTGCCTAATCAGTGATTACCAAGCTCGCTCAAAAATGTTCTGGATTCTTTATTAGAGTAACCCTTCTCCACTGTTCTAAAAGTTTAGTAAAAACGGCTGCTCGTGGAGTCAGTTCTTCTTAAGAGCGACTGGGTGGTATGCAGTAGGGTGATCCACTATGGAAATAGAATAGCATATGCATTTGGTGACATACACTGTGAAGATGAGTTTGGTGGGATAGGTTTATTGGATCTGGAGAAGTTCAGGGGAAATTTAAGCCTCCACCCAAAATCCCTAGAGATACTGGGAGGTAAGGTGGACCTTCACCTTAGGAGAAATAGGCATTCAAGACAATTTTATACAGAGCTTAAAAGTTCTGTCTACTTAAGCAAGGCAAGGACTTAGGGGGCATCCAGATGGCTCAGATCTCAGTTATATTTATTACATTAAAATGCCTTGGTCTTTAAATTATAAGTTGTTTGTTTTTTGGGTTTTTTTCTTTTTTTTTTTTTGCGGTACGCGGGCCTCTCACTGCTGTGGCCTCTCCTGTTGCGGAGCACAGGCTCCAGACGCGCAGGCTCAGCGGCCATGGCTCACGGGCCCAGCCGCTCCGCGGCATGTGGGATCCTCCCAGACCGGGGCACGAACCCGCGTCCCCTGCATCGGCAGGCGGACTCTCAACCACTGCGCCACCAGGGAAGCCCAAATTATAAGTATTTTACATGGGAAATCTTGTCCCAATCTTCCCTATTTTACAATGAACCAACAATGCTAGAAGGACGTAACCAGTTTTAAAGCGTGGATGCTTTCTACCTATGCTACCACGTTGTCTTTGACTAACATGAAATCTCAGGAAAGCCATGTTCATATGTAGGCAAAAGGAAATTTCTCCTATGGTGTTGACTGAAATATTCCAAGGAAAGTCCCACTGAGAAAATACAATTTCCTACATCTAAGTGCTAAAAACTAAAGAGTCATTTATTTGGGCTTATCACAGTCCTCTGTAGGGAATCTATGTTAAACTGTAAATACCCTTGGATGGTAAAAGAAAAGGCACGAGGATGAAATAGGCAGGTAGTCATATTCCTACACAATAAACAACTAGGCCATCAGAAGAGACATGGGTTGACCACATTAAGGATTTAACATGATGACAAAAATACAGATATGGATGATGTACTCAATGGTTTCTTAAAGTCCTCTTATCCCATTGCCAATTTGAAGCAGAAAAATGAAAAAATCAATTAGAATGGAACTGATAGTTACTCAAATACAAAGAGATATCATCTCACACCAGTCAGAATGGCCATCATCAAAAAATCTAGAAACAATAAATGCTGGAAAGGGTGTGGAGAAAAGGGAACACTGCTGCACTGCTGGTGGGAATGTGAATTGGTACAGCCACTATGGAGGACAGTATGGAGGTTCCTTAAAAAACTACAAATAGAACTACCATATGACCCAGCAATCCCACTACTGGGCATATACCCTGAGAAAACCAAAATTCAAAAAGAGTCATGTACCAAAATGTTCATTGCAGCTCTATTTACAATAGCCCAGAGATGGAAACAACCTAAGTGCCCACCATCAGATGAATGGATAAAGAAGATATGGCACATATATACAATGGAATATTACTCAGCCATAAAAAGAAACGAAATTGAGCTATTTGTAAGGAGGTGGATAGACCTAGAGTCTGTCATACAGAGTGAAGTAAGTCAGAAAGACAAAGACAAATACCGTATGCTAACACATATATATGGAATTTAAGAAAAAAAATGTCATGAAGAACCTAGGGGTAAGACAGGAATAAAGACACAGACCTACTGGAGAACGGACTTGAGGATAGGGGGAGGGGGAAGGGTGAGCTGTGACAAAGCGAGAGAGAGGCATGGACATATATACACTACCAAACGTAAGGTAGATAGCTAGTGGGAAGCAGCCGCATAGCACAGGGAGATCAGCTCGGTGCTTTGTGACTGCCTGGAGGGGTGGGATAGGGAGGGTGGGAGGGAGGAAGATGCAAGAGGGAAGAGATATGGGAACATATGTATATGTATAACTGATTCACTTTGTTATAAAGCAGAAACTAACACACCATTGTAAAGCAATTATACCCCAATAAAGATGTTAAAAACAAAAAAAAAAGACAACCTAAATAATTGCAAGAATGAGTTGACTGTGGACTTTGATATAAAAACAAAACAAATCATTGGGTTGTTCAATTTTGGAAAGTGAAGAGGGACCATATTAAACACTATATAAATTTGTGTATTACTATTTCAGGGACTCATGTTTTCTTTCATCAAGCACAAAAATAAAAGTAGAAGGCAGAGCTCCTTAGAATTTGAACAAGGAAGAATTACGATAAACAAAAGGATATATTACCATAAGGAAGAGGTGTTGTAGTCATAAATACAAATGAAAACTAAATAATTTGGGCAAATTAATGAATGTTTGAATGATAAATTACCAGTCAATATATAAAACCTTTGAAACAACTGCAGGATTTCCTGGGCAGGACGGGGTTCAAGGGTAATTTCGAAATCATTTTTGACAAAAAAAACTGTGGAGAAAATTAATGTTAACACATATAGCAATTCTCATACCCCTACAATTAGTCAACAAACTAGGATTCCTCCTTTTATGAAAGACTAAGCATTATAAACGGAATCAAAATCCGGCTGAAATTACCCATAGGGTACACCACTATGACCCCAGGGATTCCCAATACCGCTAAAGCATTCAATATTTTCTAATACTCTAAATCTTCACTGAGCATGTGCAATATATTATTCCTGTATTAGGTACAGCGAGCAGGACATACACGATTCCTGTACTAACTGAACTTATGTGTAGAAGAAAGCTAATCAAGAAGAAATTACAATACCTGTTTTTACTATATTTCTCTTATAGCATTACTATCTTAAAAGAAAGGCACATCATGCGGTAGGACTGAAGAATAGGCGTATATAGCATAGAGAATGTGAGCAGTGGGGCATGTGGAACAGGGTTGGCCTCCTGGTCCAAGTGAAGTTTAACTGAAATCAAAACAATAATAAAGAATATTCCAGTAGACGGAAATAGTGCATGTACGTTCCAAACTAGATAGGAGATTGGAATAAAATTTTATTCTGACTGGGGCTTATTATTGCAATGGGGACTGATAGGTGTTAAGGTTGGAGAGGTGTAAATTAGGACCTTTTAATCCATGCTAAAAAATTAGGCTTTTTTTTTTCCTCTAAGGGCAGTAAAAAGAAATTGTAAGGATTTCACTAATGGGGTTGCCTTAGATTTTAGAAAAGAAATTTACCCGGTAAAAAAAAAAAATCTTGGATTAAGACTGAAGATTGGGAAAGCAGCTGGCAGGCTGCTGAAGGAGTTGAAGTCTATAACAATAACTGTTTCTTGATACTTGAGATGGTGGTGATGAGGATGGAGAGAAGGGAAGGATTAGAAAGACAGGACATTGTGACTCACTGGGAAATAAATGAGAGCAAGAAAGAAGTTAAGGACTCCCAGGGTGCTCATTTGGGTAACTAGATGGCTGGTGGCACCATGATGTAAATTAGGAAGCACACTGAAGAAGCAGGTTCTGTCTCCAACACCTGAAAAGGGAACATGGGGGTGGGAGTTGGGAGTAGTTCATGGAGATGACAAATTTATTTTAGGAAATTCTGAGTTCCAGGTAACAGAGAGACCTCCAATTGAAAAATGTCCTCTAGGCAGTTTGCTATATGGGCTTAGTGAACAGAAGGAAGATGTGTCAGCTAGCCAGGAAACAGATGTTTACTGACAGCCTACTATGTGCCAGGAACTGTTTGGCGTTATGTAGATACAGCCAAGGGTCCTGTTCTCATGGATTTATAGTCTGGCTGTAGGTACACACTGTCGTGTCATTAGCTGAAGCTAGAGAAGGAATGAGTTTCCTAGAAAGATGTCACAGATTCACAAGAGAATCAGGTTTAGGAAAGAACCTGGGGGAGCCTACACATTTATGGGCAATGTGCAAAAATAATGGAAAAAAAAAAAAGGTTGTTTTTTTTTTCCTTTACAAAATATAGTGGTCTAGTAAGGACTGATAACAGGAAGATGCATTAGATAATGACTTAAAGTTTAAATTTACTTCATCTGCACGGCAGTTGCCAGTGACCTTGGTGTGAGCTGAGCAGGGTCAGTGAAGAGCCATTTTATAGCGGGTTGGGGAGAGAGAGGTGGGAAGGTGCAGATAATGCTTTCTTATTTGTGAGGAGGATGATACAAAGAACGATAGCAACTAGGGCAGTAAAATAACTGTTGGAAGATGAAGAGTCAATGAGGGAATTTTTTTTAAGATAGAGAATGTTTAAAAGTTACTGGGGAGGAGCCCACTGAGAGAAAATCTATAAAAACTGCCATCTCTCCACTGTCTGAAATAAGACAGAAAGCACTCTGTACCCTAAAACAAGATGCTAAGGGTCATACCTCTTTAGTTGAGGTATATATGCTGATAAAGGAGACCATCCTCATGATCCCCATTCCATGCACAGCCTCTTAGAGAGCAAATATAATTTAATGAAGGCCATTAGAGGCTAATAAAGTTCAGCCACTGTCAAATGCAAACTGAACATGTGAAAGGTCTTAACAATTACATATACCACCCAGTATAACTTTTATTATTAGCACTGTCATTTCCTGTCCTCTAAACTTCAGGCCTTTCTTGTTTATACTTTATCACAATACCTTACCCCTCTAAAAATTATTTTCTCCGGTTATATTAATTACTTGAATTGCAAATGAAGTCCAAAAAGCCTCATATTGGCACTTAGTAGCACTAAAGTTAAAAGGAAAAATAAGAAGATAAACTGTTTTGGCACTCTGTCTTTCTTTAAAGCCTGGCTTTGGGCCTCATTTTAAAACATATTACCAAAGGTCTCATCGTATTTCTGCCTGTATTCAATAAACGGCTAAGTGGTCGTGCATTCATTATGCCATGAGCTGTGCACAGATGCAAATGGATACCATTTATAATATTTTACAATGTTTTGAAGTTCCAAGCCCATCTAGAATGAAAGAGACCTGGAAAATGTTAACCCACCTCAAAGACTTCTTTTATTGCATTCTTTAATAGATTGGTGCAATTTCTTTGCATGCTATAAAAGTCAAGAAAGTATTTCCATGGTATTAAATGGTAACACATGGAGACCACTTTGTTTTTAAGAAGAATGTTCTCTACTTTGTGATTTGTGTTTTCTAATGCCCTTTTCCTTCCTCTTGTTCTTTCAGGGACAGTTTGATTCAGAGTAATGGAGCGGTGGAAATTAAATGAGGGTGCATGAAGTCCAATGAACTCAGTATACTGCTTATCTTGTAACTATACTTAATCTAAATAACCTTTTTTATGCTCTGCTGGAATGGCAATTTCAAAAGGCTATATAGTAGTAAATGAGAGTATATGTCAGTAAGGATTTGCTAGACAAATCAGATCTCACAGAGAAGTATATCTATCCATTACTATTTAATACACACTTCAGTTTGAAGAAGGATTTTTGTGTGTGTGATCAGACCATTAACATTTACTGTCATTTGGACTATGTTTTCTAACTTCTCTCCTTTCCCTTTTTATTTTCATTTATTTTTAATTTATTTTTTCCAATGGAGGCTTTCAGACCAAAATTTTCTCCAAAAGAAACAATGAAGTGATTTATATACATACAAATCACTGACTCAGTTTTTCTTACCAAATGTGTATTTTTCAGAGGTGAAAGATTTCTAAGGGATAATGTCAACACAAACGGTAGTATGCTAGAAAGAATTTAACCCACACACATAAAACACATGGCAGGCCTGTCCTTTGATAACAACTTTTACTTTCTTTTCAGTGATCTAGCTTTCCTTTATTATTATGTTTGAAGGAATGATTTACTAAGTAGCACTTAGAAAACAGCTTTGCTGTCTCAGCTACTGCCCCTCCCTTTGGTCTTTTGTGAAAAGTGGTTAAGTCTGTGCTCAAGGCAGTGGTTAAGTTTATGTGTCAGTTATCTTATAATACTTAGTTTCTTCCAATATCCTAAAGCAGACGTTATGGTACATTTGGGTATTTAGGCTTTTCCCTTAGTTCTGGTTAAGAAGCCCAGTATTTTCATCCTATCCTAGAACAGCCAGCACTGCTCTGTTCCTTCCAGACCCCTTTCCATGGGCCACCTTCCTGACCCCTTTCCATGGGCCACCTTCCTGTTTTGTCTCTGAGATGCAGTTAATGCTTGAGGTCTTCCCACAGGCTGCTTGACTTTTTTAAAACTCCCTTCCCCCTGCCTGCCTCTGTATACGTTCACTTGCTGCACTTACCCAGTGTTTGAGTCCACTGAGATCAACTAGACATGGACCTTTGGATAACAGGCTCTCGTCACCTAATAAACCACTCACCATGTGCATTTAGGACAGTTCGGTCAGTTCCTCATTGATGGGTGGATACAATTCAACTAAAAATCCCACATCCTCCCAAACTCTTCTATTTGATGAAAGAAATCCAGCCATTACTTGAGGAGTTTAAAGACAAAATTCTGGAAAGTTAGTGTTTGGATCTCAATTTTACCAGAATTGACATGTGCAGAATACTTTCATAATTTCAACAGCAATAGAAATTCCATTTTCCCATACGCTGCAGTAACCTCAGAAGTAGTCACTGCCTTCATCCTGATAAAACACAGGCCTGGTAGAAAGATGTGCATGAGACCAGCAAGTGCTTCCTTAAATTGTGTGCCCTATGTGTCTCCTCCTCACCTTAGTCCCTGACCAAGATCCCCTTTTTTACTACCTTAAACTGTCTCATTATAGTCTGACAACATCCAATGACATAACATTCTGATGTGTTCTTTTTAATTTCTATTTCTTTCACATTTTTCCTACTCTTCCCACGACCACCTTAGCCTACACCTTGAAAAGTTCACATCTGTGAGTAGTTTCTATAGCTGGTTATTCCAAACATAGTTTCTATCAGTATGATACAACCTGTTCTTTAACTTCTTGTCAAAAAAAATTTGCTAAAAAATTGCTTCCATCAAATTATTTCCTCCATCTAAAGATCTCCAATAACTGTAATTTCCAGTTTTATTAAGTACAATATCCTCTGATTAAAATTAAAGTTCTTTACAATTTTGATTCTTAGAGTGTGGTCCCCACACTGGGGACATCAGCAACACCTGGTGGCTTTTTAGAAATGAAAATTATTGAGACTCACTCCAGACTTACTGAGTCAGAAACTCTAAGGGTGCGGAGAGAAAACTGTGTTTTAACAAGCCCTCTAGGTTATTCTAATGTTCAATAAAGCATGGGAATCACTGGTTATTTTTCCCATCTACATGGTTGTAGGTGAATGTTTACATGAATGAATGTTTTATATTTTTCAAAATGGAAACTCCTAATCACATAAACTACATCCTCTGCTCACAATTAAATAGTATCAGAATTAAAGAGCAAATTACACAATTTAAAAATCAAATCACTTAGTACTTCAAATGTACTATCTAAATTTTAAAGAGGAAATCAAAGTTGCAGTTCTGGACTCTAAAAATTAAGAATATATTAAAACATATGGAATGCAGACAAAACCATACTTAAATAGTTGTATCTGTTGATGTTGTAGTTATTATACTGGAAAGAAAATAATAATTGAGCTGAACTTCTAACTCAAGAAGTTAGAATAAGAAAAACAAAATAATTCCAAGAATAGCATTAATTAAAAGTAGAAGTAATGAATTAGAAAACAGTTAAAATTACAATTATAGAAGAGACCAATAAAATAGAGTACCCTTTGGAAAATCTAATAAAGACAATATAAATACACAAGGAACTAAACTACATTTTCTGTCTGCAGACAGAAAGAATACCACACTAATATTTTTTAAAATTAACATGAAATGGGTATTTCCTGAGAAAATATAAACAACCAAAAAAACTCAATAAGAAAACTAAAATTCAAAAGCCATTAGGAAATTTTTGACCAATGAGTTTGCCCCCAAAATGTTACTAGACACAAAAACTTTTATCAATGGCTTCTTTCAAAACCTTCAAGAATGGTATTTCCAGAGTTCCAGAAAGTATAAGAAGAGTATAAGCTTTGCCATTCATTTCACTAGTGTGACTTTTTATACCATCACCTGAAAAGGGAACTCAGTGACAGAAAACTTCATTCCTAGCCAGCCCATCCAACTAATACATTAAAATAATAAAACACCATGACTAAGTTGACTTTATTTCAAGGTTGTTTCAAATACAACATACTTACTGTTATTAACCATCTCAGCAGGTAAGAAAAGAAAAACATAATCATCTTTTTAAACTGTCAAAGTTATGTAGTAAAAGTAAATAACTTTTTAAAATAAAAAACATTCTAACATCTCAGAATTTATTATTAAAAATATACAGACTACTATGCATATCTTAGATCAATAACCAACAGCATGTTTAATTTTAAAACATATTCTCATTTAAAAGAATGCCTACTAATACTTTTACTATTCAATACAGTTTTGTAAGTTCTAGCCAAGCTAGTGAGACAAAAATGAATAAAGTTTACATTTTGGAAAGGAGGGTATTAATTTATCATTATTCGTAGAGGATATGATATGCTGCTTTGAAAACCCAAGAAAATAATAGAAATTATCATAATTACTAAGAATTTTATAAGCAGACTAGAGACAGTATAATACCTCCAAAAGTCAGATTTTCTAATTATGACTTAGAAATAAAAAACACAAATTTCAATACATTTAAAATAGTAAGTAAATACACAAATAGAACAGAAAGATAAATCATGGGCATGAGATGAAAGGTCCATAAACTAACTTGGGTGTAAAACATTAGTATATTTTAGGAACAATATTTTAAATCAAAGACTATGGTTAAATGGTGTTGAGACAATTTATTTAATTGTCTCAACACAATTAACAAAACAAACTTAAACAAAAAATGAACATTACGTACCAGTGTCACCGGCAAAGCCCATTAACAATTCCCAGGAAATAAAAATAGAATGTGGGTAATAAAACAAAGTCTAACCTTTTCCTCTTCCATTGTGCTTAGTCTAGTCTCACGTGCTCACAGGTGTCGTGTGCAGAGGCCTTGGCTCCGGCACCTCAGACCAGAGTTCCCAGCGCGAAATGGCTGCGGCGACACCTCAGCTCCGGACGGTGCGCAGAAGCGCTGCCCACCACACTCAACTCACAATGGCGGCGGCAGGCCAGCGGCAGAGACGCTGCACCTCGCACTGCGCTCTGGAGCCTGAGCAGCACAGCTGCGCGCGCCTGAAGAGAACTCTGCCCCTCCCCTTCCGAGGAAGCCCTAGAAAGCAGCCCCGCCCACATGCTGGCGGAAGAGCGTGCACTCTAGAGCAGGAGCTCGCACCTCTCCATTCTCGGATCAAAGAGTAAAGCTATCCTTCGCTTCTGAACAAAACTGTTTCTTTCCATTGGCGTGAGCTACACCGGGCGGAAGGACCGTCGTTGGGGTCTGACTCAACAGGATTGGTAAGCATATCCATGTTTGATTGACAGCAGAACACCATATACCACCTCGGTTTTTAATTTAGATAATGAATGTAAAGGATTTAGCAGAGTATCTGTCCCATAATAAATGCTATTTAGGCATCTCCTAAATATTCATAATTCCCAAGACTCTCGTTGCTTTCAAGGATATTTGTTTTCCAAACACTGAGGAAAAGTCACCTTGTTCTTCCTGTTTTTCACCATTGTTTATGTGTGCGTGATTAGAACTGCCCCAATCATAACATGATTCATCTAAGGACCATCAGATCCTAAATTTTTCAATTAACCTTACTATCGCTCTAATGAAAGACTTTCTTCTGTCAGGATGACATATTTAAACCATAATCTCGGCTGGCTTTCTTGAATCCACTCTTTACCTTCTAAAATCCATCCAATTTATTTGAAAAGTATTTTAGCCTTTCATAATTTCACTTCACTAATTTATTTATTGTCTACCTCCTATTGCCTCAAGCTGAAACTCTGCAGCTGAAATTAACTGTAAACTCAATCGATCACACACAAAATAGTATTTCTTGTATTCACCTCAGAGGTTCCTTTTTTCTAGTCAAAACAATTAACGTGTCTTGCTTTATGTCAGCACCTTTGACTGCTTTCTCATCACCACCCTCTTTTTCCCTTCTGCCAACTTAGAATGGTCACTTCCATTTGTCCCACCTAAATACATTTCATTCTTTAAATTCCTGTACTTAGCCTTACCCCCTCTATAAGAACTTCCCAGACTGTTGATTATTATCACTTCTTTCTTAGAAGAACACTGGTTGAGTTAATTTATTTTTGATGGTGGCATTGAGTGAATTGGCAGGGAATTCTAAGCCGAGGTACATCAGATTTCAAAAGCAGAGATAACCCTTGAATGATGTAGCTCCATGAAGAGAGAGAATACAAAGGAACAGCCCCCAGAATTCATTCTCATCTATTTCATTGATTCGGGTAAAGATCCTCTCCCCTGACGACTTTTTAATTTGATTATACATTACTTGAATAAAAATTTAAGTAAAAAGAAAATTCATTTTAAACAATTACCAGGTCTTATATATAGATTTTTATGTAATCTAATTCAATGTTGGCAGCATGATTCTACTTGACTGATTGATTGATTAAATATGTGGTGTTTGAGCTTCAATGTCACAATATGGTGAAAAGAAATTTAGTTATTTTTTCTTTTGCCCTCCCCTGAAGCCCATGCTCCTTAGAGGATTCCTTACATACAGAAATCAAAAGAATAAGTATGTTTTGCAAAACCTATGTTTTATTACATTCAAGTCAAGGTTTAAACTGTTAAAAAATGTAATGGCTATTTCATAAGCAAGCTCAGTTTTGGGGGTAAAGATGGAAAAGTAAAGCCAAAACAAATAATTTCCCTTCTCCAACTGTTAAAAAATGAGTAAGGACAACAGAAGAGCAGAGGGATAAAAACCCATAATTCAACATTAATAACCATATAACCATTCAACCTTATGCCGTAAACCACAGAAACTGTTAGCCAAGGAAAGAAACAGAAAGTTATGGCATAGTGCTGCATAGGTACTAATTCCAGCCCCACACCCAACAAGCAATACCAGGGATTGAGTAGGAAGTAAAAATAACATGAGAATTTTAATTAATCCCCCCACCACCTCATAAACACATACACACACAAACACACACACACCAACAATACCACAACCATAAACTGGAGGGAAAAGAGTCTGAGTGTAGAAAGTAAGAAAAACATGAGGGCAAAAACAGCAAGCACAGAAGCAATAACTTATAGAGGCAGGAAAGGTGGCCATAAGCCACTCTTTGTTTTCCACTGAAAAAACATAAAATGTATGAACCACAGAAAAGATTATATGGACTTAGAAAGGGCAGAAACCAATTGTGTTATGTGTTTAAAGATCTATTTCTTAATATTCTTATTTTAAATTGTAATTATCAATTCTGATTTATTTATATAGAGAGAGTGCACATTCTTTATAGTTAGGATGCTCTGAAATAAAATACTTCCCTTTTTAGAGTGAAGTATCTGATAGCTTTACTTTCAAATTCCTAGCAATGATTTTTTATGTTTTTTTCCTAGCAGATATCAAAGTGTCTGACATATGTAAAAGATAAATACATTTTTATTTAATAAATGAGCCTAAAACAACTTTTAAGGATACCTAAAGATGATTACTTTGGACCAAGCACCATTACTTTTAGGTTCTTATCTTGTAATTTAAACACTTTTTAATTCTTAGAAATACTTTTTGCCTTGACCATTTTAAGGCAAAAACTAAAGGCTAGGTCTGAAGCTGAATCTTAGGCATCTCCACTGTAATCTTAAGTTTCTGAGGCAATTCCTACCGATTCTCAACATCCCAAGACCCAGATGCTGAGGACCTGAGGAACACTTTGGTAACTAGGAAGGAGAAATGAAGCAAGCCAGAGCTCTAGGACCTGACTTATCTCTCTGAGTAGTAAGGCCATGCATATGAATCAAAATTAAACATTAAACAAAAGTCCCATTTCATTATTTAAAAAATCAAGTAAACCAGGTATTCTGAATATATAACAAACTCTCAAAGTTAATAAGAAAACATATAACCCAGTAAAGACAATGGACAAACATTTGAATAGTCAGTCCATCAAAATAGATACATCGATGGCAAATAAGCACATGAAAAGATGCCCAACATCATTCATCAAAATGCAAATTAAAACCACAACAAAATTATGCTAGAGACCTACTAGAATATCTAAGATTAAAAAGCTAGACCATACCAAGCATTGGCAAGGATGTGGAGAAAGGAGGACTCTCAAACACTGCTGATGGGACTGTAAAAAACATAAAACCACTTTGGAAAACAGTTCACAGTTTATCAAAGAGTTAAACATGACTTACCATATAATCCTCCCATTACAATTCTAGTTTACCCTAGATAAAAGAAAGCATATGGGGCTTCCCTGGTGGCGCAGTGGTTGAGAGTCCGCCTTCCGATGCAGGGGACACGGGTTCGTGCCCCGGTCCAGGAGGATCCCACATGCTGTGGAGCGGCTGGGCCCATGAGCCATGGCCGCTGAGCCTGCGCGTCCGGAGCCTGTGCTCCACAATGGGAGAGGCCACAACAGTGAGAGGCCTGCGTACTGCAAAAAAAAAAAAAAAAAAAAAAAAAAAAAGCAAGCATATGTCCACAAAAGACTTGTACATAATATTCATCACAGTTCTGTTTGTAATAGCTAAAAACTGAAAACAACCTAACTGTCCATTGATAAGTGAATGGATAAACTCTGATGATTTTACAATGGAATACTACTCAGCAATAAAAAGTAATATAAACAGTATGGTTGAATTTCAAAACAATTATGCTGAATGAAGAAGGCAGACAAAGAAAGTGTACCTACTATATGATTCTATCTATATAAGATTCTAAAACATTCAAGCTGATCTACAGTGGCAGTCGATTAGTGGTTGCCCCAGTACTTGGGGGATGAGGAGAGGTGGCAGAGAGGAATATAAAAGAATATAAGGAAATTTTTGAGGTGATGGATATGCTTGTTATCTTTATTTATTTATTTATTTGCGGTATGTGGGCCCCTCACTGTTGTGGCCTCTCCCATTGCGGAGCATAGGCTCCAGACGCGCAGGCTCAGCGGCCATGGCTCACGGGCCCAGCCGCTCCGCAGCATGTGGGATCCTCCCGGACTGGGGCACGAACCCGCGTCCCCTGCATCAGCAGGCAGACTCTCAACCACTGGGCCACCAGGGAAGCCCTGTTATCTTTATTTTGATTATGGTTTTGTGGATGTATACTCAGGTCAGAAGTTATCAGATTGCACAGTATAAATACATACGGTTTATTGTATGTCATAATTATGTCTACAATTTCGTTAAAATAAGTTACTAACTGGTTGTGTATTATGGATCATCTCAAATAGTGCTCACATCTTTCAAAATATTTTATGCATACATCTATTTTCTTTCCTTATAAATGATGTTCGCTTCTGTGCCCAAAGTTTACTCAGATAATGATAATCTGATTATTTACTCATCACATAGTTAACCTTAGTATGTTTTTAGAATTCTTACCACAATTCCAATTTTCATAGTGAAAAAAAAAAAAAAACAAGGAAAGAAATGACAAACTTTGAGTTTGGGCAAAATAACACATTCCAATGGAATCAAAGCATCTGATATCTTTCCACATTAAACATTAACTCTTTAATCGCAGAGTCCATGCTCAGTCTAGACTGAACTCTGCTGAGTTTCCAAACTGTCTTCAGATATCCTTTTCTTCATCAGCTTCACTATTCCATTCACCAGCTTACTCTAAGATGCGTTTGTTCCTTGAGAGTTCTCCAACAGCAAGTGTGGTTTTCTAGGCAGAGTTGTGCTCCTCTAAAACCCAACAGTATGCCTACTGGTTAGTGGTGTCCAGTCATTAAGTGAGCAGGTGTTGGCATTAGATAGAACTGCATGAATCTCAGTTTTTTTCTCTTTTAAATAAGTTAATTTGAAACACAGCCATACTTCTATAAGCTTCAATTTCATCATTTTTAAACATAGTATAGCTGTGTTGGACTCAGCATTTTTCTGATAATGATCGTATGGCATATGTAAAGCAATTCACACAGTGCCTGACATGTGGTAAGTTTTTCTACATGTGAATGTTTATTAAAGTTATTACTGGGACTTCCCTGGTGGTCCAGTGGTAAAGAATCCACCTTACAGTGCAGGGGATGTGGGTTCAATCCCTGGTCAGGGAACTAGGATCCCACTTGCCGCGGGGCAACTAAGCCCGTGCGCCACAACTACTGAGCTCCTGCGCCTCAACTAGAGAGCCTGCGTGCCACAAACTACAGAGTCCACGTGCCCTGGAGCCTGCACACCACAGCTAGAGAAGAGAAAACATGCATGCCATAACTAGAGAGAAGCCTGTGTGCCTCAACTAGAGAGAAGCCTGTGCGCCACAACTAGAGAAAGCCTGTGCGCCACAACTAAAATCCAAAGCAGACAAAAAAAAAGTGATTACTGTTATGTTTGACCTACAATTTGACAAGTATTAAAAGATGTGGCGTATTATAGAACCTTAGAACCAATAAAATTTATGCCATGATTTTTCACTTTATGCTTTTTAGGTTTTTTTATCAAATGAGTAGGAACATTAAAACATACACTGGTGGAAAGGTTATCTTCATAGAACATACTTTAAAACTTAAAAAAGGAGGTAAACCATGAACTCAGCATTCCCCAAAGTGTACTTGGTGAAAATATAATCCTGCAAAATATTCTGTGAAAAAAAAGAGTCCCATGGTCAAATAAACTTGGAGAATATTGAATGCTGTATGTTCCTTTGGGGGATTCACAATACAAATGGTATAGTAAGAGTCAGGGAAGTCCTGCAGTTAAAAAAAAAAAAATGTATTTCACTTTGTTTGACCCAGTGTTTTTAAAACTTTCCTGAACATAGAACCTTTTTTGTATAAAGTCTATGAATATTCCTTTTGGGGAAAATTGACTAAACTATTATAACTGTTAATTCTTCTATTCTTTTCTATTAAGAGACACAAAGAATGAAAATACTACTTTCACCTGTCAACAACTCATGGTCTTGTAGAAAGATTTTCAGAGTCTGGTATTAAGTCCCTAATGCCTCTATCACGGTGGCAGCTGTCTGCTACCTCAGTGTCTTCCTTGCTTGGCTACCAAAGCAATTCTCCAGGGGTGTCTGCCTCTCCTACATTCTTTTCACTTCTAAGCGATTTGACAGAATTCAGAATAGAAACAAGAATACAGTGTCACCTGCATCTACACAAGAACAATGGGAATCACATTCATTGTCTTTTTCTAACCAGAGGAGAGTAATTCCCTCTTTTAAAAAAAGACTAATTTATTTAATTTCCAGCCCCTCCATTAATGATCATAACTTGAAATTTACAATGCTTGATTTAAGTGCCGTCACACTTACTATAGCAGGTTACATCAATTATCAGTTATCTATTGTTATGTTAATGTTGTGTGTCAAACCACTCCATAAACCAGAGCCTTACAACGATAAGATCTACTCATAGATCAGTGGATCCACTGAACAGTTCTAATCTCTGCCAGACTCACTCAAGACCTACTATCTGCTGTATCTTAGGCAGGCCATTCCTCTTATTTTGGCTGATCAAATGTTTGGTGGCTGCTGGACTCTGGCTGGTCTAGCTGTTTTTTATGTATTTGTCATATCCATCCAGCAAACTAGCCCAGGATGTTCTCATAGTGCTGAGGTCTGAGAGAGAGAAAGAAAGTAGAAGTGAGCTAGGCCTCTCTGAGGCCAGTTTAAGAGGTGACTCACAATCATAAACACATCATAAATAAATTATAAAATACAGCATAAATAATACAGCAATTATTTATTCTGTATTTTATTTGCAAAACAAAATTACAAGGCCTACCAACATTCAAGTAATGGTGAAATTGACTCCACCTCTGGACGAGGAGCTTGAAGCGACATTGAAAAGGGTGTGGTTTCAGTGAGGGGTGAAGAATTGGGGGCAATGGTTGCAATCGATCTACTACCATTCCTCTCTCTGGCTTTAGCTCCATAAATGACCACTCACAAATTACAAATTACACCCACCCCCTCCCAAGGTGCCCCAATCCAATTATTGTATCGTCTTCAAAGTCCAGCACCTTGTGATCTACATGAAGTCTAGATAAGGCTCTTCAGATGCGTCACATTTTGATTCAAAGACTTATGAACCAAAAAAACAAGGTATTTGTACTTTACTAATCCCACCCTGCATGTGATAGTGAGGACAGGAAAATTGCAATAATGACAAGGACAGGAAAATTGCATTAAACAGCACTCTCATTCAGAAAGGCAAGGATGGGAGGCATGTAGAACTCTCTGGACCCTAAAAATTTTGAAATCCAACTGGGTAAATGTTGCCAGGTTCCCTGACACTGGGAGAAAAGAATGTTCCCAGATTTGGCCTCCATTCTGCTCCCAAGGACAGACTGTTCTCCACAGCTCCACTTTTAGGAACCTTCTTCCTTGCCCATTTCTCTCCCTACCCCTTCTGAAGAGATCAGGGGAATTTACACCCTCTGAATATCGGTTTCAACTGGCTTTCTCAAAAGGATGAGAACCCAGAAGCCATTTTGCATTTTGAACATTCTCAGTACCTTTGAGGCCAGGATGATGAGGCCACTTTTGCCTGTACAACTATTTAAAAAAATTTTTTTGATCTTTCAAATAATTTGATTTACATCCATTCCACTCAACAAATTATTTTTAATCACACTCATTTGGGTCATATCAGACAATTGCGGGAGCCACCCTTTGTTCCTAGCAGCCTTCTGCCTGAGTGGACTAAGCACTTCCTTAACTCTTTCAGAGGTCTTAACAACACATCTTAAGACACACTGATGATTTGATCTATGTCCCTAGGCTATAGTTTACTTTGATAATCTTTTCCTGACTAGAAGGACTAGAGATGAGAAAATGTTTTATTTTGTAGCCCGTAAGTTTGTCCTTCTCATGTTGCCTCTAAATTCTGCTTAGGAAGGGCCAGCTTTTCTTTAGTTCATCACTTTCTTGCTGTACCACACACAATTAAGAAAATTCAGCTGACGCTCTCAACATTCTGCCTGCAGATCTCCTTAGGCAAATCTAAAAGTTCATTAGATATATTTTCCATCTTCCAAGTTACTGCAAGCAACAGTTTTGTCAGTTATTTTGCAATGACATTACATGGATCATCCTCTTCTCCAGACCCCAGTTACAGTTTCCTGCCATGCCCCCAGTCCTTGTCTGCTTAGCATTTTCCAACCGCCACCTGCAACCAATCACATAGCTGATGCCACATATTTCAAGTTTCTCGTATGACAGTGCCCTCTGTCAAGTATCAATTCTGTCTCAGCTATCTGTTGCCACAATCAAATTCTGTAGTAAACTACCCCCAAACTCACTGTCCTAAAACCATAAGTGTTTATTCTTGCTCACAGTGCTATGAATAGGTTGGGTGGCTCCTCTGATCCTGACTGTGCTCACTAATAAGTCTCGAGTGAGCTGTGGGTCGGTTTGGAGGCTCTGCTGATCTTGACTGGATTCTCTCAAATCTGTGGAGTTGGCTAATTGTGGGTCACTCTTCTCCATGTGCCTCTCACATCCCTCCAATGTGCCAGCCCAATCTCATGGCAAAGCCAAGGTCCAAGGGGGAAAAAAAAAAAAGTACAATCATTTAAGGCTTTTGGAATCCCAGGCTTGGAAATAATGTCTAGTCACTTGTTTGCTAAAATTAGTCAAAGCTCAGCCCAGATTGAATGTGAGGAGACACTATCTATGATGAAAAGAGCTTCTAGGACAGATTGTGAAGGACGTTGCTAAAGACAAGTACGGAAAATTGGGTCCATTTTTACGATCAATCTACCACATAGATAAACAGAAATTTAGTAAGTTTTTTCTGATGCCCATGCTTTATTAAAAGAGCCAACAGTTGTGATCTTTCCTATTAAAAAATAATAACTAGTGTTTAATCTGATCATGAATGTCATTTATTATATTGCAGTGAATATAAAAAAGAGAAGAAAATAAAAAATCACCCAACTCCAACCGAAGAATCAACTCTACAGATCATGGATAATTTTTAATATCGTGTATTCAGTTGAAGGATAAATATTTCACATTATTATGAATGATATAAATTCAGTTCAAAAGTTAAACATTAATGTTAAGATTATTTTTATTATTATATTTTGCTGAAAAAAATATGAATCTAAATTTTGATGGAACACATTGCCAAGATAAAGCAATGGTATTTCTAAATCAAAAAGCTGCGTAGTAGGGATGCTTTTGAAATTAGTTTCAGTAGTTATAATTCATAGTTGCTCCCCAAAGCTATGATATACTACCAGTATAAATGGGGCCTACAGTTTAGTTGTTGAAATTCCCTTTCTCTCTCTCTCTCTCTCTCTCTCTCTTTTCAATTGGATAGTTTGATAATATATATAAGAATAGAATGAAATGGAAAGCTCTATGATTTTACAGCAATTTAATTTGATAACACATAGTAAAGAATCATTTAAAAAAAGAGCTTATTTGAAGAATTTATTTGTCTTATTTGTCAAGGAAACTTCCTCTGAATAAAGAAAAAAAGACAGCATGTGTGAACTTATTTCATATCAAATGTTTACACATCTAAATAAAATATGTAATGTTTATAATAACTCCATTTAACAGCATATGTTCTTAGTTTATCAGGGACTTCAGCAACTGCAGTGTATTTTTTCAATTAAAATATTATAATCTACATAGATAACTGCATTAAATGTATTAGCAATTTCAAATGTATTACATAAAAAGTTAACTTTGAAGATTGTTGATTTTATGAAAAAATTGACTTATTTACAGATTATATTCTTTATCAAAAAGGGTAGCATCTAATTAGAGACAGGTATACTCTAAAAACTGAGAAAAAGGTGTGAATATGTACCAAGTAAAACTATTTTGCTTACGTTAATTTTTAATGTTTAGATACTAAATCTGAGGGTTTTATTAAAAAAATTATTCTTTAATGTACAAAGATATGTTACTTTTCATTTTGTCAGAGAAAATTTTAAAATAAGACTTGAAAAAGTAAATTAGTTATTATATTTACCAATACAATAAAACCAAGAAATATTTCAATAGTTAAATAATTTTAATTAATTTAGCATCCCTTATACTCTCAGTAACAGCCTGGTTTGGATAATGAATTAGTCTCCTTTCCTTGAGATCACTAAAATAGGTCCCTCAGCTTTCACTTATTTATTCCAATTAGATTTAATCCACAAAGTGAAGTTGATTTTTGTAGTCAGGTCCTGAGACAAAAATCATGAGAAATCTGGTCACTGTGTGTTGTACTTTTATTGTTCTGAACTTTAAGAGTGGTGCTTTGGAATCATTCTCATCTCATCATGTCCTAAATGATCTCCTTCAAGTGAAGGAAAGACAACTGGCATTTTCTGACACCTTTTACTTCAAAACTGCTAGATAAAATAGTCTTTACTTCACAAAGACTTTAAAATGGAAGACTTTATTTAATAATCCAGGCAGTCCTTACTTTGCACAGTATGTCAGACCATAAAAATGAGCATATAGGGCTTCCCTGGTGGCGCAGTGGTTGAGAGTCCGCCTGCCGATGCAGGGGACGCGGGTTCGTGCCCCGGTCTGGGAGGATCCCACATGCCGCGGAGCGGCTGGGCCCGTGAGCCATGGCCGCTGAGCCTGCGCGTCCGGAGCCTGTGCTCCGCAACGGGAGAGGCCACAACAGTGAGAGAGGCCCACGTACCGCAAAAAAAAAAAAAAAAAATGAGCATATAAACTAATACCATGCACACTGATCTTAAATAATTAATGGGAAAAATTACAATTTTCTGTGATCTCTAAAATTATTTTTCCAGAACTTTAAAACTCTCTTATTGTCAATTAAATATATATAGGGAAAGAAAACAACACATAAAAATAATATTTGTTTTGTGCACTGTAACTTGTAACATTGAGATTTTAAAGTGCTTTATTTCTTTACAAAAAAACTTACCAAGAATAGTTTTAAGAGTGCTTGCCTTCTCTTATCATCTTATAATTTACCATGTGGAGCCGGCATCTTTTCTACACCCTGATGAATTTTCATAATCCTTTCTAAGTTTGGATCAGCTTCCAACATTTTATCCCTTGCACTTGCAATGTTGTGAAATATCTCTGGGAGTTCCTTTCATGCGAAGATTTTGCCGGTGTCACCTTTCCTCTAGGATATCTTCAACCTTTTTGTCACAATCATCTCTTTATTTGTGTTAGTAAGTTCGTCTTTACTAAGTTTCTCCAGGTGCATATCTAGCATCTCTCAAACAATGGCAGTGTCAACATGCCCTTAGACAGCTGTTTCTTCTACACCTCAATTTACATTCAATTCAAATTTCACTTCTAGTATTAAAACTTTTCCGCTTTTTTTTTTTCACTACACTT
This sequence comes from Phocoena phocoena, assembly GCF_963924675.1. Classification (NCBI taxonomy): domain Eukaryota; kingdom Metazoa; phylum Chordata; class Mammalia; order Artiodactyla; family Phocoenidae; genus Phocoena; species Phocoena phocoena. The sequence goes on from NC_089221.1 coordinate 25,430,962, forward strand.
TCCTCTTTGTTGTCCATCCCTAAAAGACTTCAAGAGAAGAATCAACTCTACAGATCATGGATAATTTTTAATATCACCTGGCTGAATACAAGGGGTAAGTCTTGTCAACTGCTTAAGTTTTATTCTACCGCAAAGAAGAAAGATTCAAAGATTCTTTATAAAAAATGAGAATTTTTACATCAGAGAAAAAGAAGACAATGTGGAGAAGCTTGACAGAAGGAAGCCCCAGCAATGTAATGTTTTGCTCAGTTGAACCAGGCATGCGGTGTTAAGGCTGATTCTTGAAAGTATGCTACCTCTCTGTAAGTTTTCACAATTCAAATCTAGGTAAGGTAGAACTGCTGGAGGAGACTCAGCTATTGTTTAAGTACAAGAAATGATTAGTTTCTCTCCTGGTGACTTCAGAAGGCAAATTTGTATTCCGGGGCAGTCTTTCAATCAACGGTTGCTTTCTTTTTCCTTCTTCTTTTTCCTTCTTCTTTTTCCTCCGATGAAGTAATTCAGTGATGACTCAAGCTGCTGAACTCAGCAGTTAACATTTTGAAGAACATCCAGGTCTAGCATTTTATATATTTCTAGTCTTTATAACCAGGCCCTAAAATAGGAAAAAAAAAATGAAGGAAGACAAGACATAAAAAGAGCAAGAAGGGTAGCATCTTCCAAGAAAACTGTCAAGCAAAGCATATCAAATTCTTCTCCCTGGATATTTTGTTCATTCTCTTTCATTTCCACCATGGCATCCCCTCTCCACATTCATTTGAAAGAAAAAGAAAAAACAGCCATGGAGATGAAAGAATAGTGATCCCATTCAATGTCTCTGTCCAGGTGGATAAAGTGCTATTGGAAAAGAGCTTGAAGTATATTTCTAAAATCTGCAAGGTTTAAATTGTAAGAGATGTTTCTCCCCTCTTTAGCCCTATCTGAGCTATCTTTACATTTTTTTCCAGAAACAATCTTTGGCGTAACACCTTTTAAAAATCTTTAGCTCATTATCTGTTCTCTATTTTTCAGTTAATCTACAACTAGATGTTTTATATTCAGCTCCAATAAAAAGTCTCATAATCCTTGCTGGAAGAGTCTCTCTTGCCCAAGGTCATACGATAAAAATATATCCTTTCGTAATTATCAAATGAATAAACCAAATTTATAGAGGAAAATACAATCTTGTCATAATTCCTTGATTCAAAGAAAATGCTAAAAATTTTTAATGTTTCTTTCTAATTTAGCAACTTCTGAAATTGCCAACTTTACAATTTTGCTGCATAGCTAATTTAACTGGTGCTTCAATTACAATCATGTGATAGAAATTGTATCTTATACAACCTTACAAAGTGATCCCTGCTAAAAATAAAAGAGGTGTGTCCATTTGTATCAAAAGTCCCAACTTCCTCTTATGCTCTGGAGCCCTTTCTGTCTTGCCTTTTGAAAGACTTGACTTCAGCAATTGTCTCTGGTAGCCTGCCTCATCAATTTCTCCTTCTCTAATTGTTCATCCATTAGCATAAAAGTCTATACTAATCTTCCAACTTAAAGTAGCCTGCCTCATCAATTTCTCCTTCTCTAATTGTTCATCCATTAGCATAAAAGTCTATACTAATCTTCCAACTTAAGAAATACCTTCCTTAACCCAAGCACTATTTTTAAACTACTGGCTTATGTTTCTATTCTCCATATCATATTAAAATGATACAAAAGATTTTCTACATTGAAGTCCACTTTATTAGGTTCCTTTCACTCTTCTTTGAATTGAAAACTCCCTATTGTTTTATTTAACCAGGAAGAAAGAAGAGGTGGGGAGAGTTTAGATTTGTTGGTTGAGCAACCAAAGTTGTCTTCCACGTGCTGTAATACATCATTAATGTTTCTGAATATTCCATGTATGTTTGAAAAGAAATGTTTATTATCGTTTTTGAGAATTTATTTTAATTATTCTTTTCTGATACTGGTAATCCTTAACATCTATGCATACACACATACCATATGCACTCACACATATACACACACAGAAGCCTGTAAATGTTTTATTCGATTGTTACACTCGTTTTTGTCTTTTTGCTTTGTCGTCTCTAACACGGATTTAAAATCTTTTATTTTTTTTTTGTCCATTTCTCCTGGCTTTCTATGAAATTTTGCTTTATGTATTTTGTAACTGTGTACACATAAAAGTTCATGACTCTCATATCACCTTGGTGTACTGTTATTTTTGCCAGTATGAAATGTTTCCCTTTGCCCTACATAAATAATTCACTTTCAATTCTGTGTTGTCTGATAATAACATTTCTTCAACTCTTTTCTTTTGATTAATCTTTGTTGTTGGTAATACATTATTCTACCCTTTTGCATTTCAATCTTTTTTATGTATTTTAATTTCAAGTATGGCTCTTGTATATGTATTTTGGCTCTTGTATATGTATAAGTATGGCTCTTGTATAGCAAGTGTATTTGGTTTGGGGAATTTTTAACACATTCTAAGGATATCTATATTTTAAAATGGAATTTAACTCATTAATATTTTTATGATTAATGAATGCTTATAAGTATTCCTGCCATTTTAATATATGTATTCTATTTTTGATTTAAAAAAACATTTCCTTTCTCTCTCACTCTTCATTTGACTGATCTAGTATATTTCTGTTGTTATGTTTTTATATTTTTCCTATTACATTGGGAGTTATATATCCTTTTCCTTTTCTGCTACTATAACCCTTAGTATTTAATATATAAATCTCTCAAATACATCAGAATCTACATAGCACACTGGAACATCTGAAATTTCAATAATTTTTTTAATGTTTTCATCAAAAATTATTTGGTGTCAGTTATAAGTTTGTTTTTTCACACACCGCTGTTTATTTATACCAAAATCTTGTCCATTTTGGACTTTTTAAATTAAATTTTATGGAAGACATCTTCAAGTAAAACATTTTAAAAAGGTCCATTTGTACTAAATTTTCTGAGACCCTTTTTGTTCCAAAATATTCTTATTATTCTCCCACTCTTGAATGCTAATAAAGAACTCTAAATTCCAAATAATTTTTCCTAAGATAGTTGAAGATTTAGTTTGCTGATGCCAATTTTATTTCCTTCTTGATAACTATTTTTAAAATAAACCTAATTTTTAGAACAGTTCTAGATTAACAGAAAAATTATGAAGATAATACAGAGAGTTTCAAACATCCCAGCTCCAGTTTCACTTACGTCGAGAGTTTAGCGAAGTTACTCCATGGCATTGCTGCCTTGACAACCATTTTGTTTGGCCAAGCAGCCTACAGTGACCCTAAACTGACACTACTCCCTCATACAAGCACATGTCCTAGATAGCAGCCTGCAGTCACTGTGTTCCTGGTATGACTTACCCAATAGCCCTTGCGGTCAACAGTCTCCTCTGCCTCCCAATGCCTTCGCAAAGGATCTACTTAGATAAGATCCCCATGTGGATTACCGTAACTGGCCCTTTCAATTTGAACAGACCAATCCATCCTTAGCCTGGGAGCCCCAAAGCACTTCACCCATGGTCCCTAGTAAAGGCATGTGCCCCAGATCTTGTGTCTTTGTCTGCACTCTGCCTTGACCTCCCACGAGGCTCCTCAAGGTATGCTGTGTGCTTCCTCCAGGACATGTGAGTAATAAGCTTCTCTATTTCAATTTCTTTTGTGGTCTGTTGTTGAACTGCTCACCACCCAACACCCTGTGTTCCTTAACAAGTGTTAGACAAATTCATAACACCTTATTAACACACTAGTATGGTATTATTGTCACAATAAATACCATACATTTTTACTAGTTAAAGTCCATGTTTTAGTCAGATTCCTTCAGTATTCCTTTTCTGTTCCAAGGTCCCGTCCTTATCATATTAGTTATCATGTCCCCTTAGGCTTCTCTTGACTGTGACAATTTCCCAGACTTCCTTTGTTTTTTGATGACCTTGGCAATTTTGAGGAGGAGTAGTTAGATATTTTTTAGACCGTCCCTCAGTCAAGATTTGTCTGTTATTTTTGTCCTGATCCATCTGGGAATATGAGTTTGGGGGAAGGAAGACCACAGGGTCTTCCTGCTAGGGTCTCATCACACCCTAGCAAGGATATATATGATCTATCAACATGACTTATCACTGTTGATGCTGACCTTCACCACTTGGATGAGTTAGTGCTTGTCAGATTTCCCCACTGTAAATCTACCATTATATCTTTCCCATTCTTACTATGCTCTTCAGAGGGAAATCACTATCTGCAGCCCATTCTTGGGAAATGGGGGAGCTCTGCTTGGCCTCCTAGAGAATGGAGTATCGTCATTCATTATTTGGAATTCTGTCTAGAAGAGTTGTCTCTTCTTTCCCATTTATTCAGTTGTTTATTTATGTCAACATAGACTCATAAATATGTATTTCATCCTTTGGATTATACCCCAAACTTATTTATTCATTTATTGTTGAAATTTTTCCAACTTTGGACATGGGGAGCTCTTTCAGTAAGATTCAAATATCTGACCTATATCATTTTTCTCCTCCCTGAAGAATTTCTTTTATGCTTTTTGCAGGGTGGTTCTGCAGACAATGAATTCCTTAAGTTTGCATGTGAGAAAATCTTTATTTCACCACTTTTAAAGGATGAATTCATTGGATATAGAATTCTAGGTTCATATTTTCTTACAACATTTCAAATATTCCACTCCACTCTCTTCTCCTTTGAATTTTTTCTTGTGAGAAGTCTGATGTAGTTCTTAACCTAGTTATTCTACAGGTAAATTTATTTTTCATCTGGCTTCTTTGAAGATTTTTAATTTGTCATTTTTTACTTCACACTGAATATGATATTCCTAGGTGTAGATTTTTTGGGGGGTAGGGTGGGGGTATTCATCGTGGTTGCTGTCTTGCTCTTTCTGTACCTATGCTCTGGTGTATGTCACTAGTTTTGGAAAATTGTCAGTCATTACTACTCCAAATATTCCTTCTGCTCCATTTTCTTTTTCTTCTGGTATTCCAATTATGTGTGTGATACCTTTTGAAATTTTCCTACAGTTATTGGATGTTCTGTCCTGTCCTATGTATCTTCGCATTTGGTTATTAGAAGATTATTATGATCTTTTGGTGATGTCATTTTCCTTGATTCTTCATGTTCCTTGGAGTTTTACATTGCTGTTTTCACAAAGTACTAGTCACATCCTTCGATCTTTACCAGCAGCCTTCAGGTGACATACTCCTTGTTGGTCCTGCTTGTATTCTGAGGCTTTCTCTGACCTTATATGGGTACACCTGCTCCACGCTTCTTGCTCCCTCTTGTAGCAGAATTTTTAAGCTAGTATGCTGTCTCTCAAACTTAAAATGCACCAGGCCCGCTATTGGAAACCTCTCTTTTTTTCCCCCCGTGGTGGTACTACAGCTCACAATTGTGGCTTCTCCCTTCCCCACACACCCTGTTCAGTGTTTTGTGTGTATTCACTGTCTGTCTAAGTTTGCTTTTGCTGCTGCCCTCGGGAGAATGCACAAGGAGCCAGCCACGGAGAGGAGAGAGGTGTGGCCTTGGCCTTTGGGGCACTGGAGGTGCCAGCATGCCAGTTGGAGGGATTCTCTGGTGAGGTTTTGCCAGAAGATCATAGGTGGGCTTGCTGCAGCAGGACCTGTGTTCCTTTAATGCTCTGATAGTCTTAACTGCCTCCTTCCTGATCTCCTCCCCTCCCCCAAGTCATGGAGCTCTTCCTTTAATATCTGAGAGAGAAATGATTTTCTTAACAGTGTCCTGCATGGCTGGGAAGGCCAGGTGTTCACTTACCACTCTCCCTTTTCACTGATAGGAGGGATCCCCAGCTTTCTTTTTCTCTAATTCTCTATGCTGTGCCGCTTTGGTGAGGTGGGGGAGGGTGATTCTGGCAAAGTTCCTTCTGACCACTCCAATGTGTCCAAACTTGTTTTTTTCTGTTTTTGCTCCAGTAGAGTGCTAGAATTTCTCCTCTAGGAACCTGAGCTTCTACAAAGGCTCTCATGTGTAGGGCATTTGCCACACACATTATAAGGAACTGGCTCACATGATTATGAGGGCTGGGAAGTCCCGAGATCTGCAAGCAGGAGACCCAGGAAAGCAGATGTTACAGATCCAGTAAAATCCAGAGACCTGAGAAGCAGTAATGCTGAGGGTGTAAGTTCCAGTCTGAATCTAGAGGTCTGAGAACCAAGAGAGCCAATGGCATATATTACTCAGCCATAAAAAGGAACGAAATTGGGTCATTTGTAGGGACGTGGGTGGACCTAGAGTCTTTCATACAGAGTGAGGTAAGTCAGAAAGAGAAAAATAAATGTATATTAACACATATATGTGGTATCTAGAAAAATGGTACAGATGAACCAGTTTTCAAGGCAGAAATAGAGACACAGATGTAGAGAACAAATGTATGGACACCAAGGGAGGAAAGTGGGGGGTGGGGGGGATGAACTGAGAGATTGGGATTGACATGTATACACTAATATGTATAAAATAGATGACTAATAAGAACCTGCTGTATAGCACAGGGAACTCCACTTCGCTGTACAGTAGAAACTAACACAACATGGTAAAGCAACTATACTCCAATAAAAAAAATCAATCAATAAATAAAGTAAATCCGAAAAAAAAAAAAATTTCAATCTGAGTCCAAGTCTGAAGGCAGGAGAAGGCCCGTGTCCTAGCTCAAAGACCATCAGACAAAGAGAGTAAATCCTCCCTCACTCTACATTTTGTTCTATTCAGGCCTTAAAATAGAGTGGACAATGTTTACCCACATCCAGAAACACCTTCATAATAATGTTGAATCAAATATCTGGGTACTCCTTGGCCCAGTCAAGTTGACACATGAAATTAACATCACAGCCAGGTTGAGTTATTATTTGCAACATAAAGCATTTTAACTAATATACCGGGTTTGTTACCTCTGAAGGCTGTAGCATGTCTTAACTAATTGATGTTTCAAACCCAGCACTTTTTCATGATTTTAATTATTCATTATTCACTATATTTTATCTAATCTATTGTATCTTATATTGTATGTGATAATCATAAAATTGCCTCTTTCACTTAATAGCCAATAACTACCAGAGGAGTTTTATAAGAGTGAAAAATAATTTTGTAAGAATAATTAAGGAAGAAACAGGAAGCAGAGTAAGTGAAATTTTTTTTTGACAACCCGAGGAAAATACATAAACACAGGTGCAGTGGAAAACCTCAACATCAGGTTACTTCTCTCTCTCTCCATTCCTCTGTGGCTGGTGGTAATTGTATGTGTGTATGTGCACACTCGTGCATATGTGTGCAGATACCAGTGTGTAAGTCAATCATTCCAAAAGCTAAAATTCCCATCAACTGGTATTTTGCACAGCCAGTGCTCTATGTGGATTTTCTAACATTATGGTTAGGTGTAATCTTTACATGATAGGACTTTTGGGCATTCATGTAACTGTTATAATCACAGCTAATTGCAAGCTTCTCATTCATAGTTCACAGCCTAGCTTATATTTCTTTCAAATTCCAAATAGTTGAATAGATTTAAAACTCTAGAGTAACATCTGGCAAAGTTTCTGAGAATGAATGGAAGTAAATTTGAACTCTCTTGCTACTTTATGAAAGACTAAGCCATGTTCTATTGAGGTCTCATATAGACAAATGAGTGGATTCAAAGCACAGTCACCAACTTATTAAAATGGTAACTATTTCAATTAATTAGATGTTTAGAAGAATTCGTGTAGACAGCAAGCATATTTTGTCATATTTTCTTACATAAGGTCACAGCCTCAAAAGCCAGGTCCTCCCCATCAGTAGGTAGAGTACAAGTGCAGTTAGAGGTGTGATATCAGCAGTTCTGAAACGTAACTCACCCTGAAATGACTTATTAGCTCATTAACACTTCAAGGTGGAACTGTTTTCAGATTAACTAGCTTCAGCAAGCGCAGAATGGGCAAAAGCACAAATGCATCTGTTCTAAAACAAAATCTGTCTCTTATTGCAAAGCTGATACATGTTCATTTGAGGACATTTAGAGAACATACAAAAGTTAAAGAAATATAAGTCATCCATAAGCTCACTACCTAAGATTACTGTTCTTAACATTTTGAGTGAATATGCTCACTTTTCACTTATTTATGTGTATATAAACATATACATAGTTTAAAATTTAAGGTCACTACTTAGAAATACAGACATGATTTTACTTCTTCATAACGGATTCATTCACAAATCTCCCTTTTCACATTTGTAGTGGAAGATAATAAACTGAGTTTTCCATTTTAAGATGATCAAAGCACTTCTCATTTAACTTAATCATTTCTGCATTAGCTCACTCTCATTCATTTAAAGTTTCAACTTCTTTTTCTTTTCTTCCTCTCCATGATATGACGATGCTATGGTCTGAATGTTTGTATACCCCCAAAATTCATATGTTGAAACCTAATCCCCAATGTGATGGTACTAGGAGGTGAGCCCTTTGGAAGGTGATTAGATCATGAGGGCAGAGCCCTTGTAATAGAGACCCCACGGGGTTTCCGAGCTCCTACCCCTATATGAGGCGAAAACTCGAAGTCTGCAACCTGATCTCAGGCTTCCAACCTTCTATACTGTGAGAAATACTTTTCTGTTGTTTATTAGCCACTTGGTCTATGATATTTTGTTAGAGCAGCCCAAGAGGACTAAGACAGATGGCATGGTAGGGCTGCCCTGGTTTGCACACAGATTTGGCCCTTAGATGAGAGGTCTCAACAGACACAGTATTTGAGTGTGTGTGTGTGTGCCCCTGATGCATCTGCTGCTGATGTTATGTCACAGGCAGCACATGGTATTTCTCCTGCACAGATCCCTGGTATGGTATCCAGCTGCTAGGCTGTCACCTTGGCCTGTGCTTCAACTCCCATTCAGGTCCTACTTTGAACAGTTCCTTTGCTCAAGGATACAAATGATTTCCATGACAAATGGGACATCAATGACTTTCTGCACCTTCCCACCTCCTGTAGTGAGGTACCTGGTAACTACTTAACGCCTCCATTCCAAAAGGTTACAAATCCTACCCCTCCCTCTAGTAACGTACCCCTGCCATGGAACTTTGTGCACCCTTCTAGGCTGATTCTGGGTTCAGTGATGTCACTTCCTTTGGCCATCGGTATATTAGCTAATATGGCTCCAGCAGAGGCTAGTAATATACTTAGGGGTTGGGGTATGTCCTCCCTCTTGCTAGACTTGCTGAGACTACTGTGTGAACAAGTCGAAGCTAGCCTGCTGGAGGAAGTGGAGCCACATGGACAGAACTCAGCTGCCACAGACACTGCCGGAGATGTGAGCGAGGACGTCTAAGTACAGACAGTACCCTGCAATTATCTGCCAACCAATTATATAACTAGAAGATGATTGCAGAGGAAAGAGTAAATCTAGTTGATGTCAGACCAAACTGTTCGGCTACAGAGTGAAGAGCTAAACAAACCGTGTCGTTTTAATCCAGTTATGTTGTGGGATGGTTTGTTATACAGCAATAGATGGCTGACACAGTGATGGCTCTCTCAGGCCCTCTTTCTGTCTGAACATTTGCTGCCACCATTTCTGTGTTCTACTCTGCTTGTGTTGGAGGAGGGTGCCTTGTGGGTCAGCCTCCTACCTGAGTTCCATGTGGTAACTGATGTGTAAATAGACCATATAATTTATTGTCTAAGCTGGGATGCTTTTGAGAGTGAAAGGGTGTGCTATTGATAATTACAGTAGTACAATAATAAGTGAAAACCAGGACTATGGAGGGAAATGACGATACATAGTCTTATGGGTATAAGTAAATTTGTTCCTTGGATTTCCATGTAGAATTTCTCCAGTAGAAATAAAGATTTCTTTGCCCCACTACCATCCATACCCTTAGGGTTTGTCTTTAGACATTTTGGGCTGCCATAAAAAAATTACCACGGACTGGATGGCTTAAACAACAGAAATTTATTTCTCACGGATCTGTAATCTAGGAAGTCCAAGATGAAGATACCAGCATGGTTGGGTTCTGGTGACAGCCTTCCTCCTGAGTTGCAGGTGGCCATATTCTTGCTGTGTCCTCACATGGCAGAAAACAGAGAAAGAGGTAGCAAGCTCTCTTGTGTCAGTTGTAAGAGCACTAATCCCATCATGACGGTTCTATCCTCATGATCTAATTACCTCCCAAAGACCCCATCTCCAATGCCATCATATTGGGGATTAGGGTTTGAACATAGGAATTGGGGGTGGGGGATACACAAATATTCAGTCCATTGTTCTGTCTCCCCAGAAGGAGACAGAACCAGGGTTCAATGGCTTATATGCACCTATATTGTCTCTCTAGGTCTCCTTTTTGATTCTGATTCTTTCCCTCCCTCTAGCCCTCAAGTGGCTAACTCAGTATTGCTTTTTCAGCTGGAGAAATATGATTATATCTTGGAGAAGCCACACTGCACAGAGGTGAATAGCATGTTCTCTGGAGCCAGAATACCTGAATTAAAACACCAGCTCCTCTACTTACCAGCTGTGTATAACCTTGCTCAACTCACCTAACCTTCCTGTGCCTCAGTTTCCTCCTCTATACAATAGCTATACTAATACGACACCTACTGCACAAGGATTCAACAACTTAATATGTGAAAAGTACTTGCAGCAGTTGATTTCATCCAGTGCAGAGCATTATAATTTTAATTATATCCTACCATGCATAGGTAGGATATAATTCACCCAGTTCTGTGATTTTCTTGGGTCTAAGTCCTCATGGCTCTTATTTATGATCTTCCAACCCAACAATTCATAGGAAAGCTCATAGAAAAACTTTCCGCCTTAATCGTCTAGTTCTTATATACCACATGTGCTTTGGTTTGTGGACTATTGATTTGGCAGTTGAATTTTAAAAGTCTATTTTAAAAGTTAAAGGAAGATTGATCACTTTGGTAAGATGCTTCCACTTTTCTCTCCTTAGAGCATTAGGTGTAACCTGGTCTTAATTGTGGAAGGGGTGTAGTGATTAAAATATAGTTATCAAAAATGAAAAAAGACAGCAATTACATTTTAAAATATTATTCCATCATATACAAATACAGTTTTTAATGTGATTATCCTCTACAGATATTCCTTGACTTACAGTGGGGTTACGTCCAGATAAACCCACCCTAAGCTGAAAATATTGTATGCATTTAATACATCTAATCTGCTGAACATCACAGCTTAGCCTAGCCTACCTTAAACATGCTCAGAACACTTACATTAACCCACAGTTGGGCAAAGCCATCTAACACAAAGCCTATTTTATAATAAAGTGTTGAATATCTCATGTAACTTATTGAATACTGTACTGAAAGTGAAGAACAGAATGGTTGTATGGGTACAGGATGGTTGTGAGTGTACCGTGTACCTTTTGTTTACCCTCCTGAACGTGTGGCTGACTCCCTCACTGCTGTTGCCCAGCATCATGAGAGAGTATTGTACCATATATTGCTATTCTGGGAAAAGAGCAAAATTCAAAATTAGAAGCACGGCTTCTACTGAATGCACGTTCTTTCACACAATCGTAATGTTGAAAAATCGTTAAGTCAAATCATTGTAAGTCGGGGACCGTCTTTACATATTCATAGTAAACTATTTTGCCATTTTGCACAATATATATATATACACAAACATATATATATATAATTTTTAGTAATTATAACATAATGGTGATAGAATTTATTTTACCAGTATTTGAGCATTTAGAATTATTTCTCTGATACGTTATGTGAATGAACACCTTATAGCAAAATTGTAGATAAATATGTCTTTACCATAAATCTGTAGAGATGAATTTGCTGTAACAAAGGGTATTTTCCATCTTTTGCCTATATATATATATATATATATATATATATGTATATAGATAGATAGATAAAGAGATAGCAAGATAGAGAGAGGTACCTCCAATATATCATTAGATATTTGGTTGGTCTTTAGTTAAGATGACCTTGTGGAGACAGTTATGAAATTAGAGTCAGAGGGTGGACTATGGAAATGGGTTTTCTGGGTGACTAGAAACACTTGACCCGTCCTCAGCAGGGATGGGGCTTTGCTATTAATAAGCATTCTTGGGTTTCGAGCCAGAATTAACTCGAAACCCAAGAATGCTTCAAATGTCAATGAATACTCTCTGTAAGGGTGTATATTATTTATGACTATAAAGTCTTCATGAATTTTAATGCAAGCCAATAATACAAAACAGTTGCCAAACTTTTTCTATAAAGGGTCAGATAATAAATATTTTAGACTTTACAGGATATATGGTCTCTGCTGCAATTACTCAACTTTGGAAAGTAGCCATAGATGGTATGTAAATTAATGAGGGTGGCTGTGCTCCAATAAAACTTTATTTATAACACAGACTGTAGTTCAGATTTACCCAGCAGCTGTAGTTTGCCTACACCTGGTATAAAAGGACTGTGCATTAAATAAGTAGGCTTTCCCAACTCTTCATATCTTGCACTATGAGGGGTTGTATACTCCCATTAGGAACTTGGGAACCAAGAACAGCTAGCTAAGTTACACTATATTTTTCCCACATCATGCGGCTACTCTCTTCTGAGAAATATGAGACAATCTAATCCATGGTGGCCGTTTTTCTGTGAATACGTATGTGTTTATGTGTGCCTGAGAGAGAGAATGCCTGTCATTCTGTGGCAATGAATGGTCTTAAACAATAGAATATATTTCTATAAAAGTTGAATCAGCTAACACAATCATTAGAATTACAGAAAAATGCACCCTTCCCATATAACAAAAATATAGTACAGTATATTGATCTGTTTAATCTTAACTGATTTGACAGATTTTTTAAAAGACAATTCTTTTTTTTTGTTTTAATTTGTATTTCATAGATTTCCAATGTGTTTAAACTTTTTCTTCCTTAAAATTGAATAGGTTATAATAAGAATTAGGTCCCAGACAAGTTTATGCTCCTTCTGGAATGACTGGGCCGCAGACTCTGAGAAGGCTCAGAAATTCACATGCACTCTCTGAAGTTGTCTCTTGAAGCCACAAAGCAATCAGCTGTGCCTAAGACACTGTGGTCAGTTGTTTAGTAATGCACTCCTTCCTTCCTTCCCTCCCTAATTAAGTTAGAAATTTTCCTCCTAATTAGGGAATTATGGATTTCCTTCCCTAATGAAATGTTAGCACATAAGGTCTTTGCCTCTAGGTCTGTTTTCTACGGCACCTGTGCTAAGGAAGGGTGCATTTGTTTCCTGTGTATGTATGTGAGAGAAAGGCTAATTCAACTTTTTTTACTTTCAAGGGCATTCTGTCATTTTGGATAGTAGATGTACCTTTCTAAAAATACCTTGCATATGTTAATATGAAATTAATTTTTATTACATTGCACTCACATGACCTTACACAATATAAACACTTCATTCATTTTCTCATATTAATAATTTTGGGGCTTCCCTGGTGGCGCAGTGGTTGAGAGTCCACCTGCCGATGCAGGGGACACGGGTTCGTGCCCCGGTCCGGGAGGATCCCACATGCCGCAGAGCGGCTGCGCCCATGAGCCATGGCCGCTGAGCCTGCGTGTCTGGAGCCTGTGCTCCGCAACGGGAGAGGCCACAACAATGAGAGGCCCGCGTACCGCAAAACAATAAATAAATAAATAAATAAATTTGTGTTCAAGTCAAAGAAGTAGAGAGATAAAGATGCATTATTTTCAAATTTTTCATTCTAAATATAAAAGCATAGAGTGAAAAAAATAGTTTTAAGTGCCAAACCACTTAGCTGGGTTTTCTATGAAGTATTAGTAAGTAATACACATGGCTTTCATTGAGATGTGAAAGACTATTCATTCAAGAATGGCCGTTTTCTTTAAACTAGTATTTCAACACACAATTTGGCCCTCACTCACTGCTGAAGCCATCACCTCCTTCAAGTTATTCTACAAAGGAATCATTTTTAAAGAATCCTTTTGTCTTATTTTACTTCACAGCACTTACCAACAACTGACATATTTTAACTTTTACCTATTATTGTTACTTCAATTCACTGAAGTTTAAGGTCTATGAGGACAGGAATTATTGTCTGTTTAGTTTATTTTTGTCTTCCCTGTACCTAGAATGGTACAGACTTGAAAAATAGTAGGTATTTATTCATTTTTAAAAAATGAATAAATGTGGATTTAGGAAAAAAGAAACCAGGGTCAAAATTTAGATTATTACAATAATGACTTACACTTGTAAAACATCTAAGAAATTTCAAAGGGTTTTTTTGTATATCAATTCAATTATACCTGATAAGAATCTTGTCAGACAGGAAGAAGAGTTGTTTTGTGCACATTTTACAGATAATCTACAACTTTTAGAGTTTGTGTGACTTCTCTAAGTTAACCATCTCAGTTATAAGAGGAAGCATAATCTTTACTGCTTTGTCAGATTTTAAGACCGGAGTTGGTGTTTTTAATCTTTTAAGAATAAGTTATTTCTGGCTATAATATTATAGCAACTAGAGTTCATTATATTGTGACTACATAACTCTTATATTTTGAGACCACTGACATTGTGTCAACTGATGAACTTCCTTTGATACTGAAACACATAAACAAGTAAGGGAAGAATTAAATGGGGCAAGTGTTGAGTACGTCTGTTGATTATAAAATACACACACACAAACACAACCCCCCCACATGTGTGCAGAGGCTGTACCATTAGATAGTATTCTAAAGGGAACATATCACTAGATAATAATTCATTACCTGCTGTTCTGTGATCAATTCTGGTGGAAAGCCTGCTGATAACCCTGGCATTTTCATCATTCCCAAATCTAATTTCTTCTTTTTACTTCAACTTATCACCTCTTATCTTACACTAAAAGACCTTTTCTATTTTGTGCCATTCAAGAACTAATCTCCTGACCTGCTATTCTTGCCAATCAAATTAGTCAGAACTAATTAGCAAGAAAACAAATGTGATCATCTAAGGAGATTTTTGTTTCCTGCCTTATTGGAAAACAAAGACTGTGGTGGTTGGATTATTCGGTAAGTAGCAAAATAGGTAATTCCCATTTCTAAAGAAATTTAAAAGCCAAAGGTGGCTTCAATTATTCACCAAATATGTATATCTCATGTGTTAACCAGGGACAGTACAAAATGATGAAAGAATAATGGAATTTCTCAATCAACTCAGCTCTATTATATACAATGCAGAGATGTGCTCTTCACACTAAAACAGACAATGAATACACATTGTGTGACACACAAGGCTTAAAAATAGAGATGTGTGGGTGGCCAAGTATCTTCTGTGACAAAGGCCTGATCTACTAATTATCTGCAACACATTTTGGGTCCCACGACTGCTACCCCAATCTTTTCACAATTCACCAGAGGGTGATTTTGGCAGGTTGTCAGAAGGCAAACAGGGAAATGAGTTGGGAAACATTAATAAAGGTTGAAAACAACAGCTTTTCGTGCTTTGAGCTCATCATTCAAGTATAACAAAAACTGTAAGATGAGGAACGGGGACAATAAGCCGAGAAGATAAGAAAGAAGCAACCATTTAAATGACCATAAAGTTACATTTGTGAACTTCTTGTCAAATGTGTCTGTTGTAGCTTTTCTTGAAGTTTTCTTATACTTTTTCTTTTTTAGAAAATCAACCAACGAATATGCACTCTCTATATAGTGAAACACTTCTCCTCCTAGATACAGCAAAATCCTTGTCCCTTTTAACATAAAAAATAACAACACATTATTTTTTCCCAAAAGAGGAACAAAACTGTAACAGCTATAAAGATATTCATCAGAAGAACAGAACCAGAGAATAATGTGGAAACTAGCTTTGCTATGACTGATAATAATTCCGTTAACAAGACAGTAGTCCGAATGCCTTGAACTCACTTTTCTGAGGCACAATTAACCAACAAGTGGCAAGGCTAAAAGTAGATTCCAAGCCTTCCAGATCTTAATTCTGTGCCCTTGACACTGTGTCGCCACTCTTCATCCATGTCTTTTATTTGCTACACAGATGCTTGTACATTTATTCTCAAAACAACCCACAAAAGTTCCCCCTTACTATTAATCAAATGATCTTCTAATACCATTGAGTAGGCATTTGCCAGGACACAGGACTGGGAATTGGAAGACTTCAGCTATAATATCAGTGTTCAGTAATCTGTGGTCTCTGCACACCTCACTTAATTTCTATTTCTCCACCTCCTTCTTAGACCTTTCTTTGGTCCAACAAACATCTCACTTAGCATCTCTACTTGGCTATCTCACAGGCATATCAGCTTTACCATATCCAGAACTGAAATCTTGTTCTATTACCCCTCATTCTGTTTTTCCCCCAGCCTTCTCCATCTCAGTAAATAACATCGCAATAAGAAACACTCCGTAGCTCGAGACAAAAAATTTAGAGCAATTCTTTATGACACACTCTCCCTAAATCCCAATATTAAATATTTTCTCAAATTATCTATATTCTGCTACCATAAGCCTATTCCAAACCTGAATACCTGGTTTGATACTATTACTATCATGTTCCACTTCCCTCTCCATACCATTCTCTACATAGTACTGTACTTAAAATTTATTTTAAAATGTAAATTGGATCATGTCATCACTTGCTTAAAGTCCATGAAAGTCTCCTTATTACTCTTAAAATAAAATTCAAATTCTTTTTTATTTAGGTCTATCGAGTCTCATCTCGTGCCACTCTTGCCTTCGTTGGCAATGCTCCTGACATACTGTTCTTTTTTCAGTTCCTTACTTGTTCCAAGTTGTTTCCTATCTCAGGGTGCCTTTGCACATGCTCTTTCTTCTGCCCAGATCACTTTCTCTATTGCCCCACATAGCTGGTTCATTCTCATCCGTCAGGTATTAGGGGAAATATAACTTCTTAAAAGAGGTCTCCATTGTCCCATCCAATCTAAAATAAGCCTCTATCCCCTTATTCACTCTCAGCGTCACCAGTAATTCTTGGTAACACTCAATTATTTTGCTAGGGTTGCTGTAACAAAATACCACAAACCAGGTGACTAGACATGTACTGTTTCACAGTTCTGAAGGCTAGAATCTTGAGATCAAGGTGTCAGCAGAGTTGGTTCCTTCTGAGAGCTGTAAGGAAGACTCTGTTCCATGCTTCTCTTCTAGCTTCTGGTAGTTTGCAAGCAATCTTTGACATTACCCTGATATCTGTCTTCATGTTCACATGGTGTTCCTCCTGTGTTCATATCTGTACCTGAATTTCCCCTTTTTATAAGGACACCAGCCATATTGGATTAGGGGCCCAGCCTACTCCAGTGTACCCTCATCTTAAATTAGCTAATTACATCTGCAACTAAACTATTCCCAAATAAGATCACATCCTGAGGTACTGGGGGTTAGGACGTGAACATACGAATTTTTGGAGAGTACACAATTCAATTCGTAACAAGCACTTTTCAAAATGTATTGTGTGTGTGTTTGCTTATTTTTTTAGTGACCATTTCCTCTACCAGACAGTTTATCTTTTACTTTTTTTTTCATATAGATATACCCAATGCCCTCAATAGGTTTGGCACCTGATAGTTGATAAATATTTATTGTTTTACTACACATGTAATTACATGACTTATAAAGTCTACTACTGTTCTAAATTTTGTGATTTTGCTTTCTCTATACCCAGTTTTATCCTTATAATTTTACCCAATGCCATCCTAGGGCAAAGTTTTCAAAATGTAAACCATATGTCAAAATAAGGCAAACATAAATTCTCTTTTGCTCTATAATTTCCTAAATAATTCAAACCAAAGTATATATGCTTTTAGAAAGGAAATGGAAGTATTGCCATAGTTCACTTGGTAATTTTTCAACCAACTTTCCATTTCCTTTAGCTCTGAGGAATGAGACCCGAGAATAATAATATAAAATGTAACCCCACTATATATTACACTGCACAAGAGAAACTTGAGAGAAAGCACCTCTACAATTCAAAATACCACTGGCTTATACCATACTGTCTATGGAGGAATTGTCTTTCCTTCTTTTTATGTCTATCCCACTCCAACAAGAGCCCTGAATCCTGTAATAGCCTACTTTCTGAATAAACTGAATCCTGCATTTATTATAAATTTCCTCAGCCTTCTCTTACTCTCCCTTCTTACCAGTTCCATCTCCTATGCTGTCAAAAAAGCATGAGTCTCCCATTTTAAGAAGGCTTGTTTTAAATCTTCCAAATCTATTATTGGATCTGGTCTCTCAACTCAACCTCTTTGATATTTTTCTTCAGCCTCTTTAAATCAATCATGTCACCTCTGCTAGACGAATCTTCCAAAATTGCCATTTTCATTATGCCACTTCCCTGACAAAACTATATTGGTACCATATCACCTACTGGATCAGGTTAAAGATTCTGAGTCTCCATTAACTAGCCTCAGATTGCTCATCCCTTTTTTTAACTTCCACTATGTCTCAAACTTAAGCCATCTGCTTTATTTTTCCAACAACTCTTGCCAATTTCAACTCTCTTGCTTTATTTATGCTGCTTTTCCAAGTGAGAAAGACTTGACTACTTCTTCCTGAAAAATCCAGCTCTATCCAGTCTTCAATTTCCAGCTAAGGAAGTTTTTCTCATAGGTTTGACCCTTCCAGTCCATAAAATCTTCTCTGTCTGAAATTCTGTAGCAATTTTATTTGGGAAGCAAAGATAGAAAATATATTTATTTTTAGTTAGATGAGTGAACATTAAACTTTTGGTTTATCTGTGCTTTTTGGCATTCTTCATATCTCAGTAAATAGACAACCAACTTCAGCAGCGTCCACAATTAAGCTTGAGCTACATGGAATCAATTAAGGCAAATCCTTAAACAAGACGGAGTTTATTTCATGTACAAACTATTCTCTTTATATTTCTGTTTTATGCTCTTATTATTTTAATACCTAAGTACTTTCATCACACCAGCTAATGTATAAAGTAGGAACAATTGCAAGATTTCATAAGAAATAAATTACATCTAAAATAAACCTAGAGAAGGTCTATAGCACTTAGTAGAAAGCCTTCACAAACACATGTCAGCAGAAATCACGGAAATTATAAAGCTATAGAAAGTTCATGGGAAAACATTGAATATTTTTCTCACCCCAAATAATGTTTTCTCTGACAACTTTATTTTGTACCTAGTTGCTTTAATATTTTTAATCATTTATAACATATTAAAAGATTATTATGCTCCTGACTCAGGATTCAACTTCAAACTTACAGTGTAATACTGATTTGGGGAAAATGGGAAGCACAAGGATAAAAGAATATTAGTAGACTACAAAAGTGTGTTAATTACGAATGCATTTCTTTAAAAATACCAAGAATAATCTCACCCACATAAAGAACACATTATCCATAATGTAAAGTGGAAATACATTAAATGCTGGGCATGTATTCAACAATATTAACTTTGTGATGCTTATAAAAACTGTGAAAAGTGTAAAATTTTACACTTTTGATTTATTGTTCAGAGTCTGTCTTCCATACTAGACTGTCAACTTTCTGAAGGTAGTGGCCGTGCCTGTGTTCTTTAGTATTCAATCCCATCATACAGACCCAGGTGGCCAATACTAAGGTTACTAGCCACATGTGGCTATTGTACACCTGAAATATATGGCTAGTTCAAATTGATTTATAACTAAAACACGCTGAATTTTGAAGTCTTAGTAAAAAATTACAGTATATCAATAATTTTTATGTTGAAATAATACTGTACAGATATTGTGTTAAATGAAATTTATAAAAAAATAAAATTCACCTGTGTCTTTTCTACTCTTCCTAATGTGGAAGTTACAAAATTTTAAATTGCACATGTGGCTTAAATTATATTTCTGTTGGACTGTGCTGATCTCTACTGTGCATAACACCTCATAAACCTTCAGTAAAACCCCCTTATATGAATAAGTGAACACATTTCATAATAAGTTAAAGTAGCTGTATCTTGCCTCAATTATTTATTGTCAGTTTATAATATTAACTGTTTAAAACCATATTTTAAATTTTATTTTAAAATATTTATTTATTTATCTTGCCTGCACTGGGTCTTAGTTGTGGCACACGGGATCTTTGTTGCGGCATGTGGACTTCTTAGTTGTGACATGTGGACTCTTAGTTGCAGCATGCTTGTAGGATCTAGTTCCCTGACCAGGGATCTAACCCCAGCTCCCTGCATTGGGAGCACAAAGTCTTACCCACTGGACGAGGGAAGTCCTTAAAACCGTATTTTTTTTAAATTCTAGAAAATTTCAATTTTATGCTCAAAAAATCTGACTTTTTTTTCCAATATACTACTATCTTTCACATTATTTATACCATGCAGCACAAATAAATTTTATTTTTTTCTAGGCTGTTCATGTGACACATTAAAACATGTCTGTTTAAAATAAAATCCAAATTTTCAATTTTCCACATAAACCAAACAACATATTTCATACTTAATTTAAAATTGAATTACTCTTTTCTTTGAATTGACTAGATGTTTTGACATTGTTAATTTTTTGGTGATACATACTATCATATTTACAATAAATATTTACCAATATACCTTGAAATAAAGGTATATGCCAATATATCCCCCAGCAAGGTTGTTCTGCCTCCACTCTGTTCTACAGACAGCTTGCTCACTGACACACAAGTTCTACTACGAAGAACCAACCTATTCACCTATGTTAGTCCTTACAGGCAAGACCAAACCTCTCTTGAATACTAAAATTTAATAGAGCTTGGGAAAGTCTAGCCTAAGAATAACTAAATTAAGAATTACAGTTAGAGCCTGGATTTTTTTTTTTTGTTTTTTTCTGCGGTACGCGGGCCTCTCACTGTTGCGGCCTCTCCCGTTGCGGAGCACAGGCTCCGGACGCGCAGGCTCAGCGGCCATGGCTCACGGGCGCAGCCGCTCCGCGGCATGTGGGATCTTCCCGGACCGGGGCACGAACCCGTGTCCCCTGCATCGGCAGGCGGACTCTCAACCACTGTGCCACCAGGGAAGCCCTAGAGCCTGTTTTTGAGCACACCATATTGCCATCTGCTTCTCCTCTACCTTAGGCATCCATGGTCTATAAAATTGAGATTTTTGATCTTAATGACAAGAAATAATCATGGATCCTGACAGAATGCAAAAGCAAGAGGAGCTTTCCAGTAGCACAAAGATATAGAACTGCTAAGCAGCACTTTTTTCTCCAGAAAATTTTAGAACTGGCCAGTGAAATCTAGCCCAACCCTCTTATTTTACAAATGAATCAACAGATGCCTTGAGAGGTTGAGACTGCTCATTGTTCTGAGTGAGATCACTGTGATCCTCATCCAATTCTCTTCCCTTTGTAGCACATGATCCTCCTTTCACCCTGAATTTTTTTTCATAAGACACATCCATATTGATTACCTGAACTGGGTTTCAAACAAGACATCAAAATTCCTCAAACTGAGCATATAAGAGAAATAATCAGTAGAAAAGAACAAAGATTGCTTAAATGCAATGAGAACAGTGAAATAAATGAGGGCAGCCATAGATGATAACAAATCACTTTTTTTAGCGTGATAACTTCCAAGGATACCATTTTCATTTTAGTTTTTTATACTTCCGAGCATGTACACGTTTTTCCTTCTGTATTTATGCGTACATTTTCCCTAATTACAAACTAAAATCATATGCAATGGAGGCACTCTGAATCCTCATACCTTTCCTCCTTCTCTTTAGAATCATTATTCTAAAGAATCACTCTTTAAACTCTTTAGAATCATTATTTCTAATCGTCATCTACGGGTATCTTATATGATTTTTAATACTTTAGGCAATCTTCCTTTATAACTAGATTGTGATTACAAGTGTTTTGAGAACAGCTACTATGCTTTATAAATCATTATTGTCCTAAGAGACTTTCACCAGAGGTCTAATACTCAGCAGAGTGCATTTTGCATATTAGACAATCAATAGATGCAAGTTGATTGACTGTTATGATCCATTGAGTTTGTGAGAGGGAGATGAACATGTTCCAGAGGCTGAAGGCAAGATGTGTGTTGTTGGTATTAGCAACTGGCAATACCTATAGTTGATTATGGGTCATAAGGACCCCCGATCAAATACAGAAGTGAAGAGCCAGGCTACGCAGCATTCCATGCTAGGGTTCTATAATGTTTACACAAACTCTGTGGCCTCACACCTCTTGCACTGTTTCTCTGGATTACAGGTCATAGCACTTTACAGACAATGTCATATTTACCTTTACAGTGTTCTCTGATTGTTGAGAAGGGGCTAATGCTTAGCCCATTTCCCTCTATTACCACAGGGAAAAATAGAAGCAAAGAGAGTCTGAATCATTTATACAACGCTGCACCATAAGGCAACGAAAGAGGCAGGTGCAGGTCTCAGACGGTTGTCCAAGTCCAAATTCCACGCTCTATCTGCTAGATAATCCTGCCTTCCCCCTCAATAGAATATTTCCCTAGATAGTTCCTGAAACATTTATAGCAGAAGCCTGCAGAGTGACTGTTATAGAAGTTTGTGGAAAACTTCCAGGCATCTAAAAATGTAAGAAACAGCCACATTTCACTTTGGGTATTCACATTTGAGAAGTGATTTTTTTTTTTTCTCCCCTCAAATATTCAAAAGTTTGATCTAAGGCAAAAGTTTTACTATTCCTCCCTAAAGTGGAGGAGTGAAAACACCCATGAATTTTCATCAGTTTGCTGTAGGCAGAAATTTGCCAGTTTGCAGGAAAATGGCTTAAAAATTGAAGCTGAGATGAAATACTTGAACTTCTTGTGTGAACCTATGAAAGTAATATTTTTCTTTATCAGCTGATATGAAGGTTTGCACGACCCTACATTACTTCAGTATAAAAGTGACTTTTCCTGTCTGAAATATAAAACTGTTTGGAATCTTCAGAACACATTCATAAAAAGATTCTCGTCCCCTTAATTTTGGCATAGGCCATCATTTCCCTTTTATTCTTTATCTATTCCCATATTTAACAGAAGTTCCTTATAACTAACTTCCTATATCCTTCACTATGAGGTACACTTTGGGAGGAGTGGTAAATGGGATAAAACTGGAAAACTTTCTCAGGGTATCAAACCCCGCAAAGGCCAGAAACTTGCCTCCTATCTAGCTGGAAACCATAATCATATTAAATGCAGTTGAGCCCCTGACTGAGTTGCATGCTGAAATATACATGTTGGGTTGGCATTTGCCCAAATCATCAACTACATCGTGTTAACATGGTGCTCATTTAGGCCATTCAGATGTCAGCAATAATTACCATAGGCAAAGGCACTTATGCTGCAGTGTGGTTCTCCCACTAATGGGACCAGAAGGATCCATTTGATGACACCTTGCTCTACTTATTTCTTTGTCACCCCCAGCTGGTGAGTCAGTTTTACCTTTATGGCATGTATTTAATTAAACCCATTTCTCAAAGATATTTTTCATTTCAGACCAACAAATATTTCTGGAGGCATCAACTACCTGAAAGCTGCTATAATAGATGCTGTAAAATATTTTTGCTGATAATGATATTAGCAATGTAAACATGAATTTATAAATCCATCCAATCACAGGCAACCGTTTGCTCAAGAAATTAGTTAGCATTGTAAGATGTGTGCTTCCTGTTTAACTGACTTATGGATGAAGGACGCAATAATCCTTTCACTAATATTCTCCTTCTGCAAACCACCTTGTGAGCTTTCTTAATTATTAGAATTTTAAGCCAATGAAAAGATTAAACAAAGTGGACATATCAGAATATTGAAGCAAGTGGAGGTTTTGACTTTCATTATTTTTTGACTCATACATATCTCTATTTCACTTTCTAATATAGATCCTGCCTTAGATGTATTCTGTTGTCAGACAGGCATGTGTTTTTTAGTTGCTTGTTTAATAATTGTGGGGAAATTGTACATATTCACATGCTCTTGTTGCTGATCCTTCCTGTCTTATATTAAGGAAGAAAGAATTGAAAGGTTGCTGGGTGGATTAGGTGCACTGGTTATCACTACTGAATGAAGAAAAGCCAACCGGTATTTACAAGAAGCAAGAAATACTCATGGCCTTATTAGTATTACGAAGCAGTCTAGATTTAGGATACAGTTTACTTAAACTCCACAAATTGACCTATGTTTCAACACCAATGTGTACTGAAGGTTCTCTGAGAAGCAGATGCCAAGACAAGATCAGATGGGCACGAGATTTGTTAATGTCTGTGAGAAAATTAGAAAGGAACCAGGAGGGTCTTCCCTCAGACCAAGATGTTTATCCGACTCCTGAGAGGACAGAGGGAATAAATGTTGACTGGAAGAAGGTAGATCTAAGAAATCTGGCAATGTCAAAGGCCAATGGGAAGGACTGAGCCAAAGTGGCCCATTAGAGGAGTTCTGCATCTCCAGTAATGATCTAGCCTGCTGCTCTCAGCATTGCTGTCAGCATTGGCTGGGAACAGTGATTGAGAAGGCAGCCTTGGTGTGATAGTGGTGATGGATTTCAGAGCACAGTGCTTGGAGCCATTGCTGAACTATGCTCCCCTCAGTTGGAGCTCTGAGAAACACAATTTGACGCCTGCCACAGGCAACCTATTGCATCACATGTATCTACTTTCCTCACTGGTTGGGGAGCATCTTATCCATGGTTCCCATGGGACTCTCTACCTGACAAGAAACTCAGAAGAGGCAGTGTTGATGAAGTCAATCTCGAGACCATAAATGATATTCAAACTATTCCTCCTCTGTTATGCATTCAGAATTGCCTTCATACTCAGTGATCACCTCAGCACGCTGTTGGTGGCACACCTCAGTACTCGTGTGACCCAAACCTTCTTTCCTGAGAGGTCTGTATCCTTAGTTAATCAGACCCTCAGATGGCGGTTGATGCACATATCCATTCACAGTTACAATGGGGCAAGTGAGTACTAGGAGGTGCCCAGCTGAACCAACTGGGTGCTGCATATATTCCTACCCACTCCTACTGTATGAAGAGTAGCCCTGTGACCTCTTGTTATCAAGGTCAATTGCCTCTACCAGTATGATGACTTCTCTTCTACCCTGGTGGTCTCTGGGCACAAGGAATCCAAAATACCCAGACAGCAGCTGTAACATGCACTTCAGTGGAACCTCTTATGTGTCCCTTGGCAAAAGTATGTCCCTTTTACTCACCAGGAGCTCCAACTCTGCAAAACCCAGAGCATTCCGTATAAAGGAACAAAATCCCTCAGCTGGTCATTGAGAGTGATGGTCCATGAGGATAATCCTGCTTCTATTCTATGGTTCCCAGTTCCCTATATTCTTTCCCTTGGGGACACAGCATCACAGAGAGGTCTCTGATTTAATGAATACACTACATCCTAAGACTGGCTCCCTATAAATTCAGAGTGTTGCCTCTGGACTGACACTTTGTCTGGATTTCTAGAGGCTGTTCCAGAGTTCTGTGGGGCTGGCTGGTACACTATGTTCTAGATGGTACACTATGTGATATAACCAGGGGCTCCCAAGGTCATCTGGCTTTACCTCACTTCTTTCATTGTGAGGTGCGCCCACTGTTTGGATGTTATGGGTTCAATATCTGAAAATTGGCTCATGCTTGGGAACTGAGCAAGAGATTTTTACTTTTTACTGAGGAGATTGTCCTTAATCCTCAGCCTCCTGCTTCTCTTTTGTTTCCTTTTTTTTTTGGTTGTAGTTATTGAACAGCACTCTTGTTCCCAGGGACGCCATGTTCCATTAACCATCTTTAACCACTCCCTGCGAGTCAAGCTCATTTGGCTGCCCCTTTGACCTTGCTGATCTTTAGAGTAATTGTGGCCTCCTGGCATCTGGTGCCTAACTTTGCTATCTGGTTTCTAAAGACTGTATCTGCTTTTCAGCCACATAGCACAGGGAGATCAGCTCGGTGCTTTGAAACCACCTAGAGGGGTGGGATAGGGAGGGTGGGAGGGAGGCACAAGAGGGAGGGGATATGGGGATATATGTATTCGTATAGCTGATTCACTTTGTTATACAGCAGCAACTAACACAACATTGTAAAGCAATTATACTCCAATAAAGATGTTAAAAAAAAAAAAAAAGACTATCTGCTTTTCCTACCATCAGCTCTGGCTTGCAAAGGAGGCTCTTCAGAATTTCTGATACTAGGGTCCCTATCACCAGCATTTTGATGATGGCCTTGGAGAGTAACCTCTGGTTCCCTCTGTGGAACACATTCATCTGCTGGATCTTCTGGCCTCAGATAATATATCCACTCCAGTATGCCTGCTTCTCTCAGCCTCTTTATTCCTGCCTTTAATGTTAGATACCATAACTCAGATGCTTCTACTGCATTTAATGTTGGCCATCATTTTTCTTAGGTCTCCAAGAGCCACTGCAGCAGTGAGTTTACTTCATCTCCTAGGGTCCGTGCTAGGATATGCCTTGTCCCAGGAAAGTCAATTAACTGTCCCACATCAAGAATACTTGCTTACATAGTCTTACATTCTGGTCTCTTTAATGAAGCATCTTCAAATTCCCATCACAGGGGTATTCTCCTGGTTCAAGTACTTATTAGCTATTTCTTTCAACTCATTCATTGTATGTAGTCTCTCTCCTTCTTTTTGAGGCCTTCTTTTTGAGGTAATCCCGGGACTTACCAGGTATCAGCCTGCAGCAAGAAATGGAGAACGGGATCACCTGTCTCCTTGGGAGGAGAGTTTTTCATTTATCTTGTGTTTTTGTTTCAACAGCCACTATTCTTATTGCACATCTACCACATGTCCAATCCTTCCATGCGTGATGCCATTCAATCCTCACAATTAATTACCACAACTAGGACTATGACCAGGACCCTCAAGAAACTGAGGCTCAGAAAGCTTAGTCACTTGTCCGAGTTCCCCAGCTGGTAAGTGTTAGAGGAAAGATTCTAATCCTGACCTGTCACATTCCAGAGCCCATGTTCTTTCCACTTAGCCACCAGTTACTCTTCTCAGTGAAGGGTCCTTGGTGCAGTCTCTGGTGTGCACAAATAGTCACTCCTGTGGAAATTCCTGATGGGTGTTAAAAGGCAGGGTTGGATTTGACGGGTGTTGGTAATAGGAGTCAAGACATTTCAGGGATCCCAGATACTTCTTGGCCTAGAGACTCCACGTACAGCAGACAGGCAGACTCTCACAGTTCCATGGACAAAAACTGGGGTTCCAAGGAGACATACATTCACCTTCCTGTGGTATGAATGTGTAGGTACCCATAGGCTCTGAATCACATATCATGCAATCCCACCAGAGGGCTATACAGTCCTGGGATATGCACCTACTCAAATACGCTCACCGTCTTCTTCACACACACACACACATACACCACTCAGGATGTTGAGGCAAGTGATGGAAAGAAGGGCTCTGGCTAGGTCATATGAGGCTGGATGTGGTTGCATGACCCTGGCCAGCAGACAACCATCGTGAGATGCTGAAGATGCTTCCATTGCCACTGTGGTGGTCACCTTGGGCAGCAGGGGGTGGGCAGGCAGCCACACAGAAGGGTAGGCAGTGTCCAATCACACCCACTTGATACAGCAGCAAACCCAGCAGCAAGAGTGAGCCTGAGGCAGCCAGAGCAATGCCTACTGACAACATGGCAGCCAGTGGCCAAGCAGGGCAAATGGCCAGGCCAGCCAGCACCAGGATGGTGACCAGTAGACAAGGCCACCAAGCAGCACCATGGTGGCATCATCACCTCCACAGCTGTGCAGCTGACACATGCAGTTCATGTCCAGCTCAGCTGAGCTCATCAGCTGCTTAACCAGAACCAGAGGGGCCAGCAGACAGAGCACAGTGCCTACTACCAGCTGCTACTTGCTCAAGCAGCTGCTGGTGGGGGAGAGCAGCGCCAGGCTTGCCACAAGGCCTTCAGTAAGAGTGATAGCTCGTTCTCAGGAAGGTAGTCCACCTCTGAAGCCCAGAAGGTTCATGGACAAATGCAGAACTAGTATCAAGATATCCCCATCCTGTCTCAGGGCCCCAGGTTTTCCCAGCCAGCACCCTGGCTTTGGCATAACAAAGCAGAACACTGGGTGATCATTCAAATGTCTCTGAAGCCCTGCAACTCTATTAGATCTTCAGCCTGTTGAACAGCTCTGTGTTTTCACTACAGGAAATAAGGGCCTCTTTGTAAGATACCAAAGCTTGTTAACAGCCCTCAGTCTCTTACTATTATCCCTCTGCAGGGCATAAATACAACTTAGAAAGAACTAGCCAAGTTCACTGTCTTTAAAGGCATTGTTAACAAAACGCTTTCAAATGCCTGAATCCTCATCCCCTATCACAGCCTTGTTCTCCACGGAGACATTTTCCTGCCACCAGCAGTGAAATCCTTAGCAATTAACATTGCTTTGTACAAGGGAGTACCATTGCCCCACCTACCAAACAGGACAATGTCCTTCCTCTTCACCCACAGGGCGATGAGTAAGCCAGTCCTAAATACCTATCTTGTTTTCTTGGATAACTCCTGATACCACTTGTGTTATTTGGGTACTGTGAGAAGCAGATGACCCCTAGACAGAATTAGACGTGCAAATTTTTTTTAGGGAAAACATCTGTGAAGGAAACTGAGGAAGGAGCTGGAGGAGGGTGGGAGAACTGACAGTATGCAGGGCTGACCCCTGTGAGGGGAAAGAAAAGAAAGGAATGTCAGGTGCACGAGTAATAGAGAATGTGGCAGTTTTAAGAAAGCTTGGCAAGGCTGTTGGTGAATCTTCAAGCCAAAGTTGCCCATCAGAGGAGTCCCCCATCTCCCAATATCAGGCCTGACTTAGCATCCTTCAGACCCTATAACAACAGGATTGCTGATTAAGCTAATGAGTTAGTGTTTAGTTTCATCAAAACTTAAAAGTAAAAAAAGTAATGTAGAGATCTTCATGGACTGTATGTCTTTATTTTTCTATGTTTGTGTCATTACTGTAACCCCTACATTCTCTTGTTCTATAATTTTATTTAATTTAATTAATTAATTTATTTATTAATTAATTAATTTATTTATTTATTTTGCGGTACGCGAGCCTCTCACTGTTGTGGCCTCTCCCGCTGCGGAGCCCAGGCTCCGGATGCGCAGGCTCAGAGGCCATGGCTCACGGGCGCAGCCGCTCCGCGGCATGTGGGATCTTCCCGGACCAGGGCACGAACCCGCGTCCCCTGCATCGGCAGGCGGACTCTCAACCACCGCGCCACCAGGGAAGCCCTATAATTGTATTTTTATTAGCTCTTTGAAGTCCTCAAGAATTTAAAAGTGATTTTGTAAATTGCTTTATGATTAAATTATTATGTCTACATTGTTATGTAGAGAACTCTGGATGAATCAGTCTGTGGGGGAGGAGGGGAGATTACAACTGATTTTTTTTTATAGAATATGCATTCTCAATTATAAATTGAACATAATTAAAATACTAAATTGTTTTGGTAAAGATTAATCAATCATCATATGGTACCGCATCAATAGATATATCACTTCTACAGATGCACAGCAAGCTTCAGCCTTTCCTTCAGTTTATCTGTACTAGCTTTTATTTCCTATTGCCATATTCATCTGTGCATAAAGCCTGGAGATAACTAATTTTACCTGCATCTCCATCTTTGATGGAATCACATCAGGCTGTTTTAATTTCTGTTGAAGTGCAGTGTTCACCACAATTCAGCATTAAATGTCTGGAGACAAGAGAGTGCCTAAATACTCCAAATTATCTCTGTTATAACTTATTTGAGATTATCATTTCACATGTTTGGGGTTTATTTTGTTACTTTTATGATTTCAAATCTTTCCATTTTTACCTGAGTCTCTCCTATATATTTAATACCCTATTCACATTATACATAAAATATGTTTCTAAAGGTCCAAATGTTTCTGGGGGGAGACACAGAGCATAAGGACTTTTGTAACCAAAGTTTTCTTCTGAGTGAAATTCACATGGATGTCTTTTCAAATGATTTCAGAGAAAACAATAAACCTTGTCAATACAGTGCAATTGATTCCAGTTGCCTGTTATTATTTTACAAAATGGCCCATCTCCGAAGAAATTATCAAATCGACCATGAAGAAACCCACACTGACATTAATATTGGCATTAGAACAGCAGAAAATAATGTACTCTGCTCATTTTCAGTTGGATAGACACAGCCTTAGACAACAGACAAACATTTTCAGTAAATAGTATGGTGAGTTAATTTCCTTTGAATCCTTTATGAAGACAAGGGATTTATCACAAATGGAGTTCCCATTATGAGTCATGTTCTTTACCAATTCTCAGTGCAGTCTTTGCTAGGTTTGAAGTATACATGAGCCAAATACACTCCTTTATTGGTTGCAGTATACCTGCTTACCCTGTTGTCATCACAATACGGATGGGATCATGTAGAAAACCGAACAACCTATTTTTGGACTTTCAGCTTAAGTACTTTAGTAGAAGCCACTCTGATAAATGATTTTATCTCTCATTTTCATAGGTTCATAGGTTCATGCTTAGCCTTCAAGGGTGAAGGCAACTGCCAATCAAGGAATATACCCACATCCGCTAGAAGTATAGATATAAAGGAAGAGAGAAGATACCCACCCAAAGAGCAGCCTGAGGAGTAGAAAAAAGAAACGAAGTAATAACCAAAGAAAGTGAACATGTCTCTATGCCTTTCCATTTATTCTCACTTTATTCTTTATAATTAAAACCCATATGCTGCAATATGACATTATCGTGTTTCTGAAGATTCCATTTTTCCATCTAGATATAAGGCTCCCTCAGGCTGGCTACAGATTTAGGGAGGAAGTCTTATATGTCCCCTAAAGTAAAGGTCCTTAACTCAGTGTAAGAGAGTCATCTCACTTTCTAAAATTGTTTGCAAAATAGTATAAACATGCATTTATCTGAGGGGAGGATTCATAGCTCTCATCAAGTCCTTATCCAATCTATAAAAACAACTACAACATTAAATAACATTAAGGATTACTGTTGTACTTTCTATGTGTTTGTTTGTTTTTTTCCTGCTTCCTGTCATATTTCTTTCACTGCTAAGAATTTCTGCAGCACTACAGAAGTACTTGCCTTTGAACTTAACCTGAAAGTCTAGTGCAACTTCACTCTTCCTCCGCTCCAAATCTTTGCTTTCAGAAGATTCTTGTATCTCTATTTCGCTGAAAAGATGTCACGTGATGTGATCATTCCAATTTAAAAGTGCTTTTTCTCTGACAAAGGTAATTTCCTCTTTTTCAGATGACAAGTTCCTCATATTCTCTAATATTTATTTATCCACCCTAGACATCAATCACATTTCTTCTAGTTCCCCATGATCCCAGCTATTAAACTTTCTGCGTTCCCTCAAGCCTCATCAATTCTACCTAGGCCTTAATGCAACTTGTTGAAATTCACCTTCTCCTTTCTTCTTTACCAATACATTCTTCAAATTTTATAACAATCAAAATGTCAAAGAGAATGAGTCCAACTGTAGCAGTTGTGGAGGAAGGCGCAATTAAGTTTCAGATTAGTCTGGGAAAGGCATTTCTAAATACTAATTATATATATATATTTTTATGTGCATGTATATATCTATCTCAGAAAGAAAAATAAGAATATATTTTAATATATATTTTTAAACTTATGAATTAAAAAAACTAAATTTAATGATAAAATACAAACTAAGAAAAATATTGGTAACATTAGAGTAGATACAGTGCTAATAACCTCAATAAAAAATTAGTTCTTATAAATCAATAGCCCATGAAAATATGCCTAAGAAATATCCCAAAAGAAAATGTGTAACAAACATGAACAGTTAATTCAGATACAAAAAAAATACCAAGTTATATTTGTGTTGAGCAAAGATAGTTTGAAAGCCTAATTTATAAGCAAACTTAGTAGGTAATATAAATGAAAAAGAATAGGAAGTTAGTTAAAACAAAAAACAAAACCAAACAAAAACAAAAAAAACTTTGATACACGCATACCACTAAACACCATACAATTTCAAAGTCATTTAAAAATACATCTAATAATCTAGAAAATACTTATATTATTATTTAAAGCAGCAGGTTATAAAACATTACTGCATAGCACCTTTATTTTAAAGCTGTATCTATATACAAATCTGGAAATATATAAACCAAAATGTTAACTTATTTTATTCTCAGTGATAGAATTCCAACTGACTAATTTTCTCTGGGATTATGTCATTCTATAATTTCTAAATTTTCTAAGGAAAAAGTTAGGTTTGTATGTTAGACATAAAAAAAGCAGAAAAAATAAATGTTATTTTAAAATAGATTACAAAAAGATGATTGAAAAATCTATGATTGAAAAAAGTTATTTTTAAATGGAAAATATTGTTGTTATACTAACTTATAAAGTCTACAGCTAGCAATAGAAAAATATTAAGGTACACCTTCTTGTTCTAAAGCCAGTGTTCCTTACAGATTTATGTAAACCTAAAAGGCTTCTGCTCAAAGTAGCTTATCACTATAAGAAAAGCAGTGATTTAATTTTAAAACTTTTCTCCATTAATCATAAATATTAGAGTCCTGGGGGGAAAATGACATGTAATTTTGAAAATCTGACTATCTTTGAAAAAGATAATCAGTTTTCTCTAATAAAATAAAAAGTAATTGACTGATTTTATAATTTTTTGCATAAAAATACAAGAGGAATGAGAAAGAGCCTTGTAAACTGCAAAATCAGTGCACACTTATTTTATTAGTTACACTATGATATTTAAGTGGAATATTTTCTTCTTTTGTTACCTAGGACCTCCGATAGTTAATAACTCTCAAATAATAAATCAATGTCCTAAATGCTGTAGACATACTGCATACTTTCTGTTTGGAATTACTTTCTTGAAAATAAGTTACTTTCTTTTAAAAATAAACTGTCAACTTTTAAAATTAAAAAGAATATTTTTCTGGCATTTAAAAAATGCTATGCTTGGCACTCTTGATTGATTAGATTAGACAGACAGATGATAGATAGATATAGATATGACACGAATTCATATATTTATATGCATGCATGTTCACATTCTCTGCCAAAATAAACAATTTAAAATATCTGAAAAAGAGGTTGAAGATAATTGAAAAGAGAATCCTTCACTCCTTACCAAAAAAATGACAGATCTAGCATCAAGACACAGATATCCATTTTCTTGAACCTCTAAAAGTTAGTTGATAACAGAGCTTTGTTTTTCCCAGAAATCTTACTTCCTCCTGATGTTCCAAGAACTTGATCATTTCCCACACTTCTAGAGAAGCTATGCTTTTCACAAGCTTTGCTGAAACTCCTCTAGTGGTATGAGCAAAATGACTGACATAGCTTGAGAAAGAATGCACAAAAATCACTAGTGTGAGGTTGGCCATGTCCTCCTGCGGGAACAGTCAGAATGTGGCCCAGCTTTAATAGCAAAGAAGGAAATAGAGAACATACATCTGGGCAAAGAGCAAATGATGGTAGCAATTGTACCCTCAGAGATGAAGGGATTAAAAACAGCAGTGCCATTACTCAAAAATACCCATCAAAATCATGAATGCTAAGAAACCCCAAAGAAATTAAGAAAATCTAAATATCTCCCCAAAGGGGCACATAATTTTAGTGATAGGAAAACATTTATACTTCATTATTCTTTTAAAGAGTCCTGCTAGCAAAAGACATCAATATTTGTTTGAAAATAGGATGAAAGCCATATTTGGCAGGAGCACATGTGAAATCTTTCCAGAATGTATTTTTGTTCTCAATGGAACAACAAAACTTGATTTTTCTCCAATTTTAGAAAGGCATACACATATTTATATATGTATATGCTTGTGTCAAAGCAAATGAAAAGTGTAATTTTAACAGGTAGTCCTCCCTCCTCCCTCACTCAAGTCATTCTTTTCCCCTGACCAACACGCGTAAACACAATCAGTAAAGACTTAGACAGTTATGATAGCTGTATTGATGCTTTGAAGGACTGTTTTTGTGTGTGTGTGTGTGTGTGAGAGAGAGAGAGAGAGAGAGAGAGAGAGAGAGACAGAGAGGAAAACTTTGTCAGGTGTCTTTTTTAAAATGTGCTTATATAAATGATATGTATCTATGAAAATATATAGTTTATAAATATTATCATGTTATGTCAACTGTCTGCAACTTACTTACGCTCAGAAATATGTCTTTGGGAACTTTCCATTTTAGGTACATATAAGTGTTCCTTTTAACTATACAGAAGGTCCATTACATAATACTAGCCGATATTTATTGAACACTTAGTATGTGCAAGACACTTTTGGTGGTTTATTTGTATTGTTTCCTTTAATTCCCACAAATGAGTTAGATGCTCTTATCATCTCCATTTTACAGATGAGAAAACAGTCACAGAAAAGTTCAGCTATTTCCCCAAGTTCACACTGCAGGGAAACAGCAGAGTTAGGTTTTTAATCCAGATAGGCTGATTTTTCTCTCAGTATTCGATATCATCCTTTATAAATGCCTAAGATTTTTTAAAGATATACTCTCATTAGTGGACAATTAGCTAATTGCATATTTAAAAAAAAGACAAAACATTGCTACAGTAAACTTCTTTGTCTTAACCCTTTATGTACACAAATGAGCACCCCCTGACGTATACATTTGGAACTGCAATTCCTAGTGGAAAGTTATTTGCATAGGTTGTCCCTTAGAGCTTAGTTTAAACTAGAGCCTAGAGGTTAAGACCCCTCAGCTGTAAAATCAGACAGACCTAGATTCAAATCTGTTTGTCTACTTAGGGGCTTTGGGGAAAAGGTCTCTCTGAACATTTTTATTCATATGTGAAAGGAGTATAATGACAGTACCTCTCTCAAAGTTTTACTAGAGATTAAATAAGTTAATACACACAAAGAGCTTAATCTAGTGCTTAGTACATAGTGAGTATTCATGATCATTATCAACTTCAGTGGGAAACCTTCTGTGAACCCCACGTCTATTCCCATTTCATCCCGCAGTAGCTTATAACCCATACATTATTCCTCCCCATTATATTGTAAGCAATCACTTTTTATGTCTCTCTCTCTCTCTCTTTGGATTTCAAGCTTCCTGATAGAAGGCACTATAGTTTCTATATGTATCAGAAGTACTGGAAGGTACCTAGTACCATTCATGTTTTATGAATGAATGATTAATGGAGTTGCAGAAAATAGATTCCTAAACTCCTTCTAATTCTTCCCCATCTTTTTGGCTATCAATCTAAATACTCTTAATAATACTGATTTCTTTACATTCCTTCCATCGAAGCATACCTAATTTTCCTTTGTTATATTATTTCATGGGGCAATGTAATTAAAAAAAAAAAAACTAAAGAAAATGAAGTTTAACCAGCTGAAGTCTCTCTGAAATATATAGCTGGGCCAAAGCCAAAACAACCAAAAATATTTGACACAGTATTCTGATCTGACCAAGATATGACAACCACACAGGCTCCTGCAGGCCACAAAGTAAAAATGTGGTTTCAGCTCTCAGATTTCATTATTCACATTGATCAAAATAAGTGGAGAATGAGAATTTTCCATTTCACTCTGTGTTGTATAGACACAGCATAAGTTGTTGCAGTTTGTTTTATTCTGTTTGCCTGGAGGAAAAGTTGTTTTGCTGTTTTAATAATACATTGAGACGGTTTAATGACAGACGGGGTTTCAGAACTCTTAATCAGCTTGCCACGATAACTGGGGTAAACTGAGCCTGTGCAGCCATAACAAAGATGAAGAGAAATGTCACCTAACTTACAGTGAACATGCTAACAGAACTTATCATATGCTTTCAAATTGTTTCATTAATTCTGCAAGTTTTTTCCATCCTCTTTTCCTGTCTCTCTACTTTTTATTCTTACTTCGTTCATTTGATTCTACCTTTGTGTGTTCGTAACTGACTCCAACCCCTATATTTGGAAATTTTGCTTTCATTTGAATAGGAATTTGGGATTCATTCTTAGTAAGGTCAAACGAAAAAAATATCTGCAGCTGAATTTGTGTGCTGGCCGAAGTACAAAAGTGAAATGAAACGTAGGGAAAGTATCCAAAATGAGAATGAAAAGAAATATATGAGTGCAGGGAATTGGAAGTGGTCTGGGTTTCATCTGTCTGATCTGTGTAATTTCTCCCTTTTACCACTGTTTCCATCATCCTGTATATGTATGTTCCCTAATTTGTTATAAGAAAACTGTAAGAGAATTTAAAGGATGCAGTAGAGAGTTAGGGGCTGAGTTCAGTTCTCACATTCATTTTCTGTACTGGGCAGTAAAGGGTTCAGGTCACAGAACCTAGAGAGAGCATTCATCCAGAGTGTGATAATGGGATGTGGAGAGACAAAGCATAAAAGAACAAGAAACAGAGTTCTGTCCCTGACCAGATGCAAACTTGCAAAGAAGCTCTGACAGCTTCTGCCAAAAGAGCAATACTGTAAGGCACAGGCCAATGTCCAAATGGCCCAGTCAGCCCCAATCCTACCACCATGTACCCAAAACACCCATTAAAGGTTGGCGCACAGCAGCATTAATCCTGTGCCCACTGTGATGTGCTCCAACTCTAGCTCCAAAAAGCAGCATGATTATTTCTGACTCCTCTCTTACGACTACACTAATGAATTGTTCCTTTAGCAGTCATGTAAGATTTTGAAAGAAATAATTGGCTTACTATAGGAAAGAGAAATATTAAAATTGCATCTTCAATGTCTTAGAAAAACCTCCCCATGTCATAATCAAAGTTCCAAAACAAAGATATAATTAGTTGGAGCTCTAGTGGAAAATATGTGCATGTATAATAAAGTTCTTATATTAAGTCTAGTGCCTTAGCACTGCATTCTCAGCTGTAGATGTCTCTATCTTGGTTTTATCAAGATGCTCTTCTCATGCAAGTTTCCTGGATTTTTTGCATCACCGTATAGTCAGTATCTATGACCAATACCAATCCATAACAAACTTGGCATTTCCTTATATTTGTGCTGATAAATATTTTCATAGAGCTCTTAGTATATCTTATAGTCATTGTTCACCTTTGCAAACCTCATGTAGAATCTGCATTTTTTTAAACCTCTGTGGCTCTAAGCACAGTTACTCCTAATTTGATATACCCACAGCCAAAATGCATTGTGGTTCAGTAATGTGAAATTGGTGTTGGGTAAATGCTCTCAGTAACTTATTACTTGGACAAGGTTGCTTACTGAGTTGCATTCCAACTACCCCAAAGTAATTGATTATACTTAGTTGTTGGACAGTCCTCTAAAATAGCTTCCCAAATTGGCACTAAGATGTTATATACACATCTCTAGGTCAATGAGGTATGGTTTGCTAAAGCATTTCTTCAGCCTCGTAACCATTTACAAATCACTAACTGAACACACACTTGTGGAGAGGCACTGGGAAAGTCCTGGGGCTATGAAGACATAGTTTATTCACAATCTGATGGAGAGAGAGATAAATGTGTAAACTAATGTGCATAACATGTGATAGATACTGTAAAAGGGATACAGCAGAAGAAAAAGGGAGTCGTCAAGTCTACTTGGAAAGAGTGGAATAGTCATTTCTACAGTTCAAGAATTCCTGGTATACCATCAAAAGAATATCAGATGCAGCTGAAATGTGTGTCATTAAACTAATATATTGAATAATGGACAAAATAGGATATTCAGTGAGCTCTCTAGAATTCTTCCCTTCTTTCTATTCAGAAATAAAAAGTGAACTCATAGTTTGCAAAATGTTTATCTCGATCAGGAAAATAAGGAAAAATATTTGTTTCCTAGTATCTCTTCTAGAAACTCCCACAATCTTCTCACCTTGGGTTGTGTTTTAGCTCCTGTCAGGATATAGCAAAGTCAATCTTTCCCGTGAATAGTTAATGGCTGTGCTCACCCCAGAAGCAAGTCAGGGAAACGTATGCATTTTGTACATTTCACCTGCAGAATTATATTTAGGGGATTAATTTTTGTATATTCTATTCTCCTTTGAAGTTATTCTTTTAAAAAGCATATTTTCAAATTCTTTAATCAATATAAAATTTTAAAAATTATACATTAAATATTCTCTGTGAAATACATCTTGGTGGTACAGCCCCTCGTGTTTAATCGTTCAAACAAATTCAAGATAAAATTGTAGAACTATAGTATTAATTGCAAATGTTTTCTATAAAAAACTTTTGATGATTTTCATGTTTTAAGATATGCAAATTCCATTTTGAGGTATCTTTTTTGTTTTTAAAGTAGTCATCAATAGAAGTAAGTCATTCTTAGTTGTCAGACACGCAAAGACTAGTAACAACATTTGTTAGCTGATTCATAGGATTCTCGAGTTAAAATTGAGGTGATTATTTATTGTATAAAATCTCTAAAAAGCATGAAATTCTCTTTCCTACTCTCATCTTCCTGAAGTCTATGAAAATTGATCAATCGGAATACCTCACATTCTACTTCCTCTAAAAAATAAAATCAATCAATAAATATTAGGTAGAACTTGTCTTTATTGCAGACATTTTATAATCCAATCTTAAGAATAAGAATTTTGATCTACAGATGATGATAATACCTAATGCATGGTCCTTTGTTTCATAACAGAAGGAACACAAGAATTATTTGACCTATATGGTCAAATGAAGTTTTTGAAACCATTAAATACTGCCTGCACTTTAGCAGAAAACATAGGAAGGCATTTCAAGGAATATAATCACTCATCATGCTTTCCCCTAGGACAACCACTATTTTCTTATCCACACACAAAAAAAGCATGAACAAAAGCACCAAGAAAATTTCGATTACTATCACTTTCATAGCAATGAAAATTATGATGTAACAAAAAAAGATAGTGAACAAATCACAGCACACATAAATGCTCAAATTTTTGCAAATCTCTTTTGTCCATTAAAGTTAACAAATAAATTTTTTTCATAGTAATAATAGTTACAGACATTGCATAAAGTTAAAATGTCCATCAAAAAGGAATGTTATCACTGATAACATGCACATGTTGTGTATGTTTTGTGTATTTCTCAGGCTTAGAAAATGCCATTGAGACTGTGGGGAAAACAGGGCTGGCACCGGGAGTTATCAAATTAAACAAAACCAAGCAAATAAGTAAACCTTGTTAGTCACAAAGGCAGTGGGAGCAGCAGGGACTGGACTGGAGGCAGCGAAAGATGTGCTTTTTAATCTTACCTCCTACTTCCCCACAGGAAATATGTTGATTCTTGGTGCAATCGGTTCCCATAAGAACTCAAAGGAGCCCTGATGATTTCTTTACTTTCCAGGAACTACTATAATAATATTTTTTAATTATTACAAAGCTTCCACCCATATGCTCAGGGTGCTATATCAACAATTAAAGCATCATCGTAAACAATAATAATTAAAAACACATAAAGAGCACAGCACAAAACAGCCACAGAACACTGAGCACAAGCCGTGTTGAAGGGAGAAGGGTCCTTTTGCAGTGCTCCTTGTAATGTGATATTGCGTAGCCATTTTCTGAAGTTCAAAACCATAAGCTGTTCTAAAAGCATCCTCAGTTTATTAACTACAAAATGCCTACAGGTTGATCTATGGAACATGGCTCTCATACTTGGGAGAATTATCTAGTATCCATTGTCTCCTTTAAAATCAGAACTTTCAAAAAATAATGTAATGCCAATTAAAATGAGGAAAGAACCTGCCAACAGAGCTTCTGACAGAATAGAGAATCTTGGCAGGATTTTAATAATTCTGTCTCCTGTTTCATGTTCCTCTGGTTGTGATGATTAGTAAGTTGCTTAACCCATTTATGGTTTTATTTCAGCATCTGTGAACAAGGAGTAGAATTGTTTCTGGCACTAGAGAAATTGCTTTAAGTTGTACAAACTAAAGATTCTATTTCTCCACCAAGTAATTCACATAACCCTCGCCACAAACCTGATGTTTAACCAGGAATACCAGCTCTCTGATACGAAATACGTATTTTTTTAAAATTTATTTTAAGGAAATAATTCAGTGACATCTTCTTTATAGAAATGCCAAATATATTTTTAATAAAATTAACTTATTGAAGTCTTTTCTATACACTACAACATGAGCAAAGTATACATGTTTAGCTTGATAAATGATCAGGAAGTGAGCATACCTATATAACCACCACTCTGATAAATAAATGGAACAATTCCAGCATCACAGAAACCTCCTTTCTGTCCGCTCAAGTTACTATCTTACTTCCAAAAGGTAACTAGGAGGCTACCTTCTATGGCCATCTCTTTGTGCTACCTGGTTTTGATCTGTATGGAAATAGATCTCCACTGTGCCTAGTCTTTACGACTCTTCTTTTGCTCCACGTTATGTGTGTGAAATTCATCCACTATGCTGTGTGTAGCAGCAGTGCCTCCACTGACATTACTGTTTGGCATCACTTAGTGTGAGTATGCCACAATTGACTTGGTCATACCAGGTGTTCAGCTGCTCTTAGGAACATTCCCATACATGTCGTTGAGTGCACGCAGGTTTTCATTTCTGTTAGGTACACACCCATAGTAGAATTGCCTGGTCATAGAATTTGTGCACCCAAACGTTCTGCTTTAGTAGATATTTCTATTCAGTTTTCCAAAGTGGCTGGCTCGTTTTACATAACTACCATCTGAATGGAAGAGTTCTAGTTGCTCAATATCCTCATCAAGAATTTTTCATTTTCAGCTTTTAAATTTTTTAAGTTCATTTTAAGTTAATTCATTTGGTTTCATTTTTTGTATTACCTCATTAGGGTTTTAATTTGAATTTCTGATGACAAATGATATTGAGCAATTTAGTATATGCATATTGGACATTTGAATATCTTCTTTTGCGAAATGCCTCTTCAATAATTTTGCCCATTACTTTTAGACTGAGTTGTCTGTATTTTCCTTAATGATTTTAAGAAACTCTCTGCATACTCCTGATATGAGTCCTTTTTCAGTATTACCAACATGTTCTTCCACTC
Source organism: Phocoena phocoena (assembly GCF_963924675.1). Lineage (NCBI taxonomy): Eukaryota > Metazoa > Chordata > Mammalia > Artiodactyla > Phocoenidae > Phocoena > Phocoena phocoena. The sequence continues at coordinate 25,471,828 of NC_089221.1, forward strand.
TGTGGTTTGTCTTTTCTCTTTCTTACTGGTGACTTAATGAACAGAAGGAATCAATTTTAATAAAGTCCACTTTAGAAGTCTTACTTTTATAGCAAAGGGTTTTTGTAGCCAACTCAAGAAGCATTTATCAACTCTCAAACCACAGACATTCTCCTTTGTTATTTTTCAGAAGACGCATAGTTTTACCTTTGCATTTAGATCTACAGTTCACGGAGACATGATTTCTTTTTTAATCATTTGAAGTAAGCTTCAATTTTAACTTTTATTTCCCATATGATGTCCAGTTGACCTAGAACCATTCACTGCAAACAACATCTTTTTTCCTATTGCACGGAAGGGGAACTTTATCATAATTCAAGTAACTATAATGAGGTTCTGTGTGTTGCTTTATTTATCTATTCTTACTTCATTAAATTCTGAATAATTCCTGAATTACTAGAGTTTTATAAGTCTAGATATTTGAAAATGTCAGATTCCCCACTTTATTATTTTTCAAGATTGTCATTTCTATTCTAGTCTTTTGCTTTTCCATATATAATTTAGCTTCAGCTTGTCAGTTTCCACCAAAATATTTTGATTGGAATTCCATTAAATGTATAGATCTATTAGGGTATATTTGATATTATTACAATATTGAATCTTACAAACCATGGATATGGTACCTCTCTCCATTTATTAAGTCTTCTCTAATTTCTCTCATGTCTAGCAGTTTTGTTTGTAGAGAGTTTACATATGTTGTGTCAAATTTATTCCTGGTATATAATGTATTTTAAAGCTATTCTAAAAGTTATAAGTATATAGTTTTTATGTTCCAAATTTTTCTTATATTTAGAAATAAATCTAATGTTTATGTTAATATTGTATACAGAAACATTGCTGAATTTATCGATTAATTTTACTAGTTTTTCTAAATTATATCATATGCAAATAATGACAATTTTTTTCTTCTCTTCCAATACTTTTCCTCTTTATTTATTTAACCCCATTTCACTGACCAAGATCCCCAGAAAAATGATGAATAGAGGTGGTGTTAGTGGCATTCTTATCTCATTTGTCTCAAAGGGCAGCTTTCAATATTTAACCACTAAATAGGATGCTTGCTAGAGGTTTTGTTGATATCTTTTATGAAATTGAGGAAGTTCCCTTCTATTCCTAACTGCTAAGAGTTTTTATCATGAAAAGGTGTTGGACTTTATCAAATACCTTTTCTGCATCTATTTTAATGACCATATATTTTTCTCCTTAATCCTGTTAACTTAATCCTGGGAAATTACACTGATTGATTTTTGAATGTTAATCTCAATGTTGAATTTCCAGAATGAACATGCCAAATAATTTTCTTTGCATTTTCTATGAGACTTTCAAATAAGAGAAAAATGTTTCATTGCAGAATTAATTGTGCCTTTAAAAATCTGTCCTATTTTCAACAATTTCTGACACCTTTTTCTAAGGCGTTCAAAGTTACCGCCAGACAGAGTTAACGTCACTGGTTTTCATTTACCCTCAAGCATGCTTTTGTAATGATCTGGGAAATTCACATTTTCTTTGTCCATTTCAGCTCCTATAACCTAGAAATCAGTTTCTGAATATCTTAATATAGGAGTAAATATTAAATATTGTATATTTATTTTATTGTAGGAAAATGGGTTACTCTTAAACCAGTGATTTTTTTTTAAAACATTGATCTAATAACTGGTTTGAAATGATACACACATGGCCTTTGTAATAATCAGCTCTGGGGTCCCCTTTAAAACACTGATGAAGGCCTTTATAATTATAAGTCAAAGTTGTCTGAGCTTTCTCAGATCTCAGAGTAGCAACGTATGCTTCAGCCCCTTCTTCCAACCTATCTTACACTTCTAGATGGCAAGTTTCATGCAAACAGGAAGATATGGTTTATGAAAAGTCCATATAAAAATTTTAAAAATCACACAAATATGTGTAGCCTTAATCACTCTAAAAACACATATTTCCTTCTACTATACCGCCAACATTTGGAAATGGAAATGCTATATACTAAGTACCATAGTATGGGAGTACTTAAGTTGGAAGAGACTTGGCTTTTCTAAAAAGTATTTGGAAAAAAAAAAAAGGTTTAATTATACAAAAGGAGCAATAACTAACCAGGAAGTGGGTGAAAGAATTTAAAAGCAATCCATTCAGAATTTTAGAATTGCCCCACATTTTAGGGGAGGCAATTAATAGCCAGTATTTGGGACTCCAGTAATGTTTCATGTTCAAGTAGAAAAATGTGGAAACTAAGCCAAGATGTTAGTCTGGGAAGCAGCTGCAGCCCATTTTAGAAGTACACACAGGCGGGCAGTCCATCAATGCTGTCACTAAGATACCAAATTTAGCATAAAACAATAAAGCTTGGAAAAAAATCTAACAAAAACTTGGAAAAAATCTAACAATCATCTTCACTGAGAACGTAAAGCTTGTGATAGGTTTGCTGTAATATGGTCATATGATTTAGCTCAGCTAAAACTTTTTTTTGTAGTAAAATACGTGGTTTTCTCTGTCTTCACTCTTTGAAGTCTACTAGCATAATCCATTTTACCTAATTTATGAGAATGTTTAATCAAACAGGATTTTGAACTTTTATTGTACCCTTCAAACAATGTCTGAGGATCATCTCCAAATGTTTTGAATTCCTACCAAGTAGCACTGTGCCTGCCATTTCCAATATAGGTAATAAGAAACCCTTATTATGTGATAAATAAATGTTTGATTAAAGAATGAAACAATTCAAATTTTATCTTTCAAAATCCTGATTGTGAATAGTCCATGGATCAAATTCATTAGCCTATATGAGAAAAAAAAGTTCATGTCTTTACTAGTACCTCTCATTTGTTACTACTAACTTTTAGGCAACCTTGGAGTCTGGGATCCATGCTTGAAACTATGTTACTTTAATAATGGAAGTAAAACTTTCCACATACTCTGAAGATAAAACATTATTAAGGTGCAAAAATAAGAATCTTTCCCAAAAGAGAAATCACATATTTGGGGGATATTATTTTGCTCCAGTTGGCCTTACTAATTTTGCACTCAAATGTTACTTTTTTGTGTTACTTTTTATTCTACCCATGCAATTTCTAGTGGGGCACTTCATGAAAAGGCTTTTTCCAAAAATTGAAGTAAAGAGGCTTACTTTTTATATGAACACTTCCTATAATAGCTTTATATTGTACTTTCAGAAATATCTTGATAAATAAAAATGATTAGTTTCACGGCCTTATTTATTAATCATAGGCATCCTTTAATTATCTTCATGCTATATTCATTGATAGCAAATTGCTTTCCTCAGATTGTATAAAGCAAAAATGGCCAGTGTTCAAGCACTCTGAATAAAATATAAAGGAATATGACATCACCTTAAAAGAACAAATGTGGTTCATAGCAACCAACATGGCAGGATTGCCACTGTCATCTTCACAACCAGTGGCTCCCTTGTCAATCCTTCAAATATTCCAGCATTTTGTTTTCTTTAATTATTAATTTAAACAATGAAATAGGGAGGAAACTTTAGCCACTTCTACAAGCAAAGCATAAAAAAACTTCTAGGTCAGATTTTGTTGTTCTTCACACATTTCTCTCAACTTGGTTAAGAGCCTTGGATTATGGAGTGAGAATGGAGAATCTTGCTGGGAATTCTAAGTTCTCTCAATAGCAAGCAGAAAAGTTGATATGTAAAATTCTTTATTAACTAACCGGAATCATCTAAAAATCAGCATGTCACATTCATAATTCAGTTCAGAAATTTAGAGCTAGAGATAGGGAGCATTAACACTTGAGAATCGCACAAAGTACTTCATTGGGTGTTCAGTCTGTTTGTACACAAGAAAAAAGGGGCGCTTCTAGAAAAGAGAAAGTTTTGCTACTTCCATTCCCTGAAAGGATAAATGTTCTTAATTATATCTGGCACTACGTTTGAATGAAACGTGCCATGTTACTACATTTGAAATGTGTTTTTTTTACAGTGTTAGGTTGATGACATTTTTAGTCTTGGAGTTTATTTTTCTAGAAAGTTAGCAATCTAGAAACAACTATGAAGAATCATAGACTTTTTAACTGAAGAGAGGTTATAGATTAATTCAAATAATTACAACCATACTTTAACTTGTTACTTGAATTCATTAAATGTTCATTGAATGGAATTCTAAGTTGAAATATCTCAAAATAATTCACATTTTTACTCTTCTAATGACATCTCCTTCTCCCAGGTGTGAACAGACCTAATATGCAATAGATAAAATTTATTTTATTGTGTACACTATATACTATATAAAGCATCTATAATCTATGTGTAAGAACAACATTTGTATAAAGTACACATTCCAAGGAAATTCCCTGGTGGTCCAGTGGTTAGGACACGGTGCTTTCACTGCTGGGGCCTGGGTTCTATCCCTGGCTGGGGAACTAATATCCATAAGCTGTGTGGTGTGGCCAAAAAAAATTAATAAATACATAAAATAAAAATGTTATTAAAAATAAATTTTAAAGAAAGTACACATTCCAAAGCATCATAACTCAAAAATTCCAATTCATATAAATGTAAGCTATACTAACATTATTCAATTATTTTCAAAGCTATTAATATAATTTATGCAAATTATGCATGTTTATAGAATATATTATATAAATATTAGAAATAAGTATATAAATATTAATATATACAAAATATATTCCTAAATAGATTAGGATTTTTTATAGATTCTGTTACAGCAATTGAAAATAAAACAAATTATGCTCAAAAAATTGAGAAGTGGTTAACAAACTGCATTTCACGATATCTAGAAATAATCACACTCACACATATGCCCAAATATATAATAGCATTGCTTTATCAGTGTTTTCATCTTAATGCAATGATCTTATTACTAGAAAACTGTGTATTCTCTAGAAAGCAGATGTTTCCTACTTTGCAATATGCATCCTTTGAACAAGTTCAATATTCATTAAAGGTGAATTCTATTAAATCCAGATGTCCCTTATGATTTATCTATTACTCTTAATCTCATAGTTAAACACTCTGTTTCTTATACTCCTGTATCTTTTTCACATAGTTCTCATAGTTTCACATAATTACAGACTGTTACAGGCTGTAACTCTGTCCCCTTTTGTTTACATGGCACCTAGTGGATGTTCAATACATGTTTTTAAAATAGTATTTAATAAACTATTCCATTTCAGAAACTCAAAATATTGACTTCCTGATGTAACCTCTCAGTGTGTCATTTATCCATCCATTCTTTTACATTCTTCTGCCATTATTTCATACGTAGAAGTCCCTCAACTTACAGTTTTGCCCATGCTGAATAATGCCATCAGAATAATGATTATGAATCAATACTGTCATCATACCATGCTTCTACAATAAAAATCATCAACACTCTCTATTGCTTATAGGATTAATTAATTAATTCAATCAAAAAACACAACTATTGAGTGTTTTCTATGTACCAAAATATTCAAACTTCATGAAGTGGAATATAAGTCCCTCCGAATTTGGCTGTAATCAACATGCTCAACAACATCTTCAAACTCTGACCCTCTTGGATCTTACATTCTAGCTTAATTTTTTTCTTTTCTTGCCTCCCTTATACATAGCTTGTGCCTTCCTACTTTCCAAATTTTGCATGTTAAGACTGCTCTTTTCTTCATGGTCTACCCTAGTTTTTAAGACATAATCAAATTTTTCCTCTTTTATGAAAATTTCACAAACCATTCCAGATATGAATAATTTATTTTCTATTGTACAATTTCAATTATCCTTTAATTACAAGCTGTCTTCCAAAATATTTAATTTTATTGTATCGATTTTTTTTTTTTTTCTGTACGCGGGCCTCTCACCGTTGTGGCCTCTCCCGTTGCAGAGCACAGGCTCCGGTCGCGCAGGCTCAGCGGCCATGGCTCACGAGCCCAGCCGCTCCGCGGCACGTGGGATCCTCCCGGACCGGGGCACGAACCCACGTCCCCTGCATCGGCAGGCGGACGCTCAACCACTGCACCACCAGGGAAGCCCTGTATCAATTTTTATTAGGGAAATCAGCATTATATAATGAAAAAATTAAGGGCTTTAGCATTGCTCATATTTAAGTTCAAATTTCCAGTAAGCTACATACTAGCCAGGTGATCTTGGTTAAATTAATTTCTGGATGAGTTTCCTATCTCTAAAGTAAAATTAGTAATAACTACTTCCTAAAGTGATGGTAAGAATTCAGTGAAATAGCATTGGTACTTACTATGATTTCCTACAGTTTTGCATTTTTAAAATATACTTATGTTTACTAATTCACAATTTGCAAGCCCTTGAGAGCCAAAGGGCTTTATTATATTTTACTATGTACACTATTGTAAAGAATAGAATCATAGGAAACATTTCTTTAATAATGGATTTTTTAGGTCATTTTCCTATTAATACACTTATGGAGAAAAAATAAACTATGGATATAAGGACATGAGTGGAAGATGATACCCTATCATTTAACAATTCATGCTAAATTGTACATGTGTGTGCATGTATGTATGTTATTTTACATGTGTTTAAGTTTATATATTATATATAATATACATGTATACTTGTATATATAGGTATGTACAATATATAAATACACATACTCTCAAACATGTATATGTGTGTGTGCATATATATGCATACATGCACACACACATATATACAAAAATAATTAAGCCAGATAGGAAATTGAGTATCTTGGGTTGAAATATTTCTACATAGCACAGTTCTGTTGGATATGCATTTGGAATTACTAATGCACTTTCTCAGAGAGCAATATATCAACATTCTAAGGCAGATTTCAAGCCTTTAGTTTGAAGAGGGCTCAAAATATGTACTTTAAACTGATCAGTTTCAATTATATTAAAGGAAGATCAATAAGTCAGTAAAATATACAAAAATTATTTCTGAGATTATACTAATTAAAAACTTATTTCTGGGCTTCCCTGGTGGCGCAGTGGTTGAGAGTCCACCTGCAGATGCAGGGGGCACGGGTTTGTGCCCCGGTCCGGGAAGATCCCACATGCCGTGGAGCAGCTGGGCCCATGAGCCATGGCCGCTGAGCCTGCGCGTCCGGAGTCTGTGCTCCGCAACGGGAGAGGCCACAACAGTGAGAGGCCCGCGTACTGAAAAAAACAAAAAAAAACCCCACTTATTTCTCTAAATATTTGCTTTTAAAGAGCATTTCTGGATTTAGGTGGAATTTTAAACAATCTTACATTGCATTATTAACTTGATTAAAGGAGCATTCCCATTTTTCCATATTTTATATCCTACACTGAATTCCAAGCACACAGTTCTATGGCAGTGCCCTTCACTTGTTCTTTCCAGTTGGAATGCATGGCTAATCTCTTAGGGGAATGTTCTTGCTATTTATTATTGATTTTACAGTTCAAAAATGTAAGTGGGCAGTTGAATGGGCTGGATTTCAGATTAGGGAATAACCACTAAGAAGAAGAAACCAGTTGGACATTTGTGATAAATTGCTATTTTCTGTCTGAATTTTATACCTAGTTATAGGTAGTTTACAGAATTAAGCTCCATATGGACAAAATGTTACTAAGGGGACTACGACATAACCTGTATGTAGTTACAGATGCTTCTCTCACTCTTTCGGGACACATTTTAGGAGAAACATGGCATAATCAGGGATTTAGAAATAATGAAAGATTTGGCTTTCATCTGTTTTTCATGGATTTACCAGAGCTGAGATAAGAAAACAAACACACACAAATGTTAGCTGTAATAGCATTAAAGCAGACTAAACAAATGTTCCCTGAACGTGTTTACACACACACAGGCACATACATGCACATAAACACATAAAACGCTGATACCACCACCACCAGCAGCAGTTAATTCCCAGTATAGAAATAGTTTCAGTGCTTTACAGTATTGGAGAAAAAAAATGATCTGTTATAAAAGAATCTTGATGAATTCCCCAATTGTATGGATTTTTTTGGCTTTATATTATCTAAGCTAAACTAATGCAGATGTCCCAAGTGCTGACCTATCAGGAATCTTCCAAACTGTAATAATGATTTGGGGTTATACATTACTATTCTTTAAAATGTATTATAAATAACGTATCGGCCAATGTTCATCCAGGAAACTGAAACCACTAAGAATATGAAACTGATAAAATTTAACGCAGGGAATTGGTCATACATATGATAGAAGAGCTGAAACGACCAAATAGGGGAGAGGAAGCAACACTAAGATTAGCAAAAGCATGAACCCACTTCTACCCACAGGCTCAAGAGATAATACAAAGGAGTAGATGATATTATTTGGGCCCAGGGCCCTAGATTACAAGGAGTCTGGGGCCAAGGTGGACCTTTCTAGCAGGAGCTGGACCAATGAAGGAGATACAGCTAATGCTAGAGAAGCTGCCTGAAGCAGAGAGCAAAGGGGAGAAATAATCTAGATTCTTCCTTCTGGGGCCTTCCAGTTGCCAACCTGTAACTCTCATTGGCTAACCCTGGCCAGAAGGCAGCTGACACAGGGGAAATACCTCCTGCTGGGGCAATCCTCCCATGATTTTCATTTCTGAGGAAAAAAAAAAAAAAAGAATTGATCTGAGAGTAAATACGTCCAGGATCAAAACAGATTATATATATATATATATATATATATATATATATATATATATATATATATATATATATATATAATTTCTACATAAAAAAAATTTTTATTGGAGTATATTGATTATAGTTGATTTGACAGCAAAGTCAATCAGTTATACATATACATATATCTACTCTTTTTTAGATTCTTTTCCCATTACAGAGTATTGAGAAAAGTTCCCTGTGCTATACAGAAGGTCCTTATTAGTTATCTATTTTTTATATAGTAGTGTGTATATGTCAATCCCAATCTCCCTATTTATCCCTCCCCACCCTTCCCCCCGCCCCACTTTCCCCCCGGTAATCATAAGTTTGTTTACTACATCTGTGACTCTATTTCTATTCTGTAAAAAAGTTCATTTGTACCATTTTTTTAGATTCCACATTTAAGCAATATCATGTGATATTTGTCTTTCTCTGTCTGACTTACTTCACTCAGTCTGACAATCTCTAGGTCCATCCATGTTGCTGCAATCATTTCTATATTACATTGTCAAATGTCAAACTATTTAAAATTCAATCTACTATCTTGAAATCCCAGATTTATGTAGAATTCCATCACCAAACTATAAAAAAAAAACGAAACAAAACAATTTGGAGGTTAAAGAAAAATTGTTTGCATTGCCGAAAAGCTTAGACACTTCTCAACAGGGAGAGGTCAAGATGGCAGAGTAGGAGGACACTGGGCTCACCTCCCCTCATGAACGCATCAAAACTACAGCTACATATAGGGCGACTCTTGCTGGAATCCACCTGAGGACTAGCAGAACAGCTCTTCTACAACCAAGACTGTAAAAAAAGAGCCAAACAGAGTCTGGTAGGAAGGAAGGAAAAACGATCCGATTGGTACCCACACCACTAGTGTGGGACTCAGAAGAGGAGGGGGATATCACAGGCTCAAGGATCTTCCCTGGGGAGCAGGGGTTCAAGCCATATATCAGGCACCCCAGGCCTTGGGGCTGACATCGGGAAGATGAGCCACCTTAGCTGTTTGAAAACAAACGGGACTTACTGGAGGCCAGTAAGAAACCAAGAGTCTGCTCATGAAGAGCTTGCACACAGACTTGCTGGCTCCCAGTCACAGGGCAGAACAGCAGATTGAAAACTGGGGCTCTGGCCAGCTTGCCAGGACTACCCCAGCACAGCCCCCCAGCCCACATTGGGCTCCTGCTCCAGCCCCTCTTACTGCAGTGTTGCTCGTCACTAAGGCAGAGGCTGCCAGTACCAACAAAAGTATGCACACTTGGAGGAAACAGAGCTGGCTCAGACCTGGCCCTGCCTCTGCCTGGGATGGAGGCAGCCATTATCAGCACATACTTTGGTTCCCCCACTCAGGAGGAAGCAAGACTAGCTCCAGGGAGGAGACCTCCACAGCCAGCATGCATCCCTGCAGGCACTCAGAAGGGAGTGAAGCTAGCCCCAGGACAGAGATTGCCATCCCTGAGGCACACTTGTGCACACTTGGGAGGGGGTGGGTCCAGCTCAGTAGTGTGGCACTAACCCCTCTGGGTCTGACCCAGCCTGAATCAAGGCTCATACATCAGCCAGCACTCACTTTGGGGTACACACTCAGGAGAGAGCAAGGCTAGCTCCAGGGCAGAGAGTACTGTCTCTGGAGCTCCCATGCCTGTGTGAAATGAAAAATACATTAGAAGGAATTAACAGCAGATTATGTGATACAGAAGAACACATATGCAATCTGGAAGATAGAATAATCAAATTCATCCAATTTGAACAATAAAAAGAAAAAAAATTAAATAGAACAGTTGAAGGGGTCTCTGGGACAACATCAAGCCTACTAACATTTGCATTATATGAGTCTCAGAAGGAAAAGAGAGAAAGGGGTAGAAAATATATTTGATGAAATTATGGCTGAGAACTTCCCTAACATGAAAAGGAAACAGATACCTAAGTACAGAAATCACAAAGTCCCAAACAAGATGAACCCAAAGAAACCCACACCAAGACATATCATAATTAAAATGGAAAAAGTTAAAGGTAAAGAGAGAAAACAGGGCTTCCCTGGTGGCACAGTAGTTGAGAGTCCGCCTGCCGATGCAGGGGACACAGGTTCGTGCCCCAGTCCAGGAAGATCCCACATGCCGCGGAGTCGCTGGGCCCGTGAGCCATGGCCGCTGAGTCTGTGTGTCCGGAGCCTGTGCTCCATGGCAGGAGAGGCCACAACAGTGAGAGGCCCGCATATCACAAAAAAAAAAAAAGAGAGAGAAAACAAGCAAGAGAAAAACAGAGTCACAAACAAGGGACCCCCCCATAAGGCTATCAGCTGATTGTTCAGCAGAAACTTTGCAGGCCAGAAGAAAGTGGCATGATATATTTAAAGTGCTGAAAGGAAAAAACCTACAACTTAGAATGCTCTACTCAACAAGGCTATCATTCAGAATTGAAGGAGAGAAAAAGAGCTTCTCAGAAAAGCAAAAACTGACAGAGTTCATCAATAATAAACTAACCTTAAAAGTATTAAAGGGTCTTCTTTAAGTGGAAAAGGAAAGGCTACAAAAAGAAATAAGAAAATATAGGAAGGGAAAAATCCTACTGATAAAGGCCAATATATAGTAAAAACTGCGGCTCACCACTTAAATAAGCTACTGTGAAGATTTTAAAAAAATCGTAAAATCAACTGTAACTAAAATAAACAGTTAAGGAATCGACATGAAGATGCAAAATATGACATCAAAAACACAAAATGTGGGGAAGGGGAGTAAAAATGCAGATATTTTAGATTGCGTTTGAAAGTAAAAGACTATCGGTTTAGAACAAGTGTATATATAGTTATAGGTCAACATATATCAACCCCATGGGAACCACAAATCAAAAACCTACGACAGATACACAAAAACTAGAGAGAGAAGAGCACAAAAATAACACTTGAAAAATATCAAACTGTAAAGGAACAGAACAGAAGAAGAAGAAAAGAACAGAGAAGAACTACCACAACAACCAGAAAACAAGTAACAAAGAGGCACTATGTATTAATAATCTGTACATTCCTAACAATAATCACTTTAAATGTCAGTGAACTAAATGCTCCAATCAAAAGACATAGGGAAGCTAATCAGATAAAAAAAATAAGACCCATCTATATGCTGAGGGGATGAAAAAAGATATTCCATACATATAGAAATAACAAAAAAAAAACCTGGGATAGTAATACCTATATCAGAAAAAGTAAACTTTAAAACAAAGACTATAATAAAAGATGAAGAACAACATTATATAATGATAAAGGGATCAATAAAGAATAGGATATAACATCTGTAAAGATATATGCACCTAATAAATTACAATCTAAATATATAAAACAAATGTTAACAGACATAAATAGAGAAACTGACAATAATACAATAATAGTTGCAATTTAACACCTCACTTACTTCAATGGACAGATCATCAAGACAAAAAGGCAATAAGGAAAGAGCAACCCTAAATGACACGTTAGATCAGTTGGACTAAATAGATATCTGTAGCACATACCATCAACAAAAACCCCAGCAGAATACACATTCTTTTCAAATACATGTGTGATGGTGTCCAAGATAGATCTCATGCAAGACCACAAAACAAATCTTAACAAATTTAAGAGGACAGAAATTATATCAAGCATCTTTTCTGAGCACAAGGGAATGAAACTAGAAAACAATTACAAGAAGAATGAAAGGAAAAACACAAACATGTGGAGACTAAACAATATGTTACTAAAAAACCAATGAGGAATGAATAAGGTCAATGAGGAAATCAGAAAATACCTTGAGGCAAATGAAAATATAAATCCAACTTTCCAAAATCTATGGGATGCAGCAAAAGCAGTTCTAAGATGGAAACTTACAGCAGGACAGGCATACCTCAAGAAATAAGAAAAATCTCAAATAAACAACCTAACCCACCATCTAAAGGAATTAGAAAAAGAAAAACAAACAGAAGTTAAAGTCAGCAGAAGGGAGGGAATAATAAAAACCAGAGAAAAATAAGTTAAATAGAGACCAAAGCAGCAATAGAAAAGATCAATAAAACCAAGAGGGACTTCCCTGGTGGTGCAGTGATTAAGAATCTGCCTGCCAGGCTTCCCTGATGGCGCAGTGGTTGGGAGTCTGCCTGCCAATGCGGGGGGCATGGGTTCGTGCCCCAGTCCGGTAGGATCCCACGTGCCATGGAGCGGCTGGGCCTGTGGGCCATGGCCGCTGAGCCTGCGCGTCCGTCCGGGGCCTGTGCTCTGCGGCAGGAGGGGCCACAACAGTGAGGGGCCTGCGTACTGCAAAAAAAAAAAAAGAATCTGCCTGCCAATGCAGGGACATGGGTTTGAGCCCTGGTCTGGGAAGATCCCACATGCTGCAAAGCAACTAAGCCTGTGCACCACAACTACTGAGCCTGAGCTCTAGAGCCTGTGAGCAACAACTACTGAGCCCGCGTGCCTCAACTACTGAAGCCCACACACCTATAGCCCATGCTCCACAAAAAGAGAAGCCACTGCAATGAGATGCCCATGCACCACAAGGAAGAGTAGCCCCCACTCACCACAACTAGAGAAAGCCTGCACGCAGCAAAGAAGACCCAATGCAGCCAAAAATAAATAAATGTATTTTAAAAATAATAATTAAGTAAATAAACCAAGAACTGTTTTTTTGAAAAGATAAGCAAAATTGATAAGCCTTTAGCCAGGCTTACTAAGAACAAAAAAGAGAGGACTCAAGTAGACAAAATAGGAAATGAAAGAGAAGTTGTCATCAATAACATGGAAATACAATCAAATAGAATACTATGAACAGTTATATGCCAACAAATTGGATAACCCAGAAGAAATGGATAAACTCCTAGAAACAAAACACACAGTCTTCCAAGACTGAATGAGAAAAAAAAAAAAAAAAAAAATATATATATATATATATATGTACACACATACATACACACACATTTTTTATTAATATATACATATATATTATATAGTCTAAAATACCAATTACTAGTACTTAAATTGGATCATTAACTTAAAAACTCCTAACAAACAAAAGTCCAGGAACAGATGGCTTCACAAGGGAGTTCTACCACACATATAAAGAAAAACTAGTAACTAACTTCTCAAACTATTCCAAAAAATTGAAAAAGGGGGAATAATTCCAAATTTATTCAACATGGCCACAATTACCCTAATACCAAAACAAGACAAAGACACCAAAAAAAGAAAATTACAGGCCAATGTTTCTGATGAATATAGATGCAAAAATCCCAAACAAAATATTAGCAAACTAAATCCAACAGTATATAGAAGGGATCATACATTATGATCAAGTGGGATTTATTCCAGGGATGCAAGGGTGTTTCAGTATTTACTAAGCAGTTAAGGTGATACACACCACATTAACAAAATGAAGGATAAAAATCACATGATCATCTCAATAGATGTAGAAAAAGCATTTGACAGAATTCAACACCCATTCATGAAAAAAACTCTCAACACAGTTGGTACAGAGGAAATATATCTGGAAACATAGGAAACATAATAAAGGCACAGCTAACATCATACACAATGGTGAAAAACTGAAAGCTTTTCTTTTAAAATTATGAACAAGACGAGGACGCCCACTCTCACCAGTATAGTATAGTATACTATACTATTTATAGAAGACCCTTACATCTCCACAAAAAAAACTATTAGAACTAATAAAGTAGTTTCAAGGTACAATACTAACACTCAGAAATATGTTGCTTTTCTACAAACTAATTATTAACTATCAGAAAGAGAAAGCAAGAAAACAATCCTACTTATAATCGCATCAAAAAGAATAAAATACCTAGGAATAAACTTAACCAAGGAGGTGAAAGACCTATATGCTGAAATCTATGAGAAATTGATGAAAAAAATTGAAGATAGTACAAAGAAATGGAAACATACCCAGTGTTCATAGATTGGAAGAATTAATATTGTTAAAATGTCTATAGCAATCATAGCAATCTACAGATTTAATGCAATCCCTATCAAAACACCTATGATGTTTTTCACAGAAGTAGAACAAATAATCCTAAAATTTGTATGAAACCAAAGTAGAAATCAAATATCCAAAGCAATCTTGAGAAAAAAAAAGAACAAAGTTGGGGGTTTCATGCTCCTTGACTTTAGACTATACTACAAAGCTAGAGTAATTAAAACCATATGGTATTGGCACAAAACCACACACACTGGTCAATGGAACAAAACAGACAGCCCAGAAATAAACCCACACACTTATGGTCAATTAATCTACAACAAAGGAGGTAAAAATATACAATGAGGAAAAGACAGTCTCTTCAATGGTGATGTTGTGAACACTGGACAGCTCCATGTAAAAGAATAAAATTGGCACATTTTCTCACAAAAATAAACTCAAAATGGATTAAAGGCCTAACTGTAAGACCAGAAACCATAAAACTCCTAGAAGACGACATAGGCAGTCCACTCTTTGATATAAGTTTTATTAATACTGTTTTTGGATCTGTCCCTCAGGCAAAGAAAACAAAAGCAAAAATAAACAAATGGGACCTAATCAAACTTCAAAGCTTTTGCACGGCAAAGGAAACCATGGACAAAATGAAAAGACAACTTACTGAATGGGAGAAAGTATTTGTAAATTATAAGAGGCTAATATCTAAAATATATGAACAGCTCATACAGCTCAATATCAAAAAAAACAAACAGCTCAATTAAAAAAATGAACAGAGGACCTAAATAGGTATTTTTCCAAAAAAAGACATACAGACGGCTAACAGGCACATCATACAGGTGGCTAACAGGCACATGAAAAGATCCTCAAGAACACTAATCATCATGGAAATGCAAATCAGAACCACAGTGAGATATCACCTCACACATGTCAGAATGGCTATCATCAAAAAGACAACAAATAATAAACATGGCAAGGATGTGGAGAAAAGGTAACGCTTGTTCACTGTTGGTGGAAATGTAAATTGGTACAGCCATTAGGGAAAACAGTATGGAGGTTTCTCAAAAAATTAAAAGTAGAACTACCATATGATCCCGCAATCCCACTGCTGGATATATATCCAAAGAAAATGAAAACACTAATTCAAAAAGATACATACACCTCAATGTTCTTAGCAGCATCATTTACAAAAACCAAGATACGGAAGCAACCTAAACGTCAACAGATGAATGGATAAAGAGGCTGTGGCATATATATACAATGGAAAATTACTTAGCCATAAAATGAATGAAATTCCGCCATTTTCAACAACATGGATGGGCCTGGAGAGTATTATATTTAGTGATTAAGTCAGACAGAGAAAGACAAATGTTCTGTTTTCACTTATTTGTTTGGAATCTAAAAGAAAACAAACAGAAAAATCAACAAAATAAATATAACAAAACAAACAGACTCATAGATACAGAGAACAAACTAGTGTTTATCAGTGGGGAGAAGGATGGGGTGAGGGGCAACATAGAGGAAAGGGACTAAGAGTTACAGTCTACTAGGTATAAAAGAAATAAGATACAAGGATTTATATATTTCACAGGGAATATAAACAATATTTTGCAATAAATTTAAATAGAGCATAATCTATAAAAATATTGAATCACTATATTATACTCCTGAAACTAAAATAACATTGTAAATCAACTATACTTCAATTAAAAAAAAATTCAGATACATCATGTAAATGCCAATAACAAGTCCATTTTTATTGCAGTTTATCAAGCAAAGATAATAATTGCACTGAATCGTTTGGATAAATATACCAATTATATACTTTACATATACTCATCACTGTATCTTAGTGTTTATGTCATCATCTTTTCCTAAAATCAACATCATTAAATATGGAAAAATAGTGGTGGATTTTTCAAATGTATTTTTGTACAATTGAACAATTTTGTAAATTAAATATTAATACACTTGATTTGAGAAAAAACAGAGACAGTCTTAACCCGTTAAAGTATTACTATCACTTATTCAGGAAATAACTGGCTAATCATGTCAAAGGCAGATCATAGATTGATTTTTTCTAAACCCTTCACAGACTCTGTCACTCTAGCTATAAGTTAAAAGGGTGAAAAGATGGTCGATATTTTTAAATAAATAGAAAAAAGCTTTTTTCAGTAATACACTCTAATTAAAAATTACATTTAAACTCATGGGAATGTAATCAATAAAATAAGCTTGTGGCATTTTTCTGAATCTATTTCCATTATTCCCTGGTGTCTCACCAAAGACCCATTTCTTTAGAAAATCATTTACTTGAAAATAGTCTTATAAACTTCAAGAAGAAACTAAAATTTCTTACCTATTTCCAGTACTGCCATCTCCAATATATAACAAACTTTGTCTTTGCTGTATGAGAGTGCAGGAAATCGTACACAATGACAGATCATAACTACATCACAGGCTACCATGATTTGGCACCTAAATCAGTCCTACCTCATTTGACACATACCCTCACCCTCTTCAGACTACCAGGTTAACCTTGAACACCCGAATTCCTGACCCATCTTGGAATACCTTAAAAGACAATAAAGCAAGATAGACTACTATGATAAACCAACTGAAACATAAACTTATCTAAAATGATACAATTATAAGGACTAACTCCAGTCAAATACCACTGTAAATATGGCTCTTAACTATACCCCTTGGTAAACATACTAGCAGAAATATACTGGAGTGTACTTATCCATGATATACATTCATTGGGATACAACTGATTTTTCTTATTAAAGAAAAACCTGGAATTTATAGATTTATTGGTGGGGGGGTGACTGGCTGTGACAATGTTGGAGAGGAAGGACATTTTGGGAACTGTGTTGGTAGAGGTAGACCATTCCAAAGGAAGAAGCATTTGCCACAATAAAGCATAAGCCAGTTGTCTTGGAATGGCACCTATCTTTGCCCTACTGAAAAATCATCTTCAGAATATTCTGAGGTTTGGGGAAAAACAAACATCCAACAATATTCCTGAGACTAGAGATGGGAAAATCCTAGCACCAAATCTTGAACTATTCTCATGTCGTCATTCCATCCCACATATAAAGTAAAAGGCAATAATGGAATTAGAATTCTAGGTTATAGGGGATGCAGACACTTGGAGCTTCTTTCCATTAAAAGATAATTAGCAAGCCTAAAATGGGACTTATTACAAGAAACTCTAGGTGAATCCTGGGTTCCTCATCTGTACACCTTGAAAACACCCTTTCCTAGCAGGAAAGTGTATCCACTCTTATTCACAATTATATATTCATAATTATTAGAAATGTTTTAAGTTTCTGTTTTAGAAGGAAGTATAAATTTAGAGTAATCTCTTCATTATTTCCAGTTTATGAAAAAATAACCAGAAATTAGAGATCCAAATATCATTCGATAATCAGCAAACAGAATTTTCTGTTTTTAAAAGGGTCTATAATATTAAAGAAAGATTAATCAAAATGGCATGGTCAAAATGGCTATACTGTTTTAATATGAAGGAAATACAATACAAAGGAAACGGAAGCCTCAAAATCAGACTATTTAAGGCTTTCATCTCTCAAGTGGAAGAAATTCTAAATAGAAACGTTTTGAACATAAAATGCCTAGTTTGATCAATGAACCAGAACAAATACGACTAATGGGGGAGGAGAAAGAGGAAGAAGCAAAAAATAAGTAGCTAAAAAAGTTCATTTTTTTCTTATTGTTTTTGTTGTTCTTCAGACCACCTTTTAAAAATAAATTGATCTTTAAGTTAATGAAAACAAGACACAAACACAAAATAAATAGAGTAATAAAATCCTTCCATAATATGAAAAACATAAAAGGGAGCACAGTGGCTTTCAATCCATAAAAGAGCATATAATAAATGGTAGCTTACGCTAAAATCACATATTGTCCTGAATACATCTATTTGCACATAGATAACATATACTGATTGAAAATATATGCCTTTTCAAACTTTTATGTCCAGAGACACATATATCTGATGCCAAGAGACACATACAAAAAGTAATAAATCCATATGTAATTCCAGGTTGATAAACAACATGCACTAACAGATACACTATTGTAGATGATGTATTTCATTTGTGTTTGCTTCATGTTTATTTATTTATTTTATATATATATATATATATATATTTTTTTTTTTTTTGGCGGTATGTGGGCCTCTCACTGTTGTGGCCTCTCCCGTTGCGGAGCACAGGCTCCAGACGTGCAGGCTCAGCGGCCATGGCTCACGGGCCCAGCCGCTCCACGGCATGTGGGATCTTCCCGGACCGGGGCACGAACCCGTGTTCCCTGCATCGGCAGGCGGACTCTCAACCACTGCGCCACCTGGGAAGCCCTTCATATTTTTTTTAGAGGAATACAATGTATACTCATATATGTGTGTATATGTGTAATCTATTGCTACCTATGTACACTCAAACACTTTCAGATAAAAGTGATGGTAGAGAGTGCGTGAATTAGTGGTTGCAAGGAAAGCAATTGTACAATAGAGATTACAAGATGTATACTGGAGTACCTCTCATAGTCTAAAGCGAGTTGGCAACCACACTTCAATGAAATAGGAACCTGATCAAATGTGGATAATTTAGCATCAGCAACCTGTAGATTTTCCCCCTTGAGCTCTACGATTACTGCGACTTAGCCACCAATTCTCAGTAACATGCTTCTCAGTTGTAATTTTCAAGGGAGAGGATTTGATGAACCCAGCTTGAGTCAGGCATTCAGTCATTCATTTAGGCACTCATAAATGAATTGTGCATCCACCGTATACAAGATAGTACAAAGTACTGGATATACAGAGGTTCAACAAAGCAGGCATGTGAAGGCCATGAGGGTGGGTGAGCAGGACCACACAGCAGAAACAAGGTTGGACAGGCTTACTCCTCATGAGCAGAAAAGAGAGGATCTGCTGACATCCAAATAGGGGTACACTACATGGATATGATGAATAAGGAAGTAGAGGTTGGTGAATGTGTTAAGTACAAAAAGACTAGAGCTGGTAAGTAGAGTGTAGTTAGTTAACCGGACAAAGGAAAGAATTTGAGGAGGCGAGTGAGTTGCCTGCCAAAAAATCCTAAGAAACCACTTCATGGCTAGATATTTGAACTCAATGTCTTAATACTATTGGTAAGTGAATTCAGGTTCAATTAATTAAAATTAACCTTCCTGGCTTCCCTGGTGGCGCAGTGGTTGAGAGTCTGCCTGCCGATGCAGAGGACACGGGTTCGTGCTCTGGTCCGGGAGGATCCCACATTCCGCGGAGCAGCTGGGCCCGTGAGCCATGGCCGCTGAGCTTGCGCGTCCGGAGCCTGTGCTCCGCAACGGGAGAGGCCACAACAGTGAGAGGCCCGCGTACCGCAAAAAAAAAAAAAAAATTAACCTTCCTGAAGGATTTGAAGTTGGAAAGAAAGATGCATCTATAAAAGAATTTCCATCTTTAGCCTAGTACAGTGAGTTTACAAAAGGTAAGTATCCTATTTCATGCTCTGTGGACTGTGAAATTTCACCAATAAAATACAACTTTGAAAACATGTGTTACCCTAAATTATTGTCTTTAATGTTGTGTTAATTTAAACTTATTTCTCTTCTCCCTCATACTGGTAGCTTTAAGTCAAGAGAAACTTGCCTTGAGGAGGCAATTATTTAACCCCACTTTCCCATCGTATAAATATTCTCTGTTAGATTAGAGAGGTAATAATTATTTTACGTCCTGACAAAGTGCCAGTTACTGATGCCCTAAACCTTTTTGTACAAAGCTTTATCTTTAAAATAGTATGCCACATAGCTTTTTACCTTATTTTCACTCTACAATAGAGGGATCTTAGTACAATTAAAGGGATATTGCATTTTTACTAAGAAGAGCTGAACCAATTATTAATTAATAGAAATGGCAAGTAATTTTGAAACTTTTCTATACCTCCCCTTGGCCCAACAGCATTATATTAGCAGAATTAGAAACCACACATATGGACTTTTCCAGTTAAATAAATCTAAGGCACTATGAGCTGTGCATAATAAAGTAACAATTTGAGATCCCTGTCAGTGCACATAAAAATCAAACAGTGACTCATTTTTCTTAAGAAAGACAATTTGAAAGATAGTCATCATAAGACTGTGTAGTCTGAAACACTAAGAGAGCTGTGAGAAAGGTAAAAATATAGACTTCAGATTAATAATTTTAGAACACTCATAACATTGATAGAAAAAAATTACAGCATTTTACCTACCTAAAGGAATTATTCAGGAAGTAACTTTTGTGAATTAATTTATTTTATAAATAATAATTATGTGCTTTGAATCAGGGACAAGGTAGGAAAAAATACAGATGGTCTAACCTCACAGAATTTCCAACAATGTGAAAGGCACACCAAGAGGCCATAGTAGTTCAGTAGGCTAAGAGTTAGAAGAAGGGAAGTGAAGACTTCACGTGAAAACCCAGGCTGGGAACTAACCATCCTACTTGGAAGAAGAGGGTGGAGGCTAGGCTTCCAAAGCTTTTTGAAGCTAAGACCTGAAGGCTGATTTAGCCTTGGGAAGAAACAGAAAGTGGGTGGGGCAATGGGGTTAGGGAAGAGGGTTTTCCAGCCAAAGGAACCATTTTATGCAAAAGGTCAGGAGATCAGGAAGGCAAAAGAATAAGACTTGTTTGAAGTTTTGTCTGAAAAAAATTCAGGAGGACTGAGGTCTAACCACATTAAAGAACTTTACTTTTTCCCACAAGAGTGGAAATAATTGTGTGATTGCACGCAGAGAACTAAAATGATGAGATTTCCAAAGTAATCTTTGGAAACATTACCTGGTAGAATATGTGGTAGGATGGGAAGGTAGAAATGGTTAGGAGGTTTTCTCACAAAGGTAGATGAGAAATGATGAAAGCCCAGTGGGACAGTAGCAGAGGGGAGCAGAGATGGACTCATGCAACAGATACTGAGAAAGTAAAACAGAGAGTATTTTGAGATTTATTTCATATGGAGAGTTAGTGAAAGGGAAGAGTCAAAATATGGTGTCCAACTTCCCTGGTGGTACAGTGGTTAAGAATCCGCCTGCCAATGCAGGGGACACAGATTCGATCCCTGGTCCCGGAAGATCCCACATGCCGCAGAGCAACTAAGCCCATGCACCACAACTACTGAGCCTGCGCTCTAGAGCCCACGAGCAAAAACTACTGAGCCAGTGTGCCACAACTACGGAAGCCCGCGCGCCTAGAGCCCGTGCTCCGCTACAAGAGAAGCCACCGCAATGAGAAGCCCGTGAACCACAACAGAGAGTAGCCCCCACTCACCGCAACTAGAGAAAGCCTGCACACAGCAACGAAGACCCAGCACAGCCATAAATAAATAAATAAATAAATAAAATTTTAAAAATGGTGTTCGAGCATCACTTAAGCAATCCAATGGTGTCTGAGACTCTCTGTTAGCAAAGAAGTACTGGGGAAGAAGGAGCTATGTATCATTATCTCTCCCTAAAAATGTGAGGAGAAAAAAAAGCAAGCAGGCTAATGAGTTTCAATTTTGAAGTGCTCTAAGAGCTGAATAATTGAAAAGAGTCACAATTATTCAAGATGACATAAAAATAATATAAATAAAACAGTACTGTCAGAGATGCCATACCAGGAAATAAAACACAAAAGGAAAAGGAAAATAATTGTATAAATGAATTGAAAAATATGAGGTTAGCAAAGGAAAAAATAGATCAATTTGCTAATTTGAAAGGTGAATGAAGGAGATTTGAACTTTAGAATATTGATTTGGCCATTAGTTGATGTTACACAAATCTGACAAAAATCTTGCAAAAGAAAACCCAGGAATGAATTTTAAATTAGGTTTAAACAGTTTCAACATAGTAGATGTTTTAAAACCACCTATCTTATGTACTGTGAAATCCATCTCAGGAATATTTATACTTAAGAATATGTATTCTTTTGAGATACTAGGTAACAAAACAAAACAAAATTGGAATGAGTAACACTTTGTTAAAATGGAGATGTATATCCAGTGAGATATAATTGTCCCCCTCAGGAACCTAATGAAAAATGTTTTCACATATTAAAGCAGGCTACACATATTGGTCAAAAATAAATCATGTCAAGCATAGTGTTTCTCTTTGAACTTTTAGGTAGGAAAATGTAGTATGTGTTATGTGGAAATTATTCTGGCTTTGAACATTCACACTTGGCAAACAAAGATTGGCAAATGAGAAGACTGATAGCTTTCTCACATATAAAGAATGTCAAAGAAGAAATTGGAAAATTAGACAAGAGTCTGCATTGAATATAAAAAGGGGGAAAACTTCAAATGAAAGGATTATTTCTTTCAGTCATGATGACAAAAATAAAATCATACAAGTGAATTTAATAATCTAGACTTGCTTCTTTCAACTAATTAAAGACTGTGTTTAAAGCACATGTAAGAATTATAAAAGGATAATTAAATTGATTCTGTCAATTACACAACAAGTTTTAAGTACCCACTGTGTACCAGGAAAGGCTCTGAGGATACAAAGATGAAAGGTATTATCTTTATCCTCGTGGAACTTAGAGTATAGCAAGGAATTGACAAGTAACAAAGAAACTACAGGTTATGATAGAGGAAAGACCTGAGGAAGCATATGGAAAAAGCAGCTAAACTTATGTGTCAGGGAAATCTTTTCGGAGAAAGTAAAGCCTTAACTGAGATTGGCAGGATGATGAGAAGCTAACCAATGATAAAAGGAAATAGAGTCCAGGCAGAAGGAATAGTATATACAAGCGTCCAACGAGAAATTTTACATGTCCCAAGTTGAAGTATAGGAGAAGAACAGGGTAATGTAAGAGATGTGACTAACTGAGATGAACACATTTTCAATCTTTATCAGAAAGTATACTTATATTTGGTCATTTTACAGATATTGATACTTTGGGCACAACAGCATGGTTTATTTAACACCATAATGAATCAGCAGTTCATTGTGTACTTCCCCAAAACAGCAACGAAATGCTTCCAAATAACTTTCCAATTTTATGGCTAACTTATGGCCAATTTTTATTCCTGGTGGTATAGTAATTAATTAATTAATTAAACAATTAATGTATTAAGTATTTCTGTTGAGTAAATGAGATAAGAGGATAAATAGTATTTCTATAACTTGTTAGCCAACTAGAGTATTTCTAGGTTCAGTGCTTTATCATTCTCATTACTTTGTCTCTGTTGATTTCTCTTCCTAAAAATGAAAGTTTACCAATAGAATCACTTGACAATATCCATTGAACTCCTCTCAAATAGGCTACTTCTTCTTTAGCATCACTCACCTTCCAATACGCATCACATGCTGAAGAAAAAAAGAAAAAGAAAGAGGAAGGAAGGAAGGGAGGGAGGGAGGAAGGAAGGAAAATTTTGGGGGAAAAATGTGTTCTGTTGGCGGTAACAATACCCAACCGTGATCAGCTTAAACCAAGAAGACTGGAGTTGTTTAACACATATATTTGTTTAGAAAATAATCTGGAAGAAGTTGATTGCTGTCATTGGATTAGTGGCTCAACAATGTCAGAACCAGCATGCCTATAGTTTTCATGTCTTTTCCTCACAGTTACTAGATAATGATTGCAGTCCTGATCATTTTTACTACAGTCACAATGGGAAGAAAGTGGAAAGGAAAGAATCAGCTTTACCTTTTCTTTTCAACAAAAGAATAAAAATATTTCCAGAATCCTCCTAGAAGACTCCCATTTATGTCTTACTAGTTGAAAATGTTTTACAAGGTAGCACTTAG
The DNA here is from genome assembly GCF_963924675.1 of Phocoena phocoena. Classification (NCBI taxonomy): domain Eukaryota; kingdom Metazoa; phylum Chordata; class Mammalia; order Artiodactyla; family Phocoenidae; genus Phocoena; species Phocoena phocoena. The sequence continues at coordinate 25,496,199 of NC_089221.1, forward strand.
TTACAGGGGAAGCTGGGAAAATAATTACAGCTTTTCTAGATACTATATTGTGTTAGTCAAATGACAGATGTTGGGAATGAGTGTTGGACCTATACTAATTTTGATTTCTATAAGGAAAAGAATCAGAAATTTAAAAACTGAATGAGGGGCTTCCCTGGCGGAGCAGTGGTTAAGAATCTACCTGCCAATGCAGGGGACACGGGTTTGAGCCCTGGACCGGGAAGATCCCACATGCCACAGAGCAACTAAGCCCGTGCACCACAACTACTGAGCCTGCTCTCTAGAGCCCGTGAGCAACAACTACTGAGCCCGCGAGCCACAATTACTGAAGCCCACGCACCTAGAGCCCGTTCTCTGCAGCAAGAGAAGCCACTGCAATGAGAAGCCCATGCACCCCAACGAAGAATAGCCCCCGCTCGCCACAACTAGAGAAAGCCCACACAAAGCAATGAAGACCCAATACAGCCAAAAATAAATAAATAAAATGTATTAAAAAAAGAAATTTGATAACTGCATGAATATTTTTAAACTTGCAAAGAGTGGATACCTCTAACTCGAATCCCCGCTCCCTTGTTGGATAGAAACTTTTAACCTCTCTGAGTTTCAGTACCTTCATGGGAAGGCAGAAATACCATACACTTAGGTAACACAGTTGCAGTATAAAGATCAAGTGAGATATTGCATGTGAAAATGCTACGTGAGCCACTGAGGACTATAAAATATTATATATTATTATGTTGGGACTGTGATAGACTAGAGATATGGATATGAATAACCAAGTAACAGATAGTGTGAATTATTTTAATTCAAATGTCTTTTTGTTGGGTGATCTGAAGGTAAAGGAGTAAAACAAATGGCCAGCTACACTATTTAACTCAATGGAATGAAACAAACCATGACGGGTATATTGCCTTTAACCACTTTTTTTAAAGCTATTTCAGTCACCGCATTCAACTCCTAAGAACAATATCAGTATCAAAAGGTTTTTAAACCATGTTTTTCTACAGAAAAATTGAAGCATCTATAATATTAATCCAGAAAATGTTCACTAAAGCCACTAAATAATCTGCAGATTTTTGAAAGCTTAGCATATAAAAAGAGGGTTTGAGGGTTGAAACTTTTCTATATGGCCTTAAATGTTTCAGAAGAAAAATAATAAAGAAATGAATTTAATCTCAAATATAAAGGAAAAAAATTGATAGTCAATGTGGCTGATGAAACTTTCCAAAGATGGCAACAATTTCTCTCTCTCTCACAAGCTGTTCTGTGATGTAACCTTGTCACTCTGGCACTCAAGAGATGGAATCTATCCACCCCATTGAATCCAGGCAAGCCTTGTGACTGCTTGGATCAACAGGATATGGCAGAAGCTGCAGCACGTAACTTCTGAGGCTATAGGGCATATTAAGCCTTTCTACATCTATTTGGGTCACCTGTAATGCTCGCTCTTGGGATGATCCCTTTCATGACCCAGTCATCATGCTCAGAGAAGCTTAAACCACCTGGAGAGGCTAAATGTAGAGATAGTCTCAGCTGAGCTCCCAGTCAACAGCCAGCTTCAGCTACCAGCCATGTTGTGTGCCCTCTTAGACATCCAATTCAGGCAAGTATTCAGATGTCTCTGGGTCCTCACTTACACATGTGAGAAACCAGTGAGAATCACACATCTGAGCTCAATCAATGCACAGAAAAATGAAAGCAGTGATTTGTTATGCAGTGAGAAATAACCAGAATAGTCAAAGATGAATAAACGTAGTAAACACTATTTCATAAGGCATCAACTTTCTAATGTTTATTGAGTGCCAACTATATGTCAGGTACCATTCTGAAGTACTTTATATACAATATGGCACTGGGTATTCACACAAACATCTCAGGGAGATGCAATTATTATCTCCATTTTACAGATGAAAAAACTGAGACACATAGAACTTAAGTAAAATGGGTCACCTAGCTAATGACTCCTTAATTTGTATTAACTTAGTCTTCTTTAAACACATTAATGACAAGAACAGATAAGAAGTTACCTTAGGTGTACACACAGCTAAGTGTTAGCTTCTTGTTTCTAGGATAGGTGATTTCTATGCCTGCCACACAAGGAAAGGAGGAGGAAGGGGTAAAGGAGGGATGGCTAGAGGAAGAGTAGAAAGAAAGTAGGTCACATATATGTTTTTATGCCAAAATTACTATGCAGTTAAAAGTAGTTCAGAGTGGTCCTTCATTCTTTAATTCATTCATCAAATTTTTGTAAGGTTATAATAGATACTAAGTACTGTTTAGACTCAAGAGATGATAACAGTGGGGGAGAAAAAAAGCAGTCCCCATGCCCTCAAAGAGCTCACATTCCCATGACTACTAGGTTTTTTGTTAGAAATCTATATAAAAAGACTAGAGAACCACCTGGAGAAATTATTGAAGACAGATCCAAGAATTAGAAGTGTTGCAATAGGAAGCTCTTAAGCTTCTTTTCAGTCCCAAGACCTTAAGACTTTACTTTGCAGAGGACTCATATCCACTTTTCACAGTCTGATAATAGGTCAGATAGATACAGCCCTGGTTAGCAGGAAAAAAATATTGGTGGTGTCTTTTAATTCCAGCGAGCTTTCTGTGAATTCAATCAGAGATATTATTTTGTAGGGTGTTTCACCACCAGGTTGCTCTTTCCTCCCTAAACTAGGCTGACCTCAGAACTGAATGACATATTTCTTCTTAGTATCTGCACTGCCACAGAAGTCCCTAATGACACCACAGCTATAGAACAAGGAGACTCAAATAAAGTCTATTTTTGGAGAAAACTTGGGCTTTACCACTTTTTTGAAGGTGACACGGGAAAGTAGGGCAGGACTAATCACAGGTAAGATTGGATTTAAAAAAAGAAAAGAAAAAAGGCTTTTCATAAAACAGAGAGTGTTATAAAAAAAATGAATCATAGATTGTGGGTAAGGGTAAGAAATCATGACTAACAGAGACAAAACTTCAATAAGAGCAGGGAGAGATCTTCCTGCAATGAAATAAGATATTTTTAAGAAATAGCTCTGAACTCTTTTAGCCCTTCTAAAGGTAATTCTTAAACCCTCTCCACCCACTCAATGAGTTAACTATTATATTTTAGCTCATCTGCAGTACATGAATTGTGCTTTATAGGCTTTTGCCATTGTTTTCCATGATCTAAAGTTAATTTCATTTGAGGGGACGTCCCTAATAACTCATAAAGTTTTAAAAAATGCCAACTTCTGTTTTCACAAGACCCTTTGACTCAAGTTTTGGTGACTTTTTAAAAGCCAAGTTCCACGAAGGAAATTCTACCACGAATGCTGCCAACACAGGACTCAGCTCCCCAAGGAGCCGAGACAATCTTTGTCAATGCTCTAAGGTAAAATTTCTTTTACTTCATCTGTATGGTTTTTATCATTTTGGGTGAACCTGATTCTCATTCCATTCTACATCCTTTGAGGCATTTCTATTCAGAGGGCTCACACTGACTTCATTAAGAGGAACTGTGAAGTGCAGCTCCACTTGGCCCTGAAAGCTTCTACTGCCTTAAGAAGCACAGGAGCGTGTTTTAGACAGTTAATGTAGCATCCGTAAGCACAATGCCTTGACAGCCACTACAGGCAGAGAAATGTTTTTATCTCCCTTGATTTTTTCCCCTTAACTTTCTCTGATGAATATTCTCCAATTTATAAAAAGAGACTTTATTACTTTGTCACATTTTTTAAACTTTTTCCACACGTAGGCAGTATTTCCATGTCATATGCACCAGATAGGCATTTTTTTTCCTTTTCTTTTTTGTGGATTACCTCAGTGAGTTAGTCAGCTGGTGCTTTGTGGGTGAGGGGAGCTAAAGAAATAGAAGAGAGCTATCCAAGCCCTGGACTTGGTCCTTACCCTCCAAAAATAAAGGGTAATGATGAGATCCCTCAGATGGATCTCATCAGCTCTATGCTAGCAGGGTGCCTGGAAATGCTAAGAGTACTCCTTGCTGGATCCTTTGCTCTGGAGAACTCCAAATAGCTAAAGCAATTGCCAGTACGCAGAGACCACAATGAAGTCAATTCGAACACGATCCAATGTAGTCAGATGTCCTACATGTCAGGCTACAGTGGATGAGACACTACCCTGGTCGGTCCAAGCATTGTCCCAGGGTTGGATCTTCCTGGGAGCATTACACACAGGAGCTCATTTCTAGGTCTGCCTTGGACTGCTATCATTCCTCAAGGAACATCTTAGGAGTAAAATCCCTCAGGAATGGTTTGAGGATGTTCCTTTGCCCACTTTTTAGCTAATGAAGACCCAAACTGTTCACTGATATCCATAATATGGCAGTGATTTGCTTTTTCTGAGGAAAGCTTAGTATAGTGAGAAAAGAGAAGACTGTATAGTACTCAGTAATTATTGGGATTTGAAAGCAGAATAATCACCATCTGGCCACACTTTACATGTATCAGCTCATTTATCCTTGCAACAAACTCATAATCAGGCATTCTCAGGTCCATGGTTCATACACACAAATGTGCCCATATACACATACACAAATGTGCATATACACAGAAGAATCTTAGGGAGAATAAATACCCCAAAGTTTAGACATTACATGGAGAGCAAGTATTAAAATTTAAGTCTATCAGACTTTTGAGCTTTCTCTCCTGTGATTCTGTCCCATCTTTACTTACTAAATGTTAGAATTTAGTGGAAGGTAATTCAACTTCTTTAAAACTTAGTTCATTCATAAAAGCAAGAGATAGAATATATTTGCCTATGGAATTACTGTAAAGATTAAATGGGATAACATATACATAAGCCAGTTCTAATCAGTCCTAGGACAAGGTCCTAAATAAATATTAGCTCATTTCTCTTTGCCTGTGTTTCCTAGTGCATGTCCATCAAGAGGCTCTTCCAATAATTCTAAAGGCCAAAAGCGTAAGTTATTCATAGAAATTGTCTATACATGTAAGACATATATTTAGGGATTTTATTTGTTTTTTCATTATTTCAAAGGCCCATTGTTTTCACTCAGGCAGTCAGTCTTTAGTCCCACAGACATTCATTGGCTCCAGACTCTTTATAAATGGCCCTGGAACTAAACAGATGAAAACACAGGCCCTCCGTCTAAGACGTTGCTGAGTCTGAGAAATAGACATTTGCAATACAATGTGAAATCCACTGTAATACAAGTGAGAACTCACAGAAGGAAAACCTACATTAACACTAATGCTGTCTGGAAAGGTTTGGGGAGAAAGAAATGCGTGAGCTGAGAGTAGAAGACTGGGTAGGAGGTAGCCAGGCAACAGAGAGAAGAGGTACTGCTGGCACCAAAACACATAAGGCACGGTGGCATCCAGGAGCTCTAAGTACTCATCCTTGAGGGAATAGGCATTAAGTGAAAATCCAGCATCCAAAAGCCTGTGTGGCCCCATGTTGATTTAGACTGGCATTCTTACCTAACCAAGTCTACAGCAAGAGTTCAGACAATGAAATGCCTCAAGTTGGGTGAAAAATATTGACACTTGGCTATCAACCCATCGGAAGGAATGTAGTCACTCGTGTGAACTGGGTGCTTAGTCACATTAATACTGGGAAGAGGTTCTAACCTTTATCTTGGCTGGCAAGGAGAAGTAAAAGGAAAAAACGACTCAAGGGCGAAAGATCAAGTGCAAGATTACTCTCCTTCAGGGAACTGAAACACCAGAGAAGTATTTGCAGTAATACTGCAGTGTCTGCAGTAATCTGCAGTATTACCAGATACTGCAATCAAAAACCTAAGGACAAGGCTCACTTGAAGAAGAGCAGTGCAAGGCTCTGGTTCCACTAGACTGTGCCAGACTCACCCCAAGCAGCCACCGTACAGGGTAGACACGTAATTTCTGCCTCAGCTAGCTGGCTGCCCTTGGTCAGCTGTTATGCTGTCTTGAAAAGCAAGGAATACAGTATTTGAAGCAAAAACAAACCAAAAAGTTCCGGGCTTTAGATTCAGACACATAAAATCTCAGTTTAGCCAGATTCTCTGTGTGCCCTTGAGCACATTAGTACTACCATCTTCGAGCCTCAGTTTCCTTATCTGTAAAGTAAGCTGCAGAGCCCGAATCACAGAGATGTTGGGATTAGCAAACATAGATAGAAAAGAACTTTTCACACTGAAAAACACTGTATATTAATATGAAAATATTATTTAAATTTGAGTGCACTTGATATACAGGTATTACAGTTTGCATTATCTTAAATATACAGAATATTTACGGTTTAATTGATTTCTGAATATGGCTGTCTATTCTGAAACAATAGAACCAAAGTAATTCCCATTGTAGTACCTCACTCTAAAGTTAATTCTTCTATTTTCTAAATTTAGTTATTTCTACTGATTCAGATTTCAGCAGTTGTAGTGCTTTTTATTTGCTAACTTTCCTCTTATAATATAACTGGAATCTCTAAGATCAAATCGATATTTTCATAACAATGTCTCCACACTGTTTTATAATATCATAAATGACAAGATAAACTCACAGTTGTTCTTTTTTAATTGATTTTTAAGAGTTAGATTTAGACCTGCAAATTTTCCTACTATTGATTTGATGCTTCTGAATGGAAACAGCAATGTTGATATTTAAAAATTATTCCAACTTTACATATTTCCTCAACACAGATCAGCTTTGGGCAAATCTAGCCATGTCAGATGCCTGCTTAAATGCCTTCAATGGCTCCTTATTGCCTTCAGGGGCAAATCCAAGCTCCTTAACTTGGCAATCAAGGTCTTTCTCGTAATCAGTCCCTTATATACTTTCAGCCCATCCCTGCCACTAAACAACCAGCACCCTGAAACCTCAGCTACTACAAACATTTAAAGTCCCAGATGTGCCATGCTCCATTTTTCCTCCCTGATTTTTTTTTGGCTGTTCTTTGTCCAATAAAGTCATACATTCCATCACTATATGTATATATTTATACACACACACACACACACACACACACACACACATATATATATATATATAGTACCTTCCACGTGTAAAGCTCCAGGAATGTAGTCAATGGCATCAGCTCTCTCAGTGTCCTTTCTTGCTCTCATCCAAAGCCACCGGCCTCTGTTTAGCTTTGCTTTTAGATAGAATCTTTTCCTAGGGCAGCAAGGTAACTACTGCTGGTCCCCGTCCTACATGTTGTATGTTTCCTGAGAGCTCCAGCACAAATTGCAAGAAAAACTCTGATCAACTCAACTTAGATCAGACCAGAATCAATGTGGTCATGGGAAGGGAGAACTTTCATTCTTGCTAGTTTGAATGATACACAATCCCAAATTTACAAAATACTATGAAAAAAATAAAGAGTAATTCTGGTCTTCCAAAAGAAGGTATACTGAAATGACGGAACTCATATATAAGATATATATATAGAGAGAGAGAGAGACGGAACTCATATATAAGATTATATATATATATATATATATAAAATCACTTCTTTCACAAGCATTATATGCATCAAACCTAAGGAATTAAGTACCTCTTACTTACTGTTACAAATATCTCTCAGGTTCCAGTTGTGTATTAATTCTTTCCACTGAATCAGCTTATTGGACAAAGGAGCCAACGTTTAAAAAAATAATGTAATATCTAAAATTTAGAAATCCAATTATCATGGTAGTGCTTAGTTAAAATTTGGAAGAACTTTCAAATAAAGCATTTTTAAATTAATAATTGCACAGTGTGAAAATGAGTAATCCTAATATAAGAGCTAACAAAATCAAAGTTACCACACAGCAAGCACTGGTCCTAAATATTTCTAAAAGAGAAATACAATGCTGGAGAAGGAAAGGCAGAAGGAGAAAGGAAGAGGAGGAAAAGACAAGAGAGAGGAAAGTAGGAGGAAGGGAGAAGGAGGAGAAAAACAATAGAGCTATTATAGTAAAAGAAAAGGAACTCTTTGAGGACTAGATGTTTTTCTCTCCTCACAACACATACCAAACCTAAAACCTCATGGTGCAATAATCATGGATGTTTTAAATATCTAAGACACTAAGGCTGTCTGAATCTGTTCCTGAGAACTGGAAGTAAGAAAAATAAATCCTTCCTCATGTACAAAGATTAATTACATAGTTTAGCAAGGGTTTCTAAGGCAGCAGGTTTTCATTGACATGCAAATGGAAATCTTTCTTTTGCATGAATCACCCTGAAAGTACTAATTAGAACTTAAAATTCTTGTTTGTAAATCATATGAATCTTATGAAATATGCTTCTGCCTTAGAGAACTGTTTCCTAAGGGCTACCATATGACCAGAGTGTGGAGCAGATGTTATCAAACAGACAAAGACAACCTTTTAAAACTCACAGCAGCTCGTGATAGCTGGGGTAGCAAAGCCCTATTGGATTTCTATAAGTAGGCATGAAGAGGGGAAAAAGCTTTCTGCTAAGTGGTCCACTAGGCTTTTAGTTAGGTGAGCATTTGTACTCCTAGGTCATAGTCTGTGAAAGTAAATAAGTTAAAATCCCTGATTCAGTTAGGAAGATGCAAAAGTGATCTGCTTATAATTTAGAGGAAACCATTAGAAGCCAGGACTCAGATTCAATTGGAACTCAATCTTTATTGATCTGTATGTAAACTATATGCTGAATATGGTCAGCCAAACAGTGTCTGTAAGGATCTCTTCAAATAGAGCTTGTTTTGCTTTACTCTGGGAAGCCATGTGGCAAGATTATAACAGTGTAATGGTACCGGGAGAGGCCTTGAATCTGAATATATTTAAGATATTTGCTGAAAACAAAATAAAACAAAAAACTGAATCATTATGCTGTATACCTGAAACTAACCCAATATTGTAAATATTCAATAAAAAGAAAAGAAAAACAAAAAACAAAATGCCTCTAAGAGGAGCTCCGCAGCCTTGTCAAAGATGTCCTTAGTTCATGTTGTCCATTGTCCTGATCTGTAGGTACCATCTTGATATTTTTCATTTGCAGCTGTTATAATCTGGAGCACATCTTGGAATCTGGACCATGAGAGCATTTTTGTTCATGAGGTAAATTATTCATTTTAAATCAAATTAAAAGAGTACTGGAACATAAATGACAAAAGAATATCTTCCAACTTCCATCTACTTTCTCTTTGACCCTGATAAGTCTTCTATACCCCAATATCTTCTTTTTCTTTGTTTTTTCACTCATAACACTGAAATAGATCTGAACCTGAGCCCTGTCCCATGTTCTCTTCCAAGATACAAAAATCATGTGACATCCACTTTGCCTCCAACCAGTGAGCTTCTTAATTTAATACATACTTTGAATAGTAAAGGCCGGAGACATAACCAGGAAGTCACTTTAATGGCATCAATCCTGCCTTCTCTTTTGCTGCTTTCCTAGCACAGCTAAGTTTTAGCTTAGATGACTGCAGTCCTTCCCTTTCTCACTCACTCCCCTCCCCTTCAGGTGCTCAAAGCATATTTCCTGTGGTCCTATCTTAGTATTACTTATTCTCAGCAGAGCAAACTTTGGTTGAAAGGGATTTTAGATATCCAAAAGCTGGTTTGTAAATAATGTAGAAAATTAGGATTGATCTTTGCAGGTCTTTAAAAATCATGTCACCTGTCCTGCTGTTCAAGGTTCAGAAACCAAAGAAAAAAATCTGAAAATATGCAACTTAATCCTAGCACAGCTTATATTTTCCTATTTGGTTCCCATATCTATGCAAGACTGTACTTAACTCACCAGCCAAAGCACTGCATATGTGCTCAGAGTTTCAAATGATACTATCAGTACTCTGTGAAACAATGCACTTCTATTGTCAAAAACACACAGCTGCCAAATTTGTAATTACTTTATTATGTAAGCAGAATTCATTCTTCATCTCTCAAGGTTACAGGAAAAGAAAAGGAAATACTAGGTTATCTTGTTAGGAAGTATATGTTCCACCATGGCAAAGTGGAAAATGCTATTACCTTAATAATTGTCCATTTGCCCTTTAGAGAGAGAATAGGTCTTTCTTTGGGGAAGAACCTTGATAAGGCACTTGGTATGGTAAGATCCTGAGAATATGGGTCTTGGAAGGAGAAGCCACAACAAAGTTAAAGGATGAACAAGCCTGCCTGAGACAAGGAGATGAGTTTTAATCTCTCTTTGGAAGGAGGAGAGCACAGAGGGACATGCAGAGAGAAGGAAGCAGATGGGTGGGCAAGAAAGAAGCTGAGATGCAGAGGTCCTTCGATTGGGAGGATCAGTGGAAATTTTCTGGAAATCGAGAGACTAATATTTTAAAGTGCCAGGGTTCAATTTGAAGTTATTTCCACTATAAATGACCTTTTACCTTCTCACACTTCTCCGATTCTACAACTCTTGAAGATACTTTGTATGAGGGGTGCATATTTGGGGACAGTTAGGGTAGAGTCTGCTTCATGTCTGCATAAATGCCATTACAATGACTATATGTCAGAAAAGAAGGAAATAAGAGGTAGAAGGAACCTGGAAAACACAGGCACCACCCTCTCCTCAAAGTGCAGAAGCTTGAGGACTTCTTTGTCTTCCATTAGGCATGAACAGATGTCCAGGTGAGTCTCAAGGGGTCAGGAAATCCCACTTGATATCTAGGTTATCTCATTTCCTAATGGGGAACTTTCATCCATCTGTCTGTCAGAGTTTCAGGAATACAAAACACTAAGGTGTCTTGCCTGGCTGGCAAGGGCATCCTCTTGCTTCTGCTGCCAGTCTTAATGACATTGATAGCAGAGGCTAGATAAGCAGTGCCCTGAAAGAAACTCACAATGGCTTTATGAACCCATATGAATTAATCCCAACAATATGTGCATAAGCAGTCAGGTCTTTTTTTCAGCAATTGAGAGTAGAATAAGAAAACAATCCATTATTAAATGGGTCATTTTTGTCACCATTGTCTATGTCACACTTAGTTTAGATATGCAGCACAGAACATTTTATCAAGTACAGAATTAAACTTAAGGTCAAAGAAAAACTAAGGAAGGTGGTGTTTATTTATTTATTTTTTTGGTCAAAAATACGAAAGTTTAGTTAATATTCTTTGAATTAATTAAAAAATTAACCACTGGATGATGTATGATCTCCAGCAACCATGGCATAGTTACTGCAGGCAGAGAAAAACTACCCATTAGTAGCTGTATAAAATCCAAAGGATAGAGCTGCAAAGCATTGATTCCCTGGTAAAGGATCCCAGGTACAGAAGAGGGAGAAAAAATACCCACCCCGCTGTCACACTTATTCCATTCTTTATAACACAGAGGAGTTATAAGGTTTCTTTGACAAGGGCTGTAAAATACTGAGAGCTCCCCAGAGGAAGGAGTAGCCGAGGAACAAGGTTTTATTAATTGCAGGGTTTATTAAGCATGAATCAATTCCCTATGCCTCCTCATATAACTTGGGCCTACTATTCATTTATAGGAATTTTTAGGTCCAGAATAATTTTTACAAGCCTTTATCTTTCAAGGCAGATGGAGGCTGGGATGCAAAGTAGTTCTTACTATATTTTTTTCTACAAGTGACTATTTTATACTTCATAATATCTTTTCTTTATAGTGAATGTTTTCCTATTTTTGTTTTCCTTAGTCCCTTTTTAATCTGTATGTTTCAGAAAAAGTTGTTTTTTTGTTTTTCTACTTGTGAGAATTATGGTCTGTTCATATTTTTAGCCCCAGTGCCTAGCACAATACATAGTATATAACAGATGTTCAATAAACATTTTCTGAGTGAATGCCTAAATTATCCTTCTGAGCTCATAAGCTGGCTGTGTTCTGTTTTTCTCCCATACCTAATTTCAGTCCTTCTTCCTTGAGCTCTGTGTCTTGCAGGTAAAGCTAACTAGTACAAAGTGCATCAACAGGGTCCCATGCACTGAGGCTTACTTATGACTTTAGTCAATGGGAAGCACCACAGGGTAGAAAGGAGAATGAAGTTTGGATATTTATTCTCCACACTTCCTCCCTGACAGGTTACTACCAACGACCACAGCTCCTGTCAGATGACCCTCTCCATTTCTCTCTATTCTAGGAACCACTCTGTCCTGGTGTCCTTTCAAGTCTTGGGATAAACATGACTTCAAACAGTTGTTAGCCCCAGGGAACTTCACAGTACCTTACTGGTATCTCTAAATCCTGTCCATGACTTTGGAAGTAGTCCCTTTATTAAACTCTCTTCAATTACTCAATTGATTGTGTCATCTGTTTCCTGCTGGGACCCTGACTAATACAGCCTTATGATTTATAAAATACTATCAAAGTTCAAAAGGTAATTAAATGAAAATTTCAGTATCTGAACATTTTTTTAAATGACAGCTGAGTCTGTTGATCATCTGCATACCTCAGGCTGTCCTTTTTTTAATTGAAGGCAGAATTGTTTTTTATTTATTTCCTGAGTAAATGTTTAACCAGTTTTATTGAGCTAGTTATGATGTGGGAGCTCTTTTCTGATGAAGGTGCTCAGAGGTGTTTTGTAGCTAGTAGCTACAATAGTTATGAAAATACCTTTTTATTTAAAATGTGCACTAAATTACACTTCTGTGAAATTTTAGATTAAAGTAAGAAGAGTAATAAAAAAAACTACATGAAATATATTGTTAAGAAAAGTTATTTCGATGATTGTACAGTAAAATTTTACTAAATGTTCATTTATACTGCAAATAAGGATATTGAATTAAAACACGGAGCTTAAAATTTCTTTGAATCACTCTATGTTATTATACATGATTGAATCAATGGGGTTGTATTTTTATTTTATGCATCTATAATATAATAAATTATACATGTAATTAATTAAGAGTATAAAATTATTTCCAAAAATATCCAGTGTCCTGAATTTTAAGTAAATCATTATTTGAGTGGAATTTATTTCAATATATAATAAAAACTAAATTAAAATCCATACTGCTTCAATATTAAAGAAAAATTAGTCATTTTAACCTTTTCCAAGATATTTAATTTTTTTAAATATCTTTATTGGAGTATAATTGCTTTACAATGTTGTGTTAGTTTCTGCTGTACAACAAAGTGAATCAGCTATATGTATACATATATCCCCATATCCCCACCCTATTAAGCCTCCCTCCCACCCTCCCTATCATACCCCTCTAGGTGGTTTCAGAGCATGGAGCTGATCTCCCTGTGTATGTAGCAGCTTCCCACTAGCTATCTATTTTATGTTTGGTAGTGTATATATGTCCATGCTACTCTCTCACTTCGTCCCAGCTTCCCCTTGCCCTCTGTGTCCTCAAGTCCGTTCTCTACGTCTGCATCTTTATTCCTGCCCTGCCACTAGGTTCATCAGTACCGTTTGTTTTTTTTTTATGATATATCAGAACAACAACGAAAAAGGCATGATAGCATTTTTTCATTCATCTTCATACTAATTTCCCCAACTCAAATAGAAAGATAAAGAAAAAGTCACAAAGGAAAAGGTATAAGAAAGAAAACACTAGGGGAAAAAAGCTGTCAAAATATTATTTCCCTTCTTTCCTCCTTGGATATCACCATTGGGGCTCTTTATGCCAAGTGGAAGCTTATAAAATGTAAGATTATAGCTGGATTGGATTAAATTCAAAATGCCCTTTAGCATCACACTCAGTTTTTTCTTATATGGATGAAAGAATGGATTTATCTTCCTGGATTATCATTTTTTCCCACTTGCCAGTGTGTTTTGGCAGAGTGAGAAGTGGAGGTGGTAAGCATGGTGGTACTCATATCTTCATCAATTATAAAATCTCTCCCTCAGTCATTTTTTGCTACTGAGCTCCTCTCTTTTTTCACTTTTCTTTGTACACTGGTATATGAACTTCTTGCTCTCATTAAATCACTTAGCCCAGATAGAAATATTTATTAGGGATAACTTGAGAACACCACTCTAGAAGCAATAACCAGAACATTGGTTTCTTATGCTGGTGCATACTATCGTTTAAATACCCACTTGCCTGACTCTGTCATTTTTTGGTACCAAGCATTTATCACCTCATAAATGTGCATTCTCCAAGTTCTGTCTCTCCTCCTTGAAATGCTGTCTATACAGTTGCCCAATTGAGTTTCCTAAGAACCCAATGTTATAATTTCAGAAAACAAAGTTGTTGATCACTGTTCATTGCTTCCAGTCTAAACTTCTCTGTGTAAATTTTCCCAAAGCTGCTTGAGTTGGTTGCTCTTGTCACGCTCAATCATATGCCCTATTTCCTCCTACCCAGTTCCCTTGCGCTAGTCATACCAGACCCAAGAATACTATCTAACTCTTTCTGTCAACCAAAGCTATGCTTATCCCTGCTTACACTGGTCTACTGCCTTTTCTATTGGTTTATATCTGTTCTATTTTTCTTTTTTAATGTTTTTTCAAGCAATCTTCCAGGCAGTAGATGTTGGGGATGTTTTGGAAGGATGAAAAAGCAAAGGGATGAAGCATCATCACGTACTGAGTTCTTAAAGTCATTGGCTTTTGACTTCAACGGCAGTGACACAGGGTCCCAAAGAGCTACACAAAGCCAGAGATCCCTTGAGTTTTGGAAAAGAGAATCTGAAAGCCTCCAAATCTATTGCTTATTTTTAGTTTTATTAAATTTTGGCCAGAGAAGGTGGTCCATGTATTACCAATTCTTTGATATTTCTTAAAACTTCCTTTATGGGATAGGATGTGGTCAAACTCTGTAAATGTTCTACATATGTCTAAAAACTATGATTTTACTTGGTTTATTGGGTGAAGCTACACACACACACACACACACACACACACACACATAAATGTAATGAAGATGATAGTTTCTTGTGTTGTTCAAATTCTCCAAATCTTCTCATTATTTTTTCCTGCTTAATTTATAGTTTCTATTATAATTCTCAGTGAATGCAGAATTTTTTCAATTCCTCCTTTTATATCTGCCAGATTTTTTTAAAGTATTTTGAGGGTGTATTTGAATTGGATTAGCCTCTGGATTTATTATCCAATTTGTCAGTGAATCCCATCTCACCAAGTGAGAAGCTTGATGTAGCACTATGACTACAGGACTGTGTCATAAACAACAGACATATTGGATTAGAAACATATTTAAGAACTATTAGTATGGCTGATAGTTCACATATTATTGGAGATGAACACGTGTTATTTGATGGTAGGATGACATCTAATTCATTTGTGTCCACATTGCCCAGTTCACACCCTGGAACTCAGCGTTGTCAATAAATGACTTTCAAGGGCAGCAGAGTTTTTTCTCAAGTATGGTGATAGTAAAGCAAAGTCAGGACAATGGTTATAAACCTGCTGAACCCATTGTCAAAATTCTGATTCCCAATTGAACAGTTCAAAGGAAGGTCTCTTTTTCTCTTCTTTTCTTTTGGCTGTGCCATACGGCATGCAGGATCTTAGTTCCCTGACCAGGGACAGAACCCGCGCCCCCTTCAGTGGAAGTGCAGAGTCCTAACCACTGGAGGGCCAAGGGAAATCCCGAAAGGAAGGTTTCGTTTGTAGATTTTAAAAATCATATGAGTTACAAATCATAGATCAAACAACTGAGAAGATTATTATGATTGAATTTGGGGAAAATCAGAAAAGGAAGGAAAAGGAGAAAATACTATGAAATGAGAGAAATAGACTTTAGGAAGATGGCTGAAGAGTAAGACGCGGAGATCACCTTCCTCCCCCCATAGATACATCAGAAATACATCTACACGGGGAACAACTCCTACAGAACACCTACTGAACGCTGGCAAAAGACCTCAGACCTCCCAAAAGGCAAAAACTCCCTACATACCTGGGTAGGGCAAAAGAAAAAAGAATAAACAGAGACAAAAGAATAAGGACGGGACCTGCACCAGTGGGAGGGAGCTGTGAAGGAGGAAAGATTTCCACACACTAGAAAGCCTCTTCACGGGCAGAGACTGCGCGTGGCGGAGGAGGGGGAGCTTCGGAGACAGAGCAGAGCGCAGCCACAGGGGTGCGGAGGGCAAAGCGGAGAGATTCCCGCACAGAGGATCAGTGTCGACCAGCACTCACCAGCCCGAGAGGCTTGTCTGCTCACCAGGCGGGCGGGGCTAGGAGCTGAGGCTCGGGCTGCGCAGGAAGAGGACTGGGGTTGGCAGCGTGAACACAGCCTGAAGGGGTTAGTGCACCACGACTAGCCGGGAGGGAGTCTGGGGAAAGTCTGGACCTGCCATAGAGGTCTTCCCTCTTTGTTTCCTGGTGCGTGAGGAGAGGGAATTAAGAGCGCCGCTTAAAGGAGCTCCAGAGACGGGCGCGAACCGCGGCTAACAGCACAGACCCCAGAGACGGGCATGAGATGCTAAGGCTGCTGCTGCCGCCACCAAGAAGCCTGTGTCCGAGCACAGGTCACTATCCACACCTCCCTTCCGGGGAGCCCGTGCAGCCCGCCACTGCCAGGGTCCCGGGATCCAGGGACAACTCCCCCGGCAGAATGCACGGCGCGCCTCAGGCTGGTGCAACGTCATGCCGGCCTCTACCGCCGCAGGCTCGCCCCGCATCCGCACCCCTCCCTCCCCGCGGCCTGAGTCAGCCAGAGCCACCGAATCAGCGGCTCCTTTAACCCCGTCCTGTCTGAGCGAAGAACAGGCACTCTCCGGTGACCTACAGACAGAGGCGGGGCCAAATCCAAAGCTGAACCCCAGGAGCTTTGTGAACAAAGAAGAGAAAGGGAAATCTCTCCCAGCAGCATCAGGAGCAGCGGATTAAATCTCCACAATCAACTTGATGTACCCTGTATCTGTTGAATACATGAAAAGACAACGAATCATCCCAAATTGAGGAGGTGGACTTTGAGAGCAAGATTTATTATTTTTTCCCCTTTTCCTCTTTTTGTGAGTGTGTATGTGTATGCTCCTCTGTGAGATTTTGTCTGTAGAGCTTTGCTTTCACCATTTGTCCTAGGGTTCTATCCGTCTTTTTATTTTTTTTTAATTTTTTTCTTAATAATTATTTTTTATTTCAATAACTTTATTTTATTTTACCTTACTTTATTTTATTTTCCTTTATCCTCTTTCTTTCTTTCTTTCTACTTTTTCTCCCTTTTATTCTGAGCCGTGTGGATGAAAGGCTCTTGGTGCTGCAGCCAGCAGTCAGTGCTGTGTCTCTAAGGTGGGAGAGCCAACTTTAGGACACTGGTCCACAAGAGACCTCCCAGCTCCACATAATATTAAACGGCAAAAATCTCCTAGAGATCTCCATCTCAACACCAACACCCAGCTTCACTCAATGACCAGCAAGCTACAGTGCTGGACATCCTATGCCAAACAACTAGCAAGACAGGAACACAACCCCACCTATTAGCAGAGAGGCTGCCTAAAATCATAATAAGGCCACAGACACCCCAAAACACACCACCCGACATGGACCTGCCCACCAGAAAGACAAGATCCAGCCTCATCCACCAGAACACAGGCACTAGTCCCCTCCACCAGGAAGCCTACACAAACCACTGAACAAACCTTAGCCACTGGGGACAGACACCAAAAACAACGGGAACTACGAACCTACAGCCTGCAAAAAGGAGACCACAAACACGGTAAGATAAGCAAAATGAGAGGACAGAAAAACACACAGAATATGAAGGAGAAAGATAAAAACCCACCAGACCTAACAAATGAAGAGGAAATAGGCAGTCTACCTGAAAAACAATTCAGAATAATGATAGTAAAGATGATCCAAAATCTTGGAAATAGAATAGACAAAATGCAAGAAACATTTAACAAGGACCTAGAAGAACTAAAGATGAAACAAACAATGATGAACAACACAATAAATGAAATTAAAAATACTCTAGAAGGGATCAATAGCAGAATAACTGAGGCAGAAGAACGGATAAGTGACCTGGAAGATAAAATAGTGGAAATAACTACTGCAGAGCAGAATAAAGAAAAAAGAATGAAAAGAACTGAGGACAGTCTCACAGACCTCTGGGACAACATTAAACGCACCAACATTCGAACTATAGGGGTTTCAGAAGAAGAAGAGGAAAAGAAAGAGACGGAGAAAATATTTGAAGAGATTATAGTTGAAAACTTCCCTAATATGGGAAAGAAAATAGTTAATCAAGTCCAGGAAGCACAGAGAGTCCCACACAGGATAAATCCAAGGAGAAACACGCCAAGACACATATTAATCAAACTGTCAAAAATTAAATACAAAGAAAATATATTAAAAGAAGCAAGGGAAAAACAACAAATAACACACAAGGGAATCCCCATAAGGTTAACAGCTGATCTTTCAGCAGAAACTCTGCAAGCCAGAAGGGACTGGCAGGACATATTTAAAGTGATGAAGGAGAAAAACCTACAACCAAGATTACTCTACCCAGCAAGGATCTCATTCAGATTTGATGGAGAAATTAAAACCTTTACAGAGAAGCAAAAGCTGAGAGAGTTCAGGACTACCAAACCAGCTTTACAACAAATGCTAAAGGATCTTCTCTAGGCAAGAAACACAAGAGAAGGAAAAGACCTATAATAACAAACCCAAAACAATTAAGAAAATGAGAATAGGAAAATACATATCGATAATTACCTTAAATGTAAATGAATTAAATGTTCCCACCAAAAGACACACACTGGCTGAATGGATACAAAAACAAGACCCATATATATGCTATCTACAAGAGACCCACTTCAGACCTAGAGACACATACAGACTGAAAGTGAGGGGATGGAAAAAGATATTCCATGCAAATGGAAACCAAAAGAAAGCTGGAGTAGCAATTCTCATATCAGACAAAATAGACTTTAAAATAAAGACTATTGGAAGAGACAAAGAAGGACACTACATAGTGATCAAGGGATCGATCCAAGAAGAAGATATAACAATTGTAAATATTTATGCACCCAACATAGGAGCACCTCAATACATAAGGCAAATACTAACAGCCATAAAAGGGGAAATTGACAGTAACACATTCATGGTAGGGGACTTTAACACCCCACTTTCACCAATGGACAGATCACCCAAAATGAAAATAAAGAAGGAAACACAAACTTTAAATGATACATTAAACAAGACGGACTTAATTGATATTTATAGGCCACTCCATCCAAAAACAACAGAATACACATTTTTCTCAAGTGCTCATGGAACATTCTCCAGGACAGATCATATCTTGGGTCACAAATCAAGCCTTGGTAAAGTTAATAAAATAGAAATTGTATCAAGTATCTTTTCTGGGCACAATGCTATGAGACTAGATATCAATTACAGGAAAAGATCTGTAAAAAATACAAACACATGCAGGCTAAACAATACACTACTTAATAATGAAGTGATCACTGAAGAAATCAAAGAGGAAATCAAAAAAAACCTAGAAACAAATGACAGTGGAGACACGACGACCCAAAACTTATGGGATGCAGCAAAAGCAGTTCTGAGAGGGAAGTTTATAGCAATACAATCCTACCTTAAGAAACAGGAAATATCTCGAATAAACAACCTAACCTTGCACCTAAAGCAGTTAGAGAAAGAAGAACAGAAGAACCCCAAAGTTAGAAGAAGGAAAGAAATCATAAAGATCAGATCAGAAATAAATAAAAAAGAAATGAAGGAAACGACAGCAAAGATCAATAAAACTAATAGCTGGTTCTTTGAGAAGATAAACAAAATTGATAAACCATTAGCCAGACTCATCAAGAAAAAAAGGGAGAAGACTCAAATCAATAGAATCAGAAATGAAAAAGGAGATGTAACAACCGACACTGCAGAAATACAAAAGATCATAAGAGATTGCTACAAGAAACTCTATGCCAATAAAATCGACAACCTGGAAGAAATCGACAAATTCTTAGAAATGCACAACCTGCCAAGACTGAATCAGGAAGAAATAGAAAATAGGAACAGACCAATCACTAGCACTGAAATTGAAACTGTGATTAAAAATCTTCCAACAAACAAAAGCCCAGGACCAGATGGCTTCACAGGAGATTTCTATCAAACATTTAGAGAAGAGCTAACACCTATCCTTCTCAAACTCTTCCAAAATATAGCAGAGGGAGGAACACTCCCAAACTCATTCTATGAGGCCACCATCACCCTGATACCAAAACCAGACAAGGATGTCACAAAGAAAGAAAACTACAGGCTAATATCACTGATGAATATAGATGCAAAAATCCTCAACAAAACACTACCAAACAGAATCCAACAGCACATTAAAAGGATCATACACCATGATCAAGTGGGGTTTATTCCAGGAATGCAAAGATTCTTCAATATATGCAAATCAATCAATGTGATAAACCATATTAACAAATTGAAGGAGCAAAACCATATGATCATCTCAATAGATGCAGAGAAAGTTTCCGACAAAATTCCACACCCATTTATGATAAAAACCCTGCAGAAAGTAGGCATAGAGGGAACTTTCCTCAACATAATAAAGGCCATATATGACAAACCCACAGCCAACATCATCCTCAATGGTGAAAAACTGAAAGCATTTCCACTAAGATCAGGAACAAGACAAGGTTGCCCTCTCTCACCACTATTATTCAACATAGTTTTCGAAGTTTTAGCCACATCAATCAGAGAATAAAAGGAAATAAAAGGAATACAAATCAGAAAAGAAGTAAAGCTGTCACTGTTTGCAGATGACATGATACTATACATAGAGAATCCTAAAGATGCTACCAGAAAACTACTAGAGCTAATCAATGAATTTTGTAAGGTAACAGGATACAAAATTAATGCACAGAAATCTCTGGCATTCCTATACATTAAGGATGAAAAATCTGAAAGTGAAATCAAGAAAACACTCCCATTTACCATTGCAACACAAATAATAAAATATCTAGGAATAAACCTACCTAAGGAGACAAAAGACCTGTATGCAGATAATTATAAGACACTGATGAACGAACTTAAAGATGATAGCAATAGATGGAGAGATATACCATGTTCTTGTATTGGAAGAATCAACCTTGTGAAAATGACTCTACTACCCAAAGCAATCTACAGATTCAATGCAATCCCTATCAATCTACCACTGACATTTTTCACATAACTAGAACAAAAAATTTCACAATTTGTATGGAAACACAAAAGACCCCGAATAGCCAAAGCAATCTTGAGGACGAAAAACAGATCTGGAGGAATCAGGCTCCCTGACTTCAGACTATACTACAAAGCTACAGTAATCAAGGCAGTATAGTACTGGCACAAACACAGAAATATAAATCAATGGAACAGGATAGAAAGCCCAGAGATAAACCCACACACATATGGTCACCTTATCTTTGATAAGGGAGGCAGGAATGTACAGTGTACAAAGGACAGACTCTTCAATAAGTGGTGCTGTGAAAACTGGACAGGTACATGTAAAAGTATGAGATTAGATCACTCCCTAACACCATACACAAAAATAAGCTCAAAATGGATTAAAGACCTAAATATAAGGCCAGAAACTATCGAACTCTTAGAGGAAAACATAGGCAGAATACTCTATGACATAAATCACAGCAAGATCCTTTATGACCCACCTCCTAGAGAAATGGAAATAAAAACAAAAATAAACAAATGGGACCTAACGAAACTTAAAAACTTTTGCACAGCAAAGGAAACCATAACCAAGACGAAAAGAAAACTTTCAGAATGGGAGAAAATATTTGCAAATGAAGCAACTGATGAAGGATTAATCTCCAAAATTTACAAGCATCTCATGCAGTTCAATATCAAAGAAACAAACAACCCAATCCAAAAATGGGCTGAAGACCCAAATAAATATTTCTCCAAAGAAGATATACAGATTGCCAACAAACACATGAAAGAATGCTCAACATCATTAATTATTAGAGAAATACAAATCAAAACTACAATGAGATATCATCTCACACCAGTCAGAATGGCCATCATCAAAAAATCTAGAAACAATAAAGGCTGGAGAAGGTGTGGAGAAAAGGGAACACTCTTGCACTGCTGGTTGGAATGTGAATTGGTACAGTCGCTATGGAGAACAGTATGGAGGTTCCTTAAAAAACTACAAATAGAACTACCATATGATCCAGCAATCCCATTACTGGGCATATACCCTGAGAAAACCATAATTCAAAAAGAGTCATGTACCAAAATGTTCATTGCAGCTCTCTTTACAGTAGCCAGGAGATGGAAACAACCTAAGTGTCCATCATCGGATGAATGGACAAAGAAGATGTGGCACATATATACAATGGAATATTACTCAGCCATAAAAAGAAACGAAATTGAGCTATTTGTAATGAGGTGGATGGACCTAGAGTCTGTCATACAGAGTGAAGTAAGTCAGAAAGAGAAAGACAAATACCGTATGCTAACACATATATATGGAATTTAAGAAAAAAAAATGTCATGAAGAACCTAGGGGTAAGATAGGAATAAAGACACAGACCTACTAGAGAATGGACTTGAGGATATGGGGAGGGGGAAGGATAAGCTGTGACAAAGTGAGAGAGTGGCATGGACATATATACACTACCAAACGTAAAATAGATAGCTAGTGGGAAGCAGCCGCATAGCACAGGGAGATCAGCTCGGTGCTTTGTGACCGCCTAGAGGGGTGGGATAGGGAGGGTGGGAGGGAGGGAGATGCAAGAGGGAAGAGATATGGGAACATATGTATATGTACAACTGATTCACTTTGTTATAAAGCAGAAACTAACACACCATTGTAAAGCAATTATACTCCAATAAAGATGTTTTTTAAAAAAATGAGAGAAATAATAATACTAATTCCTGTGTTACCGCACAATTAGGGTACTTTAAATTGCTTATCTCAACAAACACCTTAACAATCTTATGGTAAATATAATCATCTCCATTTTATAGAGAAAAAACAAAGACCAGAGTACCTAAATAATTTGCTCAATTTCAAATAACTAGTAACAAACTGAGACAAACAGCAAAAATGTGTCAATGTCCTGCAGCCAAAGATCACCAGGAATACAATTCTAGTTGAGAGAGGTTTGATTTAATACTTACTGTATTGGGAATCATGGGGTGTCTAAGAGATGGTTAAAAAGAACCTTTCATTGGATTTTGGTTTTGATTGGCTGATTTGGAGCAAGAGGATCTAAGGAAGCAGGGGTTCACACAAGATTGCATGCTGTCAGAAAACAGGGGAACTTCCATGATTGTGTATCTCAACAAACCTAATTGACAAGGAGTGGAGACAAGAATGAAGATAAAACTGTAATTGATAAAGAAGTAGCAGTCATGAATTCTGGATGAGTAAGGGGGTGTTTGATATTTTGTGGGTGGCATAGCAACCTTGTTTTTGTCTGTGCTTAGACAGAATTATGAAGTGGGCTTGCTTTATCTCCTTTTATCATGATCTCAGAATAACCTTGTCTGAGGTTGGTATTCTGTGAGATAGTTTATGTCTACTTAGAGAATAACATGACCTGCTGTGAGTGCCAGGCGGGCTTCTGAATGTCAGGGGCTGCTCCTTATATCTTTCCCAGCCAGAACTCAGAAGAGATCATGTTCTTTCTAACCTCACCATTTTTCAAAAGTGGAGAGAAACCTGAAGAATGATTTTTGCATGTCCGTTTTCCACCTCTGTAGCATCTATTTAATAGCGATACATTGAGTTAATATCAGAGAACAAAATGTTCTACTCTTATTTCCCAAGAGGGAATAATATATTCTGAACCAAACTTAAGAGTTCTATAAGGAACATAGAAGTCTAAACCAAAAGGAGATATTTATAAACTACTCCTTCAGTGAAAGACACTGCCATTTACTACAGAACAAAAAGAACCTTGTAAAACAATGTGGGAGTAACATTTGACAAAGCTGTCTACTTAGGTGTTGAACTTTTCTGCCTTCTTTCCTTTTAAAATTCTAGAACACATGCTAAAAGAATAAAAGTTGACTCAGATGGCTGTAAAATTAAATACTTCAAAGGATGAGGGTGAAAAGCAATGATCTCTTCCTCCGTTGATGGAAAACAGCCTTTGTGCTTCATTCATGCACAGACAGCTGTCACTTATCCCTGATGGAAGCCAGAGGACACAATCCTTGAAACATATATCTACTTAAATACAGAGAGATAAATCTTGAGGGTACAGTTTAGTGAAAAACAAGTTACTGCACAAATTATCACATGAAATACCTACCAAGTTATTTGGCAAAATTTGATGAAACCTTAAGGAATGTTTCTTTCTAAAACAGTCAATCTATTAAGAGTATATATAGACAATACTGTTGGCTGTTAGGGGAAAATGAATGTGATGGTATTTATAGAGTGACTCTATGTTCTGTCAGATCCTGGTTCTGCTACCTATTAGCTGTGTGAAGTGATCAAATAACCTTTCTGTGACTCAGTTTCTTTTTAGGTAATAAAAATACCTGCTTAGGACAGAAATAAAGACACAGACATAGAGAATGGACTTGAGGACATGGGGAGGGGGAAGGGTAAGCTGGGATGAAGTGAGAGAGTAACATTGACATATATACACTACCAAATGTAAAATAGACAGCTAGTGGGAAGCAGCTGCATAGCACAGGGAGCTATCAGCTCGGTGCTTTGCACCACCTAGAGGGGTGGGATAAGGAGGGTGGGAGGGAGATGAAAGAGGGAGGGGATATGGGGATATACGTATGCATATAGCTGATTCACTTTGTTATACAGCAGAAACTAACACAACATTGTAAAGCAATTATACTCCAATAAAGACATTAAGGAAAAAAGAGGAAAAGAAAACAACAAAAACCTGCCTAGCCCTTCCCACAGGGCTTACTGGAGAAGAAGAATGTTTATAGAAGTACTTTGTAAACTAAAAAGCACCATACATGTATAAATTATCATTATCTAAGATACAACATACCCAAAATGTTCTAAAAATCATCTGTATTCGTTCACAAATAAGGGCTCATTTTATACTTTTACTTTATTTCCTTAGTTTGATCTTATACCATTATTAATTCAATATATTCAATATTGAATTGTACTGAATATGTGTTCACATGCCAAGTATATGAAGCATCATGTTACTGTGAAAATTTTAAAATTTAAATAATCATTTACTTTCTAGAACAAACGAGCATAATAAAAGTGGGTATCTTAAATTTAAAAATTAATAGGATTGATGAAAGATACAATTTATTTCATACTTTGAACTTCTATATATTTTGGATGGTTGAATTAGGTTTCTAAGGGCTCAGTTTACATCTTCAGAGAGAGTTTAAAATGATAAACTCATGGTACAGCTAACTTCCTAAGTAATTGTTACCTTTACAAAATTTTCCCTGGACCCTGAGGATCAGTTGCAAGTCAATTCCACTGTATTTAAATGCTAAGAAAGAAATATAATTGCATAATAAAAACTTGACTTTTCACATTTTATTATTTCTCATTAAAATAACACTATTGCAATTAATTTAATTTGTAGCTATTCTGAAGACAAGAGAAGCACATCAGTAAAGAAAAATAGATTCTGAGATGCCTGCTGATAAATGTACACACACTTGGGGGTAGCAAGAGGTTTTGTCCATAGTGCATCTCTATTTTCAGCACACTACTTTTGTACAAATTATAAACCATGGGTGATCTCTGTTATGGCAAAAAAAAATTAACAATAATCTATAAGACCAGTTGGGCACAGACTCATCTTTTCCTTTGACTAGCCAGTTCCTTTCATCAAGTCAGAGCCAAGTTCAGAAATCGAACAAGTAGTTAGAAAAAAATTTCTTACAGAAAGATATCGACAAACTTATTTGTGACATGTTCTCTATATCTACTTAATAAATTTCATATTAGATCCCTGGCTTTAAATTTATAGCTACTGGTCCTGCTGATAGTGTTCTTTGCCCTCAACGTGTTAAGTCACTTAATAACAGACTCCCTATGAGTTATTTTCTAATAGAAACCCTTTAGGGCCATGTCTCCATTTCTGAAATTAACGCTTTAATTTTGGATACAATTCCCTACTCTCTTGAGTTATCTAAATAATTGAAGTCAAGATTACTTAATTAATCTGAGTATTGTATTAGCTATCATTATACTACTCTACTATTTGAGCAGAGAAAATATAGCTGTTGAGTCAACCTACAGGTGTAACCTTGTCCTTTTCTCTCTGATTTATGCAACTGCTGTGCCCTTTAGTTCAACTCTACACAGTTCAAAGGCGACTGTTCTACAGAGTCCGCTCTTGCTGGAGGCCATTACCTAATTGGCTACCCTCTCATCCAGATCCATCAGTTCTCAGACAGCTTCTTCACAGGTGAAGCAAAGTATAGGCATGTCACTATTAACAGAGAGACCTGGGGAAATATTATTGAGGTTGTGATCAAAAGACAAAGAAATATGCACACTGTTTTTCTCTGATGTTATTCTCTGACAGACTAGAGAAGACAGGAACAGTACAAGTGATTTCAAATGATGTATAATGTTGGATTTTTGCTGCTGCTGTTACTGCTATTGGTGGTAATATCAGTGGCTGTAGCAATGCCATTAAGCATCTTAAGTCACATACTAGTAAATGATTTATTTAACCAAGATTAGTTGAATACATTTTATAAGCCAGAATTTGTGCTGGGATTACTACCTGCAATAGAACACAAGGAGTACCACTGGACCTCTCAAACCACAACTACCCTAAAACAATGACCAATTGATAGATACGGAGTGTGAAACAAAGTCTGTTGTTCAATCATGAAGCCCGGCTGTAGATAGAAAGATGACTAATGAGGTAAGGTAATATCTGAAGGCTGGTAAAGGATATTTCCCCATAATATCCTTATCCTGATTATATGAATTTACATGTGTGCAAAATTACTTATCACTGACTTAACTTGATAATTGTGATCTCAGATGGCACTTATAAATAGCATAAATAAAGTGATGGATGATGCAATTTCCTGACTATTAGACAGTCAGTAATTATTGGGTGCTAAAGTAATTGTGGGATTTGAAAATAAGTACACTCTACTTCTAGAGTCAAGGCATAAATTTTTCAAGATATGATCAACAATTCAAAACAGAATATGAGTCCTGAATAAGCGTTACTGAGAATGAAAGCTGTAAGAGTTGAGAGGAGGAAAGGTGAGTGAAGACAAAGATGGTCAAAGTTTTCAGAGTGCAGAAGAAATACACATTTGACATTAAAGAACAAGTAGAGTTTTAATAGAGGAGGAAATTTACATCTATAACCTTTGCTTTCAGGTTTTGTTTTTAGTTAAAAAATTCCAAGCCAGTACTAGGAGGATTAATTTATTCTAAACAGATATCTAAAATTTAAAGTAAATGACACTAAGTAAAATGTGGTGTCCTATATTAAATCTGTGAAGCCCAGTAACTGTCAGCTGAGTCTTACCACTTATATACAACTAACCAATTATATATTTTCTATGAAAACACATGTACTCATTTAATAATTCAAATACATTTTAATTAACCAATATCAAATGTCAAGCATTGTGGTTAAAACCAGCATGCTATCATTAGTAAAATATATGACCCTGCCTTCATAGATATTTTTCAATACAATGGGAAAAGCACATAATAATAACAATAATCAACAAATAAATAATGCTATTATTTAAAACTTGTGCAAGTGCTAGAAAAGAAATGAGCGGGTTTTCATCATAAAAAGAAAATACTGGGTTGGAAGTGGGAGCCGTACTTCCTAAGATATGATAGGAAGAACAATTTTAGGAGGCACTATTTAGTTAGGATATGATGGATGAAAAGGAGACAGCTTCGAAAAGGGAAGGGTAGATTGTGTATGCAAAAGCCCTAAATAGGGGATTGTGCAAAGGCCCTGAAGGAAGAATTGTTTTTGCAAAAGCACTGAAGCCATGTAGAACTTGACAGGTTTGAAGGAGAGAAGTGAAGTCAGTGCAGTTGAAAGGGGGAAACAGAAGGAGGTGAGGATGTTGAAATTGTCAGGGGCCAACAGTTTCAGTAATCATAGGACCAGGTGAAATTGGAGGGGCTTTTGAATAAAGGAAAGTGTCATTATCATATGTATGCTATAAAAATATTGCTCTGGTTGTAGAGGAGCAATAAAAGGAAGAATGCAAGTCAGAGGCTGCCACAGTCATATCTAAGCAAAAGGGGATGAGAGCTGGGATGATATCTTTCAAGGTATGTATTAGAATTAAAATCAACAGAACTGGCACTGGATTGAATGCGGGGGATGAGGAAGAGAAAAGAAACAGGGATTGAACAAACAAAAGAACAGTGGTGCCATTTGGTGAGATAAGAAATATTTAAGAAGGATTCAGTTTGGGAGAAATCAAGAGTCAGCTTATACAATATATGTAAGTTGTCATTATGCTGTACACCTTAAACTTAAGTTAATTACAAGTCAATAAAACTGAAAGAAGAAAAAAAGAGTTAACTTTTGGCCATATTAATCTTGGCACGCCTATAAGACACATGTGAAGATGTCAGGTAGACATACCTAAACTCAGAAGAGGAATTTGAGCCAGGGACATATAATTGAAATTTTTTGTAACATAGATAGTACTGACATTTGGGGAACAAGATGACATGTGTAGAGTTTAGATAGAAAATAAAGGTCTTAAAGTCAAGAAAGAGAAGTGTTTCAAGGTGAGGAAGTGGTCAACCAAATCAAATGTTTGGTATGATTAACTTCAAGTGAAAGGTGATATTCTCCCAATTTTCATTCAGGTGCTTGAGTGCAGGTACTGAGAAGATAAATTATTGAATTCATCATGGTTGGTATTTTATAGAAATATTAAGAAAGAGGTGAAATTTTTAAGTAATGTTTAAGAGAGTGATAAAATAATGGACCATGGACTCAAGAATGGAAGTATAAACTTCCATGAATAGTGAAAAGATAGTGGAAAATGAGCAATTATAATGATGCATTTGAAACACAAGCTCTGCCAAAGGAGAGGGAAGAATGAGATATGACTATAGAATAATGAGAAACTGTGGCATCACTGGATTTGAGATCAAGATGTTATTGAGAAATTGCTGTAGTAAGATTATTGAGCAAGGACTATGGCAGAGAGAAGATTGGGGTCATTGAGTGTGATATTTGCACTTGAGGTTTTGGGGGTCAGAGTTGAAGATAATAGAGACTGATGGTGAAAATGAAATTAAGAAAATGGTCATAAGAGGGAAAGAAGTCATGAATTTGGAGGCCAAGATTTATACTAGTGATACACAGGGATTTAGAGGCCAACAAAAATGATGACAGATGCTGGGCTGAAGTAGAAAGATATGATCCAGAGCCTAAGGTCTTCAAGAAATAATGGGAATTTCTAGAATGTTTGGAGATGAAAGTAGTGAATAAGGTACAGAACTACTGCAGAAGCCTCACTGATACAGAATTTTTGCAAGAAAGAGAAGACATGGGGAGCTAGGAAGAAATATCTTCCACTTCACAGCTGTAAGGAAAGTGAGATGTAAGAGTAAATACAACCTCCGTTAGGGATGGATGCTGGAAACATGGGACTACCTAGTTTCTTTTAAGACTAGCATGTAAAGAGAAACTCCCGAAACAAGATTAAGGTTATAGGAGACTGCTTATTAAAGAAAGAGAGACTCAGTCAAATATTATAAATAATTTAACTAGAAATTACTAGTTATAAATACATTTAAGAAAAGATAAAATTGAGAGATTTATTTTTAAAAAATATTGGCACTTAGGAGAGAAGATCAAGATGGTGGAGTAGGAGGATGTGGAACTCACCTCCCCCAACAAACACATCAAAAATACATCTACAGGGCTTCCCTGGTGGCGCAGTGGTTGAGAGTCCGCCTGCCGATGCAGGGGACACGGGTTCGTGCCCTGGTCTGGGAAGATCCCACATACCGCGGAGCGGCTGGGCCCGTGAGCCAT
The DNA here is from genome assembly GCF_963924675.1 of Phocoena phocoena. Classification (NCBI taxonomy): domain Eukaryota; kingdom Metazoa; phylum Chordata; class Mammalia; order Artiodactyla; family Phocoenidae; genus Phocoena; species Phocoena phocoena. The sequence continues at coordinate 25,525,951 of NC_089221.1, forward strand.
GGCCACTGAGCCTGCATGTCCCGAGCCTGTGCTCCGCAAGGGGAAAGGCCACAACAGTGAGAGGCCCGAGTACCGCAAAACAAACAAACAAACAAAAAATACAACTACAGCGGAGCCCGCTGGCCAGTCAGGCGGCTCTCATGCAGGCAGCTAGTGCCAGGCTGTGGAGCGCTGAGCCGCGCGTCGAGCCCTGCGCTTCCCAGACTAGCGAACAGTACAGTCAAGATGGCTAAAGGTGATCCCAAGAAACCAAAGGGCAAGATGTCTGCTTATGCCTTCTTTGTGAAGACGTGCAGAGAGGAACATAAGAAGAAAAACCCCAAGGTCCCTGTCAATTTTGCAGAATTTTCCAAGAAATGCTCTGAGAGGTGGAAGACAACGTCTGGGAAAGAGAAGTCTAAATTTGATGAAATGGCAAAGGCAGATAAAGTGCACTATGATCGGGAAATGAAGGATTATGGACCAGCTAAGGTAGGCAAGAAGAAGAAGGACCCAAATGCCCCCAAGAGGCCACCGTCTGGATTTTTCCTGTTCTGTTCTGAATTCCGCCCCAAGACCAAATCTACAAACCCTGGCATCTCTACTGGAGATGTGGCAAAGAAGCTGGGTGAGATGTGGAATAACTTAAGTGACAGCGAGAAGCAGCCATACATCAACAAGGCAGCAAAGTTGAAGGAGAAATACGAGAAGGATGTCGCAGACTGTAAGTCTAAAGGGAAGTTTGATGGCGTCAAGGGTCCTGCTGAAGTTTCCCGGAAAAAGGTGGAAGAGGAAGATGAGGAAGACGAGGACAAAGAAGAGGAGGAGGAAGAGGATGAATAAAAAAAAAACTGTTGACCTGTCTCCTTGTGAATACCTTAGAGTAGGGAGCGCCGGGATTGACACACCTCTTGCCCGAGACGTGTCTGTTACCAGACGTGTCTGGTAATTAGGTTTAATTACTCAGTTGGATCATGATCATATCGTAGTCTCTCAAAGTGCCCTAGCAATTGTCAGTGGTTTACATGAAGTGGCCATGGGTGTCTGGACCACCCGGAAACTGTATCAAAGTTGTACATATTTCCAAACATTTTTAAAATGGAAAGGCTCTCGTGTTCTTCTCACTCTGTGCACTTTGCTGTTGGTGTAACAAGGCATTTAAAGATGTTTCTGGCATTTTCTTTTTTTTTTTTTAATTGGTGAGGTGGTTGTGTTAACTCTTTGGTCATTGGCTAGGAATCCTGAGATCTCAACTGTATATATCTATAGTTTGTAAAAAGAACAAAGCAACCAAGACACACTCTTGACGCTCCTTGCTTGGCGTGGAGGCTGTAGGAGCGATGCCTTCCGGAGGGGCCATAGCTCAGGGCGTGCACTGTGGGGCTAGACCTGTGGACACTACAGTGGGCATCCATTTGGCTTCAGGTTGTCTTGTTTCTGTATATAGAGACATAGCATCCCGCTGCCATTCTTAGCTGTGGAAAGGGGTGGGGGGTCAGCTGGCATGAGACGTGTTTTGGATCCTTTTAAGTTGAAATGCGGTAGTTTTAAACTGTTTGTTTTTTAAACAAACCACAGAACTCTTCATTGTCAGCAAAGCCAAGAGCCACTGCATTGATGAAAGTTCAAGAACCTTCTGTACTAAACATTATCTGCAATGTTCTGTTATTTTTTTTTTTGTATGTTTAGAATGCTGAAATGTTTTTGAAGTTAAATAAATAGTATTACATTAAAAAGAATACATCTACATGTGGAACAATTCTAACTGAAAACTAACTGAAGATTAGCAGAAAGACTTCTCTACAACAAGGCTATAAGAAAGACCCACGCTGAACTGAGTAGGAAGGGAAGAGAACCAATCAGGTTGGTTGTCCTGGGAGGGGACTCAGAAAAGGAGGGGGATTACACAGACAGAGATCATCCCTGGGGAGCGATTGGTTTGAGCTACATATTGGGAACCCCAGACCTGGGGCCCAAAACCAGGAAGACGAGTTCCCTTGGCTGGAGGGCTGGCAGGACTAACATGAGGGCTGTAGGAAGCCTGAACCCCACTAGTGAGGAGTGCACACATACTTGGTTACTCCTGAGACAGGGCAGAGAGGGAGGATTGAAACTGCACAGGACGCTGCCTGATCTTTCTCAACCAGCCCAGCACATACCACAGCCTGAACCAATAGCCCACTGTGGCTGCTTGCTTCTCAGTGCAGCCCTACACTGGGGCAAGGACTGCTGTGGCCGAGGGAAACCTCAGCTGTGAGGGACAAAGGTAGCTTAGACTAGGAGCAGCATCTGAGCAGGGTGGGGACAGCCATCACTGGTGCTCACACAGGTAGCACATCAGAATCAGCCCAGGTTCCTGACTGCAGCCAGCACAGCCACAGCCCCTGTCCAGATCCATGCTGAGCCACCTGCCCTAGTCCCTCTTGCTCAGCACTGCTCCCCTCTGGGGTAAGGGTGCTAGTGCAGAGAGAGGGGAGAGCACATGCTTAAAGAGAAAAGAACCAGCTTGAACCAAACCCTCAGGGCTTCTGACCAGCAATGTGGGACCTGCCCCCATCCCCCATAGGGTGGTCTGCCCAGTAGGCAGAAAAGAAGCCCCTGCCCACAGCTGGCTCTGGCTGTAGCCCCTGCATCTTCAGTTCCACCTACTACCGAGGTGATACTTGCCAGCATATCCTGGGGAAAGACATGACTTGTGTTCATATCAGATCCAGCTCTCCTACCAATGCCACTGGGCACAGAGACAGTATAGGGACACTCCCACACATGGACACCTCTTCAAGACCACAACAGGTAATGGTTTCACTTACTTTCATACAGACAGAGAAAGCTGAGCAAAAGTAGAAGACAGAGGAATATGTTTCAGTCGAAAGAACAAGAGAAAAACCCTGGAGGGAAAAGAAAACAACTGCTAAGAAAAAGAAAGAAAGAATTTACCAGCTAAATAGGTAAAAGCATTAGTAATAAGAATGCTAACCAAGGATCCGAGCTTCAAGATGGCAGAAGAGTAAGAAGTGGAGATCACCTTCCTCCCCACAGATACATCAGAAATACATCTACACGTGGAACAACTCCTACAGAACACCTACTGAACGCTGGCAGAAGACCTCAGACCTCCCAAAAGGCAAGAAACTCCCCACGTACCTGGGTAGGGCAAAAGAATAAACAGAGACAAAAGAATACGGACGGAATCTGTACCAGCGGGAGGGAGCTGTGAAGGAGGAAAGGTTTCCACACGCTAGGAAGCCCCTTCGCAGGTAGAGACTGCAGGTGGCGGAGGGGGGAAGCTTCAGAGCCTCGGAGGAGAGCGCAGCCACAGGATGCGGAGGGCAAAGTGGAGAGATTCCCGGACAGAGGATCGATGCTGACCAGCACTCACCAGCCCGAGAGGCTTGTCTGCTCACCTGCCAGGGCAGGCAGAGGCTGGGAGCTGAGGCTCGGGCTGCGCAGGAAGAGGACTGGGGTTGGCAGCGTGAACACAGCCTGAAGGGGTTAGTGCACCACGGCTAGCCAGGAGGGAGTCCGGGGAAAAGTCTGGACCTGCCGAAGAGGCAAGAGACGTTTTCTTCCCTCTTTGTTTCCTGGTGCGCGAGGAGAGGGGATTGAGAGCGCTGCTTAAAGGAGCTCCAGAGACAGGCATGAGCCGTGGCTAAAAGCGCAGACCCCAGAGACGGGCATAAGACGCTAAGGCTGCTGCTGCCACCACCAAGAAGCCTGTGTGTGAGCACAGGTCACTATCCACACCTCCCCTCCCAGGAGCCTGTGCAGCCCGCCACTGCCAGGGTCCTGGGATCCAGGGACAACTCCCCCGGGAGAATGCATGGCGCGCCTCATGCTGATGCAACGTCACACTGGCTTCTGCCACCACACACTCGCCCTGCATTCCATATCCCTCCCTTCCCCCAGCCTGAGTGAGCCAGAGCCCCCGAAGCAGCTGCTCCTTTAACCCCATCCTAACTGAGCAAAGAACAGATGCCCTCCAGCGACCTACAGGCAGAGGCAGGGCCAAATCCAAAGCTGAACCCCAGGAGCTGTGCAAACAAAGAAGAGAAAGGGAAATCTCTCCCAGCAGCCTCAGGAGCAGTGCATTAGATCTCCACAATCAACTTGATAAACTCTGCATCTGTGGAATACCTGAACAGACAATGAATCATCCCAAATTGGACTTTGGGAGCAATGATATATATATATATATTTCTTTTTCCCTTTTTCTTTTTTTGTGAGTGTGTATGTGTACGCTTCTGTATGTGACATTGTCTGTATAGCTTTGCTTTTACCATTTCTCCTCAGGTTCTGTCTGTCCATTTCTTGTTTTGTTTTGTTTTTTAGTATAGTTTTTAGCACATGTTATCATTGGTGGATTTGTTTTCTGGTTTGGTTGCTCTCTATCTTTCATTCATTCTTTCTTTTTTTTATTACTTAAAAAATTTTTTTAATAATTATTTTTTAATTTAATAACTTTATTTTATTTTTTCGTTCTTTCTTTCTTTTTTCCTCCCTTTTTTTCTGAGCTGTGTGGATGACAGGGTCTTGGTGCTCCAGCTGGGCGTCAGGCCTGTGCCTCTGAGGTGGGAGAGCCGAGTTCAGGACATTGGTCCACAAGAGACCTCCCAGCTCCACGTAATCAAATGGCGAAAATCTCACAGAGATCTCCATCTCAACGCCAAGACCCAGCTCCACTCAATGACCAGCAAGCTACAGTGTTGGACACCGCACGCCAAACAACTAGCAAGACAGGAACATTACCCAACCATTAGCAGAGAGGCTGCCTAAAATCATAATAAGGTCACAGACACCCCAAAGCACATCACCGGAGGCAGACCTGCCCATCAGAAAGAAAAGATTCAGCCTCAGCCACCAGAACACAGACACTAGTCCCCTCCACCAGGAAGCCTACCCAAACCACTGAACCAACCTTAGCCACTGGGGGCAGACACCAAAAACAACAGGAACTACGAACCTATAGGCTGTGAAAAGGAGACCCCAAACACAGTAAGTTAAGCAAAATGAGAACACAGAGCAACACACAGCAGATTAAGGAGCAATGTAAAAACCCACCAGACCAAACAAATGACAAGCAAACAGGCAGTCTACCTGAAAAAGTATTCAGAGTAATGATAGTAAAGATGATCCAAAATCTTGGAAGCAGAATGGAGAAAATACAAGAAACATTTAACAAGGACCTAGAAGAACTAAACAGCAAACAAAAAATGATGAACAACAAAATAAATGAAATTTAAAATTCTCTAGAAGGAATCAATAGCAGAATAACTGAGGCAGAAGAACAGATAAGTGACCTGGAAGATAAAATAGTGGAAATAACTACTGCAGAGCAGAAGAAAGAAAAAAGAATGAAAAGAATAGAGGACAGTCTCAGAGACCTCTGGGACAACATTATAAACACCAATATTCAAATTATAGGGGTCCCAGAAGAAGAGAGAAAGAAAGGGACTGAGAAAATATTTGAAGAGATTATAGTTAAAAACTTCATAATATGGGAAACGAAATAGTCAATCAACTCCAGGAAGCACAGAGTCCCATACAGGAAAAATCCAAGGAGAAAAACGCCAAGACACATATTAATCAAACTATCAAAAATTAAATACAAAGAAAAAATATTAAAAGGGAAAAGCAACAAATAACATACAAGGGAATCCCCATAAGGTTAATAGCTGATCTTTCAGCAGAAACTCTGCAAGCCAGAAGGGAGTGGCAGGACATATTTAAAGTAATGAAAGGGAAAAAACTACAACCAAGATTACTCTACCCAGAAAGGATCTCATTCAGATTTGATGGAGAAATTAAAACATTTAGAGACAAACAAAGCTAACAGAATATATCACCACCAAACCAATTTTACAGCAAATGGTAAAGGTACTTCTCTAGGCAGAAAACACAAGAGAAGGAAAAGACCTACAATAACAAACCCAAATTAATTAAGAAAATGGTAATAGGAACACACATATCAATAATTACCTTAAATGTAAATGGATTAAATGCTCCCACCAAAAGACACACACTGGCTGAATGGATACAAAAATAAGACCCATATATATGCTGTCTACAAGAGACCCACTTCAGACCTCGAGACACATACAGACTGAAAGTGAGGGGATGAAAAAGATATTCCATGAAAATGGAAAGCAAAAGAAAGCTGGAGTAGCACTTCTCATAACAGACAAAAAAGACTTTAAAACAAAGACTATTACAAGAGACAAAGAAGGACACTACATAATGATCAAGGGATCAATCCAAAAAGAAGATAAAACAATTGTAAATATTTATGTACCCAACACAGGAGCACCTCAATACATAAGGCAAATGTTAACAGCCATGAAAGAGGAAATCTACAGTAACATAGTCATAGTAGGGGACTTTAACACCCCACGTTCACCAACGGACAGATCTTCCAAAATGAAAATAAATAACAAAACACAAGCTTTAAATGAAACATTAAACAAGATGGACTTAATTGATATTTACAGGACAGTCCATCCAAAAACAAGAGAATACACTTTCTTCTCAGGTGCTCATGGAACATTCTACAGGATAGATCATACCTTGGGTCAAAAATCAAGCCTTGGTAAATTTAAGATAATTGAAATCGTATCAAGTAACTTTTCCAACCACAACGCTAAGAGACTAGATATCAATTACAGGAAAAAAATCTGTAAAAATTACAAATACGTGGAGACTAAACAAAACACTACTTAACAACCAGGAGATCACTGAAGAAATCAAAGAGGAAATCAAAAAATACCTAGAAACAAATGACAATGAAAACACGACGACCCAAAACCTAGGGGATGCAGCAAAAGCAGTTCAAACAGGGAAGTTTATAACAATATAATCCTACCTTAAGAAACAAGAAACATCTGAAATATACAGCCTAACCTTATTACACCTAAAGTAATTAGAGAAAGAAGAACAAAAAAACCCTAAAGTTAGCAGAGGAAAGAAATCATAAGGATCAGATCAGAAATAAAAAAAGAAATGAAGGAGGGCTTCCCTGGTGGCGCAGTGGTTGAGAGTCCACTTGCCGATGCAGGAGACATGGGTTCGTACTCCAGTCCGGGAAGATCCCACATGCCGTGGAGCGGCTGGGTCCGTCAGCCATGGCCCCTGAGCCTGCGCGTCCGGAGCCTGTGCTCCGCAACGGGTGAGGCCACAACAGTGAGAGGCCTGCGTACTGCCAAAAACACACACAAAAAAAGGAAATGAAGTAAACAATACCAAAGATCAATCAAACTAAAAGCTGGTTCTTTGAGAAGATAAACAAAATTGATAAACCATTAGCCAAACTCATCAAGAAAAAAAGGGAGAAGACTCAAATCAATAGAATTAGAAATGAAAAAGGAGAAGTAACAACTGACATTGCAGAAATACAAAGTATCGTGAGAGATTACTACAAGCAATTCTATGCCAATAAAATGGACAACCTGGAAGAAATGGACAAATTCTTAGGAAAGCACAACCTTCCCAAACTGCACCAGGAAGAAATGGCAAATATAAACAGATAGATCACAAGCACTGAAATTGAAACTGTGATTAAAAATCTTCCAACAAACAAAAGCCCAGGACCAGATGGCTTCACAGGCAAATTCTATCAACATTAGAGAAGAGCTAACACCTAACCTTCTCAAAGTCTTCCAAAATATAGTAGAGGGAGGAACACTCCCAAACTCATTCTACAACGCCACTATCACGCTAATACCAAAACCAGACAAAGATGTCACAAAGAAAGAAAACTATTGGCCAATATGACTGATGAGCATAGATGCAAAAACCCTCAACAAAATACTAGCAAACAGAATCCAACAGCACATTAAAAGGATCATACACCATGATCAAGTGGGTTTTATCCCAGGATTGCAAGGATTCTTCAATATAAGCAAATCAATCAATGTGATACATCATATTAACCCATTGAAGAATAAAAACCATATGATCATCTCAATCGATGCAGAGAAAGCTTTTGACAAAATTCAACCTCCATTTATGATAAAAAAAACCTCCAGAAAGTAGGCATAGAGGGAACTTACCTCAAGATAATAAAGGCCATATATATGACAAACCCACAGTCAACATCATCCTCAATGGTAAAAAACTGAAACCATTCCCACTAAGATCAGGAACAAGACAATGTTGCCAACTCTCACCACTATTATTCAACATAGTTTTGGAAGTTGCAGCCACAGCAATCAGACAAGAAAAAGAAATCGGAAAAGAAGAATGAAGGCTGTCACTGTTGGCAGATGACATGACACTACACATAGAAAATCCTAAATATGGTACCAGAAACCTACTAGAGCTAATCAATGAATATGGTAGGGTAGCAGGACACAAAATTAATGCACAGAAATCTCTTGCATTCCTATATACTAATGATGAAAAATCTGAAAATGAAATTAAGGAAACAGTCCCATTTACCACTGCAACAAAAAGAATAAAATACCTAGGAATAAAGCTAGCTAAGGTGACAAAATACCTGTATGCAGAAATGTATAAGGCACTGATGAAAGAAATTAAAGATGATACAAACAGATGGAGAAATATAACATGTTCTTGGATCAGAAGAGTCAGTATTGTGAAAATGACTTTACTACCCAAAGCAATGTACAGACTCAGTGCAATCCCTATCAAACTATGAATGGCATGTTTCACAGAACTAGAACAAAAAATTTCACATTTGTATGGAAACACAAAAGACCTCGAATAGACAAAACAATCTTGAGAAAGAAAAATGGAGCTGGAGGAATCAGGCTCCCTAACTTCAGACTATACTACAAAGCTACACTAATCAAGACAGTATGGTACTGGCACAAAAAGAGAAATATAGATCAGTGGAACAGGATAGAAAGCCCAGAGATAAACTCATGCACATATGGTCAACCTATCTTTGATAAAGGAGGCAAGAATATACAATGGAGAAAAGACAGCCTCTTCAATAAGTGGTGCTGGAAAAACTGGACAGCTACCAGTAAAAGAATGAAATTAGAACACTTCCTAACACCATAAACAAAAATAAACTCAAAATGGATTAAAGACCTAAATGTAAGGTCAGCCACTATAAAACTCTTAGAGGAAAACATAGGCAGAACACTCTATAACATAAATCACAGCAAGATCCTTTATGACCCACCTCCTAGAGAAATGGAAATAAAAACAAATGGGACCTAATGAAACTTAAAAGCTTTTGCACAGCAAAGGAAACCATAAACAAGATGAAAAGACAACACTCAGAATGGGAGAAAATATTTGCTAATGAAGCAACTGATGAAGGATTAATGTCCAAAATTAACAAGCAGCTCATGCAGCTCAATATCAAACAAACCAACAACTCAATTCAAAACTGGGCTGAAAGCCCAAATAAACATTTCTCCAAAGAAGATATACAGATTGCCCACAAACACATGAAAGAATGCTCAACATCATTAATCATTAGAGAAATACAAATCAAAACTACAATGAGATATCATCTCACACCATTCAGAATGGCCATCATCAAAATATCTACAAACAATAAATGCTGAAGAGGGTGTGGAGAAAAGGGAACCCTCTTGCACTGTTGGTGGGAGTGTAAATTGATACAGCCACTATGTAGAACAGTATGGAGGTGCCTTAAAAAACTAAAAATAGAGCTACCATATGAGCCAACATTCCCACTGCTGGGCCTATACCCTGAGAAAACCATAATTCAAAAAGAGTCATGTACCACAATGTTCACTGCAGCTCTATTTACAATAGCCAGGACATGGAAGCAACCTAAGTGTCCATCAGCAGATGAATGGATAAAGAAGATGTGGCACATATATACAATGGAATATTGTTCAGCCATAAAAAGAAACGAAACTGAGTTTTTTGTAATGAGGTGGATGGACCTAGAGTCTGTCATACAGTGAAGTAAGTCAGAAAGAGAAAAACAAATACTGTATGCTAATACATATATATGGAATTTAAGGGGAAAAAAATGGTCATGAAGAACCTAGGGGCAGGACGGGAATAAAGATGCAGACCTAGTAGAGAATGGATTTGAGGACACGGGGAGGGGGAAGGGTGAGCTGGGACAAAGTGAGAGAGTAGCATGGACATATATACACTACCAAATTTTAAAAAGATAGCTAGTGGGAAGCAGCTGCTTAGCACAGGGAGATCAGCTCGGTGCTTTGGGACCCCTAGAGGGGTGGGATGGGGAGGGTGGGAGGGAGGGAGACACAAGAGGGAAGAGATATGGGGATATATGTATATGTATAACTGATTCACTTTGTTATAAAGCAGAAACTAACACACCATTGTAAAGCAATTATACTCCAAAAAGATGTTAAAAAATAAAAATAAATAAATAATTTTAAAAATGAATGCTTAGGGAAAAGAATGGATGAACCCATAGAGAATTTTAACAAGGACCTAGAAAATACAAAATAGAACCAGTCACCACTGAAGAATACAATAAATGCAGGAATTTACACTAGAAGGAATTAACAGCAGACTATGTGCTACAGAAGTACATGTACGTGATCTGGTAGACAGAATAATGGACATCACTCAATCAGAAAAACAACAACAAAAATTTAACAAATGAGAACAGTTTAAGGGACCTTCAAGATAACATCAAGTATTCCAGCATTCATAGTATAGGGGTCCCAGAAGGGGAAGAGAGAGAAAAAGGGGATGAAAATATTTTCAGTAAAACCAGGAACAAGACAGAGATGCCAACTTTCGCCACTCCTATTAAACATAGTGTTGGAAGTCCTAAACACAGCAATCATATAAGAAAAAGAAATATAAGGAATCCAAATTTCAAGGGAAGTAAAACTCACTACTTGCTGATGACATGATACTATACATAGAAATCCCTAAAGTCAAAAACTATTAGAATTCATAAATAAATTCAGTTAAGTTGCAGGATACAAGATCAATATTCATGCTGGTGTGATGAATTGGGAGATTGGGATTGACATGTATACAGTGATGTGTATAAAATGGATGAGTAATAAGAACCTGCTGTATAAAAAAATAAATAAGATAAAATTCAAAAGAAAAGAGAAGAATGAGAGAAAATATTTGCAAATGATATATCTGGTTAGGGATTAATATTCAAAATGTGTAAAGAACTCCTACAACTCAACAACAAAGAACCAACTTTTATAGAAAGAACCAACTTGAACAGACATTTCTCCAAAGAAGATATACAGATGGCTAATAAGCACATGAAAAGATGTTCAACATCATTAATCATTAGGGAAATGCAAATCAAAACTACAATGATACTGCTTCACACCCATTAGGATGGCCAAAAAAAGCAGAAAATAACAAAGTGTTGGTGAGGATGTGGAGAAATTGGAACACTTCTGCATTGCTGATGGGAATGTAAACAGGTACAGCTGCTGTGGAAAACAGTTTGATGGTTCATCAAAAAGTTAAACATAGAATATGATCCAAAATCCCACTTCTAGTTCTCTACCCAAATGAATGGAAAGCAGGGACTCAAACAGACACTGCAACACCACTGTTCATAGCAACATTATTAACAATAGCCAAAAGGTGAAAACAGCCCAAATGTCCATTGGTGGATGAAGGATAAACAAAATGTGGTAAATCCATACAATGAAAAATTATTCACCTTTAAACAGGAATGAAATTCTAATACATGCTGCAACATGGATGAACATTGAAAACATTATGCTAAGTGAAAGAAGCCAGACACAAAAGGACTAGTATTGTGTGATTCCACTTAATATGAGGTGCCTAGACTAGGCAAATTCATAGACACAGGAGGTAGAATGGTGGTTGCCAGGGGCTGGAGGAAAGGCAGGGAATGAGTAGTTACTAATAGGTACAGACTTTCACTTTGGGGTGATGCAAAGCTCTAGAGATGGACTGTGGTAATGGTTGCATAACAATGTGAATATACCTAATTGTACAATTTGAAAATGGTTAAAGTGGTAAAAAAAAAAAAAAAAAAAAGAAAAAAGGAAAGAAAGAAAAAGAATAATATTCAGAAATCTGTTGCTTTTCTATGCACTAATAATGAACTATCAGAAAGAGAAAGCAAGAAAACAATCCCATTTACAATTGCATCAAAAAGAAAAAAATACCTAGGAATAAACTTAACTGGAGGTGAAAGATCTATACTGTAAAAACTATAAGACACTGATGAAGGAAATTGAGGATGCTAAAGAGAAATGGAAAAATACCCGGTGTTCATCCATGAGAAGAATTAATATTGTTAAAATGTCCACTGCAATCATAGCAATCTGCAGATTTAATGTAATCCCTATCAAATTACCCATGACATTTTTCACAGAACTAGAACAAATAATTTTAAAATTTGTATAGAAACACAAAAGACCCTGAATAGCCAAAACAACCTTGAGAAAGAAGAAGTGAGCTGGAGGAATCACACTCCCTGACTTCAGACTATATTACAAAGCTACAGTCATCAAAACAGTATGGTACTGGCACAAAAACAGACATATAGATCAACAGAACAGGATAGAAAGCCCAGAAATAAACCCACGCACTTATGGTCAATTAATCTATGACAAAAGAGGCAAATATACAGTGGAGAAAAGACAGTCTCTTCAATAAGTGGTGCTGGGAAAACTGCACAGCTACACATAAAAGAGTGAAATTAGAACACTCTCTAATACCATATACAAAAGTAAACTCAAAATGGATTAAACACCTAAATGTAAGACCTGAAGCCATAAAGCTCCTAGAGGAAAACAGAGGCAGAACACCCTTTGACATAAATTACAGCAATAGTTTTCTGGATCTGTCTCCTAAAGTAAAAGATTAAAAAAAGCAAAAATAAGCAAATGAGACCTAATCAAACTAAAAGCTTTTTCACAGCAAAAGAAACCATCAACAAAATGAAAAGACAACCTACTGAATGGGAGAAAATATATGCAAATGATATGACTGATAAGGGATTAATATCCAACATATATAAACAGCTCATACAACTCAATATCAAAAAAGCAAACAACCTGATTCAATAATAGGCAGAAAAACTGAATAGACAGTTTTCCAAAGAGGAAATGCAGATGGCCAACAGGCACATGAAAAGATGCTGAACATCACTAATCATCACAGAAATGCAAATCAAAACCACACTGAGATATCACCTCACACCTGTCAGAAAGGTTACCATCAAAAAGACCACACATAGCAAATGTTGGCAAGGATATGGAGAAAAGGGAACCCTCGTACGCTGTTAGTGGGAATGAAAATTGGTGCATCCACTGTGGAAGACTGTATGGGGGGTTCTCAAAAAACTAAAAATAGAACGACCAAATGACCCAGCAATTCCACTCCTGGGTGTATATCCAAAAAACTCCAAAACACTAATTTGAAAAGATACATGCACCCCCAGTGTTCATAGAGGCATTACTTACAATTGCCAAGATGTAGAAACAACCTGTGTCCATCAACAGATGAATGAATAAAGAGGATGTGGTATACATACCACACACACACACACACACACACACACACACACACACACACACACACACAATGGAATACTACTCAGCCATTAAAAATGACGAAATTTTGCCCCTTGCAGCAACATGCATGGACTTGGAGGGCATTATGCTAAGTGAAATAAGTCAGAAAAAGATAAATACTGTATGATATCACTTATATGTGGAATCTAAAAGATATGTGGAATCTAAAAATACAACAAAGTAATGAACATGATATTAAAGAACCAGAATCACAGATATAGAGAACAAACTAGTGCTTACCAGTGGGGAGAGGAAGGGGGCAATATAGGGGTGGCAGAGGGAGAGGTACAAACTATTGGGTATAAGATAGGCTCAAGGATGTATTGTACAACACAGGCAATATAGCCAATATTTTGTAATAACTGTAAATGAAAAGTAACCTTTAAAGTTGTATATAAAAAACTAAAAATCGAGCTACCATATGATCCTGCAATCCCACTCCTGGGCATATATCCAGAGAAAAACATTGTCTGAAAGGATACATGCATCCCAGTGTTCATTGCAGCACTGTTTACAATAGGCAAGACATGGAAGCAACCTAAATATCCATCGACAGAGGAATGGCTAAAGAAGATGTGGTACATATATACAATGGAATATTATTCAGCCATTAAAAAGAATAATGAGGAGCTTCCCTGGTGGCGCAGTGGTTAAGACTCATGCTCCCAATGCAGAGGGCCCAGGTTCAATCCCTTGTTGGGGAACTGGATCCCACATGCATGCCACAACCATGATCTGGCATGCCACAGCTAGGGAGCCTGCGAGCCACAACTAAAGGAGTCCACCTGCCACAACTAAGGAGCCCACAAGCTGCAACTAAGACCTGGCGCAACCAAATAAATAAATAAATATTTTTTTAAAAAAGAATAATGCCATTTGCAGCAACATGGATGGACCTAGAGATCATCATACTGAGTGAAGTAAGTCAGACAGAGAAAGAGAAATATCATATGATATCACTTATACACGGAATTGAAAAAGAAATGATATGAATGAACTTATTTACAAAACAGAAACAGACTCACAGACTTAGAGAACGAACTTATGGTTACCAGGGGGGAAGGGTGGAGGGAAGGGATAGTTAGGGAGTTTGGGATTGACATGTACACACTGCTATATTTAAAACGGATAACCAACAAGGACATACTGTATAGCACAGGGAACTCTGCTCAGTATTATGTAACAACCTAAATGGGAAAAGAATTTGAAAAAGAATATATACATGTGTATGTATAACTGGACCACTTTGCTGTACACCTGAAACTACCACAACATTGTTAATCAACTATACTCCAATATAAAATAAAAAGTTAAAAATTAAAAAAATAACATTGTATAAAAAAAAATCTAGTGCTGTACCAGGTCTTAGCACTCAATAAAAACTCTTTCCACTTCCATTTTTATTGGAATAAATAAATAGTAAAAAGGGGGGAAAGTGTCAGATTGGTTGGTTGGCTTGTCCTTTGTTCCTATAGCTAGCAAATGACAGAACTAAAATGAGAGCCTCTGAATCTCATCCAAGTGCTTTATCCACATCACCAAAATGGCCTGGTTTCCTCGTGTTGGAATGGAATTTTACAAGTATTAACCACGTGCTTGCCTAGAAAAACCACTATGTTCATCTCAATCTGCCATTTCCTTATCAGGACATAAACAGAAGAGACAATAGAAAGAGTAATGGTTTCTTTTCCTCTCCAATACATAGTGCATCTGGAGGTGGATGTGCCATGAAGCTAATAGAGCTGAAGCTTTCAGTTCTCTCACTTTCCAGGGCCCTGGCAGTGTTCACTTGGTCATATGTTTTATAAAATTTATAAAATTGAATATTTGTGCATATGTTTTCTTATATGTCTTCCAAAACTACATAAGCTCTGGGTTCCACAAAACCCTGATCTAGATACACAAAAGACCCCATGTGTAGCCAATTCTATGAAAATTCCGTTCCAATTTCAAAGAAAACATGATCTTAGCCAAACAACAAAGTCACTCTTTGATCCTTTTTTATCAATTATTTTGTAAAGTTTAAAAAGACTGTGATCCCTAATAGATATCATGATCTCCTTAAGAACAGAGGATTCAACTTAGTTCAACAGCTACTTACTCTTCATCTGGAATTTCTTCCCCCAGGTACCCAAATATCTAACTATCTTGCTCTATCATTTCATGCTATTCTCTGTCTAAACGTCATTTCATGGAGATTCCACCCTAAACACTGTATCTAAAGTAGCATACTCCCACCCTGTGCTCTCACACTGTTTTAGTTTTTGTCATAGCACTTGTGACCATGGACATATTTCATATTATTTGTTACATGTGTATTATTTGTGTCCCACCCCTCTCCTTTGGAAACTTTGTGAGAAGAGTCATCATGTTTTATTTTATTGATGTCCCATCAATGTCTAAAATAGTGGCTTTTACACTGTAGGCAATCAATAGAAAATTGTGGAGTGAATAAATATTTACAGCACCCATGCCATGTCAGGACTGAGCAAAGCCCTGGGAATTCAGCAGTGAATGAGGCAGATAACTTATTATAGATGTTAATAAGTAATTACCCGTGCAATGAGTACTTCCAACTCAGAGTTACAGGTGCTAATGGAGTGTACTACAAGAGCACTGGCATAGCCTATCGGGTTAAGGAAGACCTCTCTGAGGTAGCGATGTTTATTTTATATGACTTCAGAGGCCTTTGTGCGGTCATTACATGCAAGGGAAAGAAGACAAGGATGTTTTACTCCTTTTTCAACTCATTATAAGCAGAAACCTTCCTAGTATTGGAAAATGTCACCACACCAAACGAAATGTGCTACTTCTGTATAAACTGATTTTTCATATGACAAGAAATAGTCAGACAAGCTGTCAGATCAGTTAATACAACAAATAAAGGGTTAGATTAGTTGAACTTGAATTTATCTACTAACTCAAGGAGACTAAAATTAATTACTTTATTCTTTCATTACATAAATATTTATTAAGCACCTACTTAATGTCAGGCATTGAAAAGCTGAAACTCAAGAGTGTTGTCTCTGAGAATTTAGAGTATCCTAATTGGGCTCATCTCTTGCTTTCCTGCTATATTTCAGTTCACAGACAACTGTCAGCTAATCTTCACAAATGTCAGTGCTCAAAATATTCACTAATTCTCCAGTCCAAAAAGCAATCCAAACTCCATACCTGCCATTAAAGGCCTGCTATTCCTGGCCCTAAACCTACTTCCCAGTGCTAGTCAACTCTAGCTTATGCTGTGACTCTCTGTTTATTGCTCAGAAGTACATGGACAGGAATATGCCTCCTCATTTTTGCTTGTAAACCCTCAGCCTCTGCTTCTCCCAGGCCTTTTCAGCTGTACGGAAAAGTGTCTCCATCTGGGAGCTCACCCATTCCTAATGCCTGAACTAAAGATGGATAATCACCTTATATGACGCAGATGTTGGAAGTGGACTGGGAATAAAATTCCTCCTTGTAAAATGAGAATCTACTGCTGGCTCCTAACGTGCAACCGTCCTGGGCCATTTGTCCTGATGACCCAGAGCTACCACTTCAATTTTTTATTTGAATTTAACGGCCTTGTTAATCCTGGAGTTCTGCTCTGAGCTCTGGCTTTCTTGGCTGGGGCTCTGATCCCCTGCCTGGCTCTTGTCAGGTTCCATCCAAAATAGGTGGGGCTCCTGGGTCCAGATTCTCCTGCCCACAGTGGCTGCATCTGGACTCAGTCCAAAGGGTGGCCTGTGTGGTGGAGACGTAAAGGCCAGAGCTCAGCTGGGCAGAGTTGTCACCTAGAATGAGTAAACGTAAGTCATGCCCAGTAGAGTGGTAAGGACAGAGAGGGAAGCCAGGAAGGTGGTAATAAATGGAGCCAAAAACTGCAAGCAAAATGGAGGCCTCCAGGAACTACTTAGGTACCAGGAAATGAGCTGAGAGGTAAAGTCTTGGGGGAAAAGAGCAAGAGGGAACAGCACCTTTGCCATAATAGGGGCTGGCATGCCCAGTTTGTCTGTTGGTGGGTGCCAGCTTCGCGGCTCATTGGTAATGCAGGAGAGGATGTACAGCAAACAGCTGCTAGAGGTCTTGTTCCAAGATGGATTGATCATCCGGAAACAGAAAACTGACATCTGCAATCAGCGAACATCACAACTGCCTGGAAAACCCAATTACCTTTCCCTTTAGATATCAAAACACTAAATATGCCCCTGTTCACCATGTCATGCCCTTTAGCCATTTGAGTTGAATGGCGGTTATTCCACTCAAAACGCTAATCTCATTGCTGGGCCAGTTTGTGCAGTTTCAATCCCATCATCCTCACCTTCCTTATATGTTTGTTGCTGAAAACTCATTCGCCTTGGGACCAAGCCTGCACCTGCAGGACAACATGTTCCACCCTATCCACCTGAAAAGTCCTCTTCTCTCTTTTTGCTACTCTTCTGCCTTGGAGATCTAACTCAAGTTTTGTCTCCGTATATCATATATCACTGGAACCATCTCCACGTGGTCTCTGCAGCTACTGAAAACTATAATCCTATTTAAAGATATTTGTTAAGCATTTTATTCATTTAACATTTATATAGCACTTACTCTGTGCTGGCATTAAGTGTATTACAAATATTAACTCATTTAATCTTCTTAACAGCACTATGAAGTAAGCATTATTACAGTCTTCATTTTACAGATAAAGGAACTGAGTCATAGAAAGCTTAAATAATTTGCCCAAAGACCCTCAGCTGGTAAGAGCCTGAGCTGAGATTAGAACGGAAGCAATCTAGCTCCAGAGTCTGTGCCCTGAACTACCTACCTTTCTAGGCTGCTTCTCAGATTATGCTGAACTTGCTTTGTAGGCTATACTATAAGTAAATGCATAAAAAAGCTAATCCTAGATCCACAGCTTCTTGAAGGTAGAGGTTGTGCATGTAGTTTTTCAGTGCCAAGGTTTTGTATATATTATACATATGTCTATCTGTACACACATATGCTCTTTATATACATATATACATGTTTTGCATATATAAGACATCAAGAAATGTTTATTGACTATGATACTGAAAATATCAATAAAATTAAAGATCGTTTAGCTATTACCAATGAATTAGCTCTTATCACTGTATGCAATCAAAAGTAGGATGTACATGAATAATTCAGCTAACCTATTTATTTTTTCCTTGAAACATACAAATGATTTGCACAAATCACGTATTTGTATAGGATCTTATAATTCAATTTACTAAAACTTTGAGGTGACTTATCCTTGAAAAGCACTATAGAGAATAAAATTCAATATCGTTCCCACTTGACAGGTAAACTTATAAATAAACCATGATTCTTTCTAAAGGACAAAAGGTCTATCTTTTGTCACCCCATGAATTACGGGATATGTATTTTACTTCCTCTGTCAGCTGCCACTCTTGTGATTTCCAGAAGCTCTTCCATTCCTCTGGATAGCAAGGTTATTCTAAAGCAAATGGTGAAAAAGTCAAAAATGTAAAATAACTTGACACTAAAGGGTAAAATCTCTCCTAGCAAAGTGCCAAAGAATAGATTAGCAGCTTTTCTTCTCGAAAATTTTAAGATGAAATTATAAGCAATAGGCAATTTTCAGGTTGTCAAATATCTATAATCACTATGATTTCTGAATTTAATACAATGTAGCTATGATTATTGTACATTTTGCTAAAATATACATTTTACATTTATGAAAACCCACTAAAAATGATGCAGTCAAATTTCAAAATTAAGGGGTTTTTCTTAACTTCTAATATGTGATTTCCATTCCATTCAACAAAGCTACTATAAAGCTATTATAAGGATTTTTTTCCTATTACCAATGCTGAAATATTTAAACATCTGAAAGAAATACCCAAGTGTTTCTATGTAAAAAGAAACAGCGTTCTTTCGAAAACATGAATTATATAAACTATAATTAGAGCTTCAAATTGAACGTGTTTAAACTAAGATTACAAATTTCTGTGTTAAAAAGATACTGAGACATTCAGGGGAAAAAAGTAAATGCCGACTAACTAAATTAATTCTCCCACATTCCAAGCTGTTCTATCTTCTTCTTGACTTTCCCTCTACCATTATTTGATGATACATGAACATTAGTTCTGCTACAATGAATTCAGGTGAATTTTGCTTCTCTTACCATGAGAGTTGGCAGTTTCTTTACTTGAAAGTATAAATTTTTATTAATCTTCAACTAAACATGGTCTGTTGAATAAAGTAAACTGATATAGGTAAAAATACAAATTGAATGCTATGTTTTCGAACTAAACTGGAAATAATTTATTTTTTTAAATAAAATGAGTTTTGTGCAGTTTTTAGGAACACACAGTAGAGATCTAGAAATTAAATGAATGACAGATCAAGGCACCACAAGGTAAAATGTGGGAGAACTGGACAGGAACCAGTGAGTGTTGAACTGACTGAGAATAAGAAGCACTAGAGTAAAAGAAGTTGTTTCAATAAGCTGTTTATGAAATTTAGAAAGATGACTCCAAATCACACATGCTAAAATTTTTAATGTCACTATTTTTGTAATCAGGGTAGCTCTTTATCCATCACAATTCTAAGTTCATAAAGGAGAGGACTCATATGCTTCTTTACACTCTCCTGAGCATCTACTATAGTTCAGCTATAGCACATAACCAATTAGAAATGCTCTCTCTCTGGTATTATTTGCCAAAGGGGAATGGTAGGGTTCTTCCATTTCTAAATCATTTTGTTGTGTTTCCTATGAACATAAAACTGGGTATTGTAAAATACTAGGAACAGGATAGTAGGAAGAGAGTAGATTGATACCCATATTAATAAAATTTGGCTTGTTTCTGAAGACATAAAATAAGAAAAACTCATTAAACTAAAAAAATTATTGCGAATAATACCTTTATTAAAGTAAAACATATATACCCTAGCACATTAAATACCCTGATGATTTATAATACTAATATTTGTTTAAAGGGTACTCTTCCTTCAGCATTGCAGCAAAGATTTACAAGATTTTTCTGTTAAGTATTACTATCTCAAACCAATCAAAGTTAAATAGCACCAGTCAGGAATCAATTTTCCAGGCTTAACAAATGTCCAAAATGTTTACTGTCATTGAATTTATATTCACTATTTGGAAGTGTTAGCAAAAGATTCTAATACTTTGAGCACTGCACCAAAATATAACAGGGTGGTCAGATGACAATTTTATGAAATTCCAGTTACTAAATCAGATTTTTTAAAAGCGCACATGCAGAAAAAAGTTATAATGATTAAAGAAAAATCTTAATCTATTTGTGTTAATAATTAGTTTTAGATAGCATTTCAGCAATCTGGTGAGGTGAACTATTTTAATAAAATATTTTGAAAGTCTACATTTAAAGATAACAGAATATTCTATATTAAATGTAATTTGTTTCAAGATAGAGAGGGGAAAGTATGTGGAGACATGCCTCTTGCTTCATTTCATCATCAATTGATCTTTGACATTCATTTTTTCACTTAAATCTCTCTGGGCTAAAAGATAATCTGAGCTCTTTTCCCACTTTCCCTCCAAGGTGTGCAGAAACTCACAGCCTTCATAGCACATTATCGAATTTGCTTTCCCCTTCACCTAAATAGTCCTTGTGCCTGTTTTTGTGAACATCCAGAGAATTGCTACCATCTAGTGTGCATGATCTGGTTAGATTTAGCTTTCAGGATACCTTTTTTTTTTTTCTTTTTAATGTCTATATTCTTGAGGGAATGACTTTTAAAATTTATTTTCTAACCTTTCTTCCAAGTCTTAATCTTATCATATCAAAGAAAAGGGATGAGACTGTCTTTTTTTTTCCCCCACTGGAGGCTTTCTTAATAGATACCCAGAAGTGTATGATTCCTTAATCAATTAATCAGGCTCAAGTGCATAGTGCCAACAGCTAATAAAATAATGGTACCTAAATTTATATAGTGTTTGATAGTTTGCGAAGCATCTTCACAAACTTTATTTGATCATCACAAAAAACTTTGAGGTGGGCAGGTCAGATATAATCACCATTTTATAAATGAGTGAAGTAAAATCACTGTGTTAGCACAGCTGATGCAACAGTAGAGTTGGAACTAGAAGCCAGTTCTCTAATCCTGTCTCCAGTCCGCTCTTCCCTAACACACATAGTTCCTGTGATATGTAGAGAACTCTGTAAATATCTCTCATCTTACTTTTATATGTTTATATATTCTAGTACCAAGATAGAAGGATTCTGTTACTCAAATAAAGTGGTAAAGATTTTATGTCTTCTGAAGTTAAGTGATATATAAGGAATGAAAACTAATTTATCTTTCCCCAATATAATTAATGTTTCAAACAGCAAAACTAATGAGAATATTTATTTTCAAACTATAAATATTTAGTGTAAGGTCTTGTTCTCTAAGTTCCAGTTTTGCATTTACTTTCAATACAATAAATCATTGTTATAAAAGCTTCACATTATTGAAGAAATATATTCAGTGAGTAATTTCAGTGAAGGAAGATTTCCACACAACTTTTTAGTTTTTGACACTTTAAATATTTAAACATGATACACAAGTATATTACATATGTTACTCATCCCTGATACCTTATCATGAAAGTTGGGTATTAATATTATAGGAAAAAATGATGCTTGAGTATAAATATTGTTGGAAAATTGAAGACTGAGCACAAATGGGCAATCACTACTGGAACACTGTACAAGTTTTTCAAACAAGGAGCAGTCAGAAATCATGCATAATGCAGTGGTGCACCAGCTAACAACAGACCAATGAAGATCATTTCAACCAGAGTTGGACAAGACTCAGAAAAATCCACCTAGTGAACAAAACCCAATAGTTTCCAGTCATCCTTTAAGTCCAGACAGGTGTTAGTCGAAGTCAAGCATTCATATTTAAATCTGAGACCAAGGAACAGACAGCCACCAGAAAAAAAACAAAAATCAAAAAAAACCCAGCAACAACGTGTAATTTGGCCCTTCCTCTCCTAACTCAATGGGCGTTTATCAGGCCAAAAGGATGGAGAAGTGAACAGTTATCCAGCGAATTGGTCTTCATCAAGAGAGTCAATCTGGATAACTGAGGCTTTGTGATCCACTTCTACTTGAATTGTCCTGAGCTCATTCAGTATAATATGTAACTATGCAACTCACTGCTTTAATTCTTAGTCATGAATTCATTGCTAAACGTGCATTAGGGAGGCAGGATTATATTAATATAAGATGATTATAGAGATCCTGAAAGCTAACTTCTTT
Source organism: Phocoena phocoena (assembly GCF_963924675.1). Lineage (NCBI taxonomy): Eukaryota > Metazoa > Chordata > Mammalia > Artiodactyla > Phocoenidae > Phocoena > Phocoena phocoena. The sequence continues at coordinate 25,548,677 of NC_089221.1, forward strand.
TGTGATCTTTTTTCTTTCCCAGTTTATGGTTTCACACTGTGGCTTGTCTGTCTCTATATTAAGGAAGAAACTCATATGTTAACCAAGGACTTAAAATTGAATTAAACCAGTTTTCTCCCTACCAAATATATCCAGATTGATTTTACATTGCTTTGAAGCATCTAATTAGCCATATTTTAAATATGGAAATGAAAAGATATTTTATCCAATAGACATCACAGACCCCGCAAATATTGAGTTCAGAAATGACTTATTGATCTTGTATATATCTGGCCTTTATCACATTTACTTGGTATGTTCTTAAAAATTATCCCCAAAATAGCTTAGCATTTTTCCTCAGGAAAAGAAGAAGCAGAGCAAAGGAGGAATAAAAGTCTACTCTATTCATTTTGGGTGAGTCATAAGTCAGCATTCCACTACAAAGACTACTTTACGTTATTTCTCACGGCATAGAAAGAAGTGTTCAGAAGCTATCCCAATGAGAATCTGTCTTTGTAGGTTTCGTGACAATGCTCTGTAAATTTTATTATTTCTTCAGGCTTTCTTCTATACATAAGTATTAAATATCTCAAAACTTGGACTTGAACCATTTAATTATTAAGGTCAGAAAATGTTAGTTTTTATTATTACCGAAATAGATTCTTCAAGGCTGCAATAAATTTTTTGGAGCAGAATTTTAATTAATTTAATTGAATAAATTACTTGTTTATAATTCATTTTCTTATTCTGGTTCAATAAACATTGAGTACATGACATGTATTAGGCCCAGTAAAAGGTATTCTAGATGTGAAAATGGTCCCTAACCTTAAGGTCCCTAACCTTAAGGAACGAGAACACAAGACAACACAGACACACACACACCTTTTCAGTACAATACAACGGTGATGTTTTTGCAAAAGATGCAGGTAGGTTACACATGAGGGACAATAACCCAGTTTGAAGTAGGCATAGGGAGAGGCTACAAAGTTTAGGCAGCATCCTTAGAATAGATAAAGCCTGAGATTTGTCTTGAATCAGAAGTCAATATTTTTCAACAAATGTAAGTGTGCCGTCTGCACCTGCATGAAGAGAGTGAGTGCCTTAAATTTTGCACCCTGGCCACCTCCCTTGCCTCACCCTATTTTGGAGGCTCAAAAAGAAGATAACACTTTACATCACCATCTCAGGTATTCTGCTTAAAATAGATTTCATAGGAATTACAGAAATTGGCTAATTCCTGACTGTACATTCCTAAATAATTTGGATTGTTTTATATGGGATATGGTAGTCAAATTCAGAAAATACAGACATGTAATGCTGGATATATTTTTGCTCCATTTTATGGTCTTAAATAAATATGCATGCCAGAGGGTCTCTTCTCAATTAGGTTTTGTAGGAACCCAATCATTCATATGAGTGTTAAAAAAGGGACTTGAATATATTGGTTGCTGTTCTCACAAATGTAATTTCTAAAATCTCAAAATTGGTGATTCCTAGAGAGACCATATAATTTACCATGTAAACCAGAACACTGTTTAGAATGAAAGAAAGCACTATTTATAATTTTGCTGCAACAGCAGGCATACACCAACACTGTCACAGGCAAAGATAGGACACTCAACTACCCTAATTATTCCCATAATTCTCATAAATTTGAGAATTATGAGAAACACAGCAGCACCTTTAAAAATGAAGGAAGCTTTCTCCTCAAATCACCACTCTAGGAGACCTAGAACCAAGCAGAGACTTTCTTTTGCCTTGGCCTCAAACAGCATGGATGCTCTGTAGTGTCTGTCTACGCACTGTTTTCCCTGATAAGGGAGGCATGACCACAAACTTAGATGTGTTTTGACTGCCCGTCCTCAGCCACTCACGCAAATCACAAAAGGTAGTCAGAGGGAGTTAACCTCACCGCACAGACATATCTGAGTAGGTCATGTAAGACCATGCTGTGGAGGGCTGCTTTCACTCAGCCTATTGGAGAATATTGACTCTGAGCTACTCACTCCTTCACGAAAAGTTTTCTTTTATTTGTCACTCTGACCCATCTCAGCTGGGTCATTTTTTAAAAAGATGTCCAAGTTAAAAAGAAAGTCCTGTTGCTTATATAAGAAAGAAAACAAAGTGGGGAAAAAAGAAAAACAAACTAAAAATGGATTATTTGAAGTATCTCTTCCTTCTTTTCCTTCAGTATCTTGAGATATTTAAAGGGCAAAGTGGGGTCAAAGATGAGGACAGTATAAAGAAAAGAAGCAATTTAGATTGTACTTTGAGACTACTTCTTGCTACTTCTCTCTTCTTTTCCCATTGACTACCTCTTTGATATTTGTCTTCAACCTTCAGCCAATAACTCTCTTTAGATAACAAGGCAGTAACTCCATCTGATACAGAGAGCTCTAATATTGACTAGGAGGCATTTTCTTCCTTTATTTCTAGAAGAACATGGAAGTAATATACCTAAAGTTCCTCATAAGTCATTAGGATTTCTCTACTGCCTCCCATAGGTCTCACTGTGCTGGCTTTACCCTGTGGTTGAATTACTGCCTGCAGGATACCACATTTCACTACAGTTCTTCAGCCTAAATTCAGAACCTCAGATTTTTCACATACTGGGGAAATAAGAATGAATTAGGCATACTTTATGCCATCAAAGAAACTTAATATAATCACTTCAGGGAATAACGTATCAAGATCAGGGGTTTCTACTTTCTGGACTTTCACTGCTACAAAGCAGGAAAATCCCATCACATAAAGTGTTATCTAGATATGAAAGTAGGAGTCTAATAGTTCTCATCACTGCCCTAGGGAGATAATCCACCAAATGCCAGACTGTGGAAGCACAGTCACCGTTCGCTGTGCCAAATTTCATCAGCTACCATAACTTCACTCTGTGAAGATCATCTCTGCTTACGTGTTTTTATGCGAGGTGTCTTACAGCTAAAATATCTATGGTATTTATTATAATAGTACATCATTAGCCGATTGTTTTGCAGCGCCCCTAGTAAAAAGCATTTTCTCCTCCTCAAAATCTGTTAACATAAGTAACCCTGGAACTCAAGTTTACAAATTCAATTTTGCTTAACTTATAATTGTTCCTTTATTTCCCTTTAGTTTATGTATTTTTAAATAAGTGGTATGTTAACACAGTTCAAAAATGAAAATAATATAAAAGTATGTACAGAGGAAGATCCTCTTACCTTGTCCTTTCGTCCAACCCCCATCCCTTCAAATACACACGTAACCACTGTCATTAGTTTTGTATCTATCCTTCAAGCATTGCTTTATGCTTATTCACACAATTCAAACATATACACTTAATTACCCGTTCTTTTATAACGTAAAAGGTAGCAGATATTCAACTTTCCTTGCTTTAGGAGTTTACTAATTCCACAATTTTTCTCTTTTCAAATTCATTGATCCTTGATTTTCTTCTTTCTCTATTCTTTTAATTTTTATTAGATTGTTTTGCTCTCCCCTTTCTTACTTTTTGAGTTGAAGGCTGTGGCAGAGACTATAAAATGTTCACCAATTTCTTCTTCCTCTTCTCCTGAGCACCTAACTCAACTCTACACTTCCCAGCCTCCCTTGAAGTTGGATGTGCCCAAAGGAGTGATTCCAAAGCCAATGGAATGTGAAGGAAAGTAATGTGATCTTTCCCTGGGTCAGGTTTTCAAGAAGAATTTGCATCTCCTCTGCAATCTCCTGGCTGGTGGCAAGTGGTGATGAAGCCCTAGAAGATGACAGAACCATAAGATCAAAGGATCCTGGGTGCCTGAATTACTGCATTTAGGTGAGCCCTTGATGACCAGTAACATCTAACTTAGTGTATTAGTGTATTGCATGAGTACGAAATAAACTTATTTGATTCACTTTATGTTTCTATTACATGTTATAGTATGTTTACCTCTTCTGATATTTAGAGAGTATAGTATTTTTAATGAATTTTTTATCATTATAATTAATTTATAATCTGTGCATACCCATAGTGCTCTATATTTTGTCATGTCTGTTTGCTCTCTATTATGAGCAGTGATAAAATTAGCATTTTTCTTCTACTTCCTCTTCTATCACATAATACTTTTCGATAGTATTACATATTTTTCTTTGGCTACAACATATGCTTTAGACTTCTCTTACCACGTTTTACTGAATGGAAGAATCCCACTTTTTCACATATAAGTATCTCTAAAATTGAAATGTGTCTTACAATCAAAGGTAAGTTACAATTGTAATTGGAGGTGTGATTTTTTGGCAGAGCTCAAAATAGAGCATTTCACAGTTGAGAGTGCCTTAGACATGATTTGAACTCTATGAGATTTCTAATATTCAACTGTTTGGGGATTATGAAATGGCAATTCCATATAGTTCAACCTAATATTTTTCCAACTTTAAATAAAAATTTGAGACTTGGTTATTACAAATGAAGCCATTATCAAACATAGTTCTTCCCACCTTCTTTTACCCTTCCTCTCCCAATGCTTCTAAGTAAAATCATTCTTCCTGTTACAAGAAATGAGATTTACATTTTAAACCATCATTCTAATTCCCACATTTATTTTGATCTTTGTTCTAGAGTTAGATATATTCAGTGCTCACTTCCAGTCTTTTTGCTGAAGTTTCCCCAGTGACTCTTGGTTGACCTACCAGACAGCTCTGTAGCTGTTCCCTCCTCTATTATCACAAACACAGACACACTGCTTCCTGCAAGCACTGTGCCTCTCTGTGTAGGCCCATCGCCTCTCCTCAGGGAAAAAACCGAGTCCAGAAAGGCTTCTGCCTCTAGCCCTGCTCACCTTAAGTTCAGGAATACTGTTAAAGGATAAAGCTGTTGCCACTTCAGGAAGTGTTTATTTGCTTCCATTTTCTGAAACCTCCTTTTCCTGGGCCCTCTCATCCTGTTTTGTGCTTCTTCCCTTTTATTCTTCCCTTTAACTAGTCTCCTTCCCTTTAATTCTTCCTTCATGGTTTCCACCAGAATTCAGATGCTCATGGCAGTTCCTACCTTATTTTGGAGTATGTGTGATTTCTGTCTCCCAGTTTAATTGCAAATAAAATTTGCAGGCTTTTGCTTGTTTGTTTGTTTGTTTTCCATCTTTCTTATTGCTCTTTTTATGATTTGCAGGAGAAGGGTGAGAATGCTGACTTCTACAGCCACGTTCACACTGGTAGTCAACTTTATTTCAGAGCAGTTCTCCACATACAGATGTGATGAACCAAATGTAAAAGAAAGCTTTATGATTTAGAAGTAAACTGAATTTGCTTGATCATAATTAATGTAGTTTGGAAAAGCGATTCACTTCTAATGAATCAAATCTTCATGTGTTAAAAGACAATTCTGTGTGATATGCACATGTATAACTTAATACAACATTTGTAAATAAAAATTGTTGGTTATTTTCCTTAGAATTATTTAGTGCTTAAGTAAGCAAATCCATGATACTGTTACTTTAAAGAAAAAACAGTAGTATTAAAAAAAGGCACATGTATCTTCTCAAATGCTCAATATGCCTCTAAATTGAAATGCCATCTTAGCTTTTTTAACTGATTTCTTTCTTCAATCCATCATTTAACATCTGAAACAATACACTTGCAGTTGATGTAAAGAATGTTATTTGTTTTTTAAATTGCTAATACACAACTTCAGATATTCTGAGAAAGAATATACCCACTTCTCTATTAAATATGGATCAATATCATTCAAGGTTAAGAACATATCAGCCAATGCAGAAAAAAAGAACCCTTAGAAACTCCTCACAACATTAATCTTTCCATCACTTAATATATTCCTGGGAAATGAGCCATGAACAGCAAAATCAAAATAAAACACACAAATCTGAGAGATCCTGATTGCAAAAATTAGTTTTACACCATCCTATATTCACAGGATGATTTTGCCCAGTAGAATGTAGAAATATTGGCTCATTCTTCAAATCCACAGTCTAAACTATTAAAATGTTCCGTGTTGTTATTTTCATAATTTACTGCCATTACTTAAATATGTGCTATTTACATTGGTAATACAATGTAGATTCTAAGAGAAATTCCCGACACTCTTGAAAACAAATTAAAATAAATATATCAGTGTGTGGGCATTTCTTCTCAGAAACTAATTTTTGTTGCTTTTGGCAGAATAATGCAGCTACCTGACCAAAGAAGAGTTATTTTAAGAGAGCATACATCTTCAGGAGGAGGACATAAAGATTAGTAGGGAAGGAAGGCCCACCTGAGCAGCAAGCAGGATTTGTAAAATTAATTCACGGACGATAAAAGTCACATCCAAACTGACTGCATATTCTGTTACTGCTTCTAGCCCAGAAATGACAAAGAAGTGGTTTGCATGATACCAATTCCCCATTCCATAGCTCTGGCAGACATTGCTAATTGATGACAGCAGTCCCTCTGTCTTTGAATGCAGCCTCAGCACCTTTTTCAACATGGCATTACAAGTAGCCACCTCCAAGCAATCACACTTGACCTCACTTGGAACCTGTTCCCCAGTCCCATCTGGTGCAGCGCTATCCACAGTTTTCTTAAACTAACCAAGTCACACCCTGCTATTTTCTGCCAAACATACTTTAGAGCCGCATAAGACTTATTTAGGTCTAAGAGCTTTAAAATGAATAATGAGCCTTTGGATACACTCGTCCTTGAGCTCTAAAGTCTGAGTTGACTTCAGGTTATCAAAACCACAGTCAGGTGCAAGACAGACTGTAGGACACTGCTGCCTTACAGTTTTGCCAAGAGTTTACATGGGGTTTGGGACCTCAAAGGGGAGTAAGCAGAAAAGGAAGCACCTCCTTTTAAATCACATGTATCAATTTTATCCCTGAGTTGTCTTTGGATTATCACAGCCTAGGGCTATCCTGCTGGCATAGCTCTGTGACTGGAAGAGCACTTCTGGAGAGACCTGACATTATAAGACTCAAGTGTATTATGGAGCCATGAAGAGTGGAAAGTGTGCTTGGGTAATGAAGTGGAAAGAACTTTGCTCAGCATATTTGGGTTCAAACCTTTCTGCTACTATGTGTGAATATTAATAACTTTAAACTCTTCTCACTTTGGGTCTTCTCAGTTCTAAATGACAAAATCTCCCTCAGAGCCTTAATATGCGGATTAATTGAAATAACACATGTCAAAATATCTGATGAATAGCAAGCCCTCAACATACCTTAGTTTTCTTTTATATTTTCATTTTGGTTCTTTTATATTTTCACTTGGTTTTCATTTTGGTTCATTTGGTGAAAAGGGGTCACAATTTCCCATTATGTTTCTATCCAGGAATTTTCAAACTAGCCCTCTTCAAAATGTCTGAACTATGACCCAATGACATGATATAACAACGGCAAATAATAATAGTTGGCACCAATTGAGCACTTACTATGTGCCAGGAAAAAATGTATTTAATCCTCACAATAGCCCTAGAAGTTTATTTGGTGGAATTATTATCCTCATTTTACAGATGAGGTCAATACAGAGACAGAAAAGAGAAATACATTTCCCACGATCTTATGACTTTTATAAGTTGCAAAGTCATTATTTGAATCCAGAAAATCTGTTTCTTCAACTTTAATCACTATAATTATTAATAAGTACACATATCCAGTCTTACTCCTTACTCCCCAAACTAAATTTTTTTTTCATTTTATTGTTTCTATGGATGTCTTGACTTTTCTTGGAGGAACAAATACTGTGAAAATTTGTAGTCTCTGCAAAGGAAAGGAATCCCCCAGTGACTATGACTATGACAGTTAATATTACTCTTGCTATTATTCCTACTAGTGGAATGTAACCAAGACCAATAGAAAGACCTGGACCAGAATGTATCACCAGAGACCAGGGTCATTTCTACCTCCAGAACCAAGGCAGGTGTTATAGAGGCCAAGAAGTTTGAGCTGAACCTCAGAATAATTTACTTCACTTTATCTCTGATGACTAATAATATTCATTTGAAAATGGAAAAAGTGGGAAATAGATGATTCTAAAAATCTGCTTTTCTATATTTGGGTCAAGTATCGGTAAATCTCATGCTTACCAAAAAATGAACTCTTTGTCATAGTTCAGTAGCTTGTACATTACTTATTTCTGCTTTTGCTCCAATTATAGCTAGTAAAAACCAAAGACAAAACTCCCCCTAAGAATCATTGAAAATAAAACATCACAATCACATGAGCATTTTTTCTATCGTTCTTTCTCTACAATAGTAATGAGGATATGGTCCTCAATGCCCAAACAGTTGGATTCTTTCCTTTTTTTATTCTTAGTGAAAAGAAAAGTAAAAACTCATAAACTCCATGAATATTTTAAGACCTCTTCCATAAAACTACCCCTGTGGTAGATTCCTATATGGAATTCTACAAAAGCTTCTCTACCTTCAGTACCTTAAATTATTGTAAAAATTGTTCACAATTCTATTTTTCCATTTTCTAAGATAGAGGGCTTGTATTTTGTTTGCTTGCTTATGGATTTTGTTTTAAAGCTAGAGTTACAGCTTGCTTATAGTACAGCACCAGAAAAAAAAGAGACATGTTTCTCCGTTACTATACAGATAATATGGCACAGCTGAGTTCATCTCTGTGAACAGGTTCTACATTTAATAGTCTTATTGTGAATGTGAGCCTTATGATAGCTACATATCATCACTCCCATTTCATGCAGGATTTGTACCCTACCCAGCCTACCCAGCATGAAAGATCTCGTGGTCCACTGTACATGAATCTATTGTTCATTTGTTTTTAGTTTTTCTTGAAAGGCAAAAAATGTTGAACATCACAGTGCATTCAGATGTTGAGACACCTGTTATATTCTAATGTTTTGACATGAACGATCTGTAGAAATCTATTTTTTTCCATTGCACAGGGAATAAATCAGCCTTGTCAGAAAATTATTGTTCTAGTTGTTCTAGCCCCTTCATATCAGACATCTACTCACTTTATACAGTAGTTAAATTCTTTTAATAATTCTCCTCAGGCTTTCACTGCTGCTTTTGATATTGCTACCACGGCTGCCCCAGCACTATAAGTATAATCAGTAGCTGAATGGACCAAAAATTAAATCATTTAATGGATTTCTGGTTGAGTTCATTTAGGTCACTAGGTTTCCACTCCTGCTGGCAACCAGCATGATTTTATATCCCTCTATTGTTGTAACGATGCACGTTTCCACTTGGCTGCTATCCTATGGCATGTTGTGCCAAGATGCAGCTTAGCTCTGTTTTCTAGAACTATACAGAGAAATGTGGATTAGCTATGGTCAAAGACATCAGGAGAGATGCTGGTGAAGAGCATACTGTTTTCTTTCTCCAGACAGAGCTATTCTAAGAAACCACCCTTAACCTATAAGCATATACTTTGTCTCCTTCAATGTAAGACTTACAGTAAGAATGCATACATAAAGCAGAGGTACTATGAAGACCTGCAGCCTCAACTGAGTACTGTATAACCAACCCTTAATTTTGTACAGCAGATATCTGCTGATCTATTCAGCATATACGACTAGCAAGAATAGAAATATGTCAGATGATATTCCTAGTCACATATATAAGTAAATTCAAACTGAAGGTTCGTTAAGTACTTCTTTTTTGGTCATTAAATTGTATGTTTTCAAAGGAAACTTCATGTTCGTGAAATGGCAGTTTCACTCCCTTATTTTTCAGACTGTTCTTTGTAAGTAATTTGACCTAAAAAGAAAGGAGTCAATTAAATCGTAACTTTTAACCTCTAGAGTTGATCTCTGACCTATCTGCTAAGATATCTCACAAGGGTTCCACTGTCATCTGGTGAAAACCTTCTTTCATAAAGCCTAGAAGACATAAAATAGGCACGCCTGTGTGCTCTGGATGAACCCTGGCTGCCTAAGAGACAATTCACAGCTTCGGGCCCTGTCTCGCTACCCCTCACTACATGAGCCGTCAGCACCTGACTTGACCTGTGACCTATGCCTCTGACCACAGGGTGACCAAGATGCTCTCCCTTTCATACTGTCCAGAGACTAAGACACTTCCACCCTCCGGGACATAGGTGGGGAGGACAAAAAAGACACAGAATAGCCAATATCTTTCAGAAAGGAAATGTTTGCTCATTCAATAAATCAGTGGTTCTCGAGTGAAAACTGCCCCCTCCAAACCACATCACCTCCCAGACATTTGGCAATATCTGTAGATATTTTTGTTGTCATAACTAGGGTAGGGGTGCCACTGGCTTCTAGTGGGATGTTAGTTAGCAATGCGCAGGACACCACATAAGAAAGAATTTTCCAGCCAAAATGTCAATAGTGCCAAGGTTCAGCAAACTGCAGTAATTACCCAATGGGTAGAATACTTTGTGCCAGGCACAGGATGGTACAGGATTAACTTGAGGCAAAACTGTGAAGTAGTATCATGTTTATTTTTTTAGCAGCTGCAGAGTCATTGTGGTAACTTCATCCTACAGATGCCTGGTCATCAGTGTTCTGAACTTCTTCTTCTATGATTACCCCCGCAAAATAGCATATTTTATCCTATAGCCCATTGTCCCAGGACTCCTTTCCCTAGTTCTGGGGACAGCTAGAAAGTCTAATCTGGTAAATATTTCAGTATCATTGCATTAAACAATATTTATAAAATTGTGAGATTTTGATGGAGAAAGGCTAAAGACAAAGTAGTGTAGATAAATACATTCAGATATTTAATACCCAGCTTAATTCACATACGCATACACATCTTCCTACAGAAATAATCCATACTTAACCATAATCACTTGAGGGTGTCAAACTGTGGTGTGGTTTTAAGAAAGGTAGAAGACATTTCTTTTTCATAATAGTTTGGATAAAATATACTCTCAAAGTTGCCATTTCTTCATTTCTCAATGGAAAGTCTAAGAACTCTGCTTAGGCCTTCTAGCCCACTAAACAATCTTGATAAATTATCAGTGACCAAGACAACTACTATACTATATATTTTCTCTCAAGTGAAAGTATATTTAATTAGCTGATTTCCAACAGAGCCAGTCTGAATCAGGAAGAATAAAGACCATTCTCTTAATACATATCCTGCAGGGCCTTCCTTGCCAGTCTCTTCCACACCTAGCCTTAGATGTCATCTAAGTTCCTCTGACTTTCAAATGTACAGCTTCCGACCAGACTATTTCCCTGTATTCAGAACAATCTACATATTGTCAACTCAGTTTCACTGTGTAGATGCCTTAAAATCGGTTCAAACTCAACAAATCCGAAACTAAATGCATGATCACTGTACGTTGTCCATCCAAAAGGAAAAAAAAAAAAGAAAGAAACTTGTCCATTTTTCATGCCTTACAGTTATTCCTATCTCAGTTGTTTAATCCAAAACGTAGAAATAGTTCTTGAGACCTCCCTTCTCTTCTTCCCATAAAGCAAATCTTTATCACCGAATCCTATAAGTTCTCCCCTCACCAATTCCTTTCATATTCCACCACTTCTCATTGTCTCTCCTGATCTGACCCAAAGCCCAGCACCATCTTGACTGTGCTGGCCTCCCCAGTCCACTGTGGCTTCCCAATGCTCTTCAAGAAATGCCTCAATCCTGTCTGCCTCTCTAACCTTGCTGGACACTGCACCTCCCTTGCATTATTAGATGCACCAACAGTTCAGACTAGCTCTTTCCTTCTCAAGTTGACCATGCTTTTGCCTACCTTGTGGACATAGTATCTGATGCTGCTTCTTTCTGAAATGTTCTCTACCCACCCACCCTCTCTAGTAATTCATATTTAGGATTCAGACTGCAACTAAAAGTTCCTTTCTTCAGCAAGACCTCCCTGATTCTTGCCCACCACCACCACCAAAAACAACCCCTAATATCCACAATTTAGTTCAGGTTACGCAAAACATGCTTTTAGAACAACTTCTGCTTTTTTCGTATCATTTTATTGCAAAAGATAAATTACTGTTTGATTTAACTTTGGTTTCTCACACTAGCCACCAAACTCAGCATTTTTTCCTTTGTTTTAGTTGTACAGTACATAATAAATACCAACTTGTTGAAAAAAAATGAATGTAAGTAATTTAGGTATGACACACACCACAAATTTAAATGTTTTGTGAAAAAATACAAATACAAGCTCAAAAATTGTTCACTGCCTCCATTCTTTTCTCCCTAAAGATTACATTTTAATTCTCATGTTATATAGTCAAGTAGCATCATTTATTCACGGGATATTATAAATCAGGGGTTCATAAATCAGAACACATAGGCTGTAAGATGTTCACTAACAACTTTAAAATTGTATTCAAAACTTCTTATGTAATGTGCACTTTCCTATGAATAGATTTCAAAAATTCCATCGGATTGTCACTTTGATACAAGAAAGGTTAAAAAAAAAAACATGTTATTAGTGTTTAACATTTTAACATTTACTATTAAAATATCAGTTACTGCGGTACTAAATGTGGCTGACAATGTTAATGATAGATATTGTCTCTTTAAAATACATTTCTGACATTATTTGAACTATATAAATACTTGGTTTGAGGAAAAGAAACACCATAGTTCACTGGAATAAGAATGGTCTTTTCAAGAAATGGTGTCAAATAAATAAGATATATACATATCATAAAAAGTAAATCTTATACCATATCTAAAAATTAATTCCATATGAATTAGATATCTAAATCTAAAATATTATAAAATTCTGTGATAACATGAAAGAACATCTTCATGACTTTGAGACAGTTATTTTAAATTAAAAAATTTTTAAATAGGACATAAGTGTTAAGCAAAAATGGAAAGACATGAATCAGAGTACACTGAAAGAACTTCTTTTCATCAAGAGAACATTAAGAGTCAAAAAACAGAGTAAAAAATGTGTTTATAAGACACAGCTCACAAAGAATTTGTATGCAGAATATATAAAGAACTTCTAAAACATCAACAAAAAAGACAGAAATCCCATTGGAAAAATGAACAAAAGACTTGAGGAAGCACTTCACAAAAGAGGATATACAAATGGTCAATGGATATATGAAAAGAACTCAACCTTATTATTCATTAGGGAAATATTCATTAAAATCACAATAAGATTTCAATACACTCCTACTTGAATGGATAAAATTGCAGTGCCTGTGATATTCTATTTATTAATCTGGATGATAGTTTCATGGATGTATTCACTTTGTGAAATTTTACTAAGAGGTATATTTAATATTTGTAAACTTTACTCTGCGTATATTATACTTACATAAGTTTTTTTTTTAAAGGGAGCATATTTAACTGAAGTGAAAATACCTGTATTAATAGAATAAATATATGGTCTTATAAGGGGTTGGCTACCATTTTTTATTTGAATCAGAGAAAACAACAGTCAATTATCAGCCACTGCAGAAAGTGACTGAATTAGAAAACCCTTTCTCTTGTCCTAGGCACTTAGATCTAAAACTAGAGTATCTGTTAAAAACAAAACAAAACAAAAACAAAAAAACACACAGGGAAACCTTCAGGAAATGGACTTTCTTCACTTGATTTATTTTAAGTGCTCCATATACAACTCTTCTCATTGGATAATCAGCAAGTAAAAAAAAATATGATTTAATTATATTTATTTAATTTAAAAGGGATTAATTATCTCCAATGAAAGTAAGAGCTAATTATATAATGAAAATATATACTCACATACAGGAGAATTATAAAGCTACATGAAAGTTATATAACTTTATGTATGTATGTACATACATACATAAATAAATGAAGAAGTATGTAAACTTCTTCATTCTATTGATACGGCACTAAGGTATATCCATTTCTAGATAGAAATCAAA